>NW_017731393.1:4001186-4034034 GCF_001890085.2 Hipposideros armiger
CCCACCCCGCCAGTCATTTTTTCACTAAGTGTTGGTGGTCAGGCTCCCTGCCCCTGACAGTCCCCGCTCCCAGCCCTGGGCTCTGGAGGCCAGCATGTCATCTGTCCCTCTCCACAGGCCCTTGTGGCTGAGAGGTATTGCCAGAGCCCCAAGCTGGGGGCTGTGGAACCCTGGGTTTGGCCTGCCCTGACTCACACATGACACTTCAAGTCACATGGCTGCTCTGGGCCCAGGTTCTCTGCAGCCCAGGTCTGATGAGGACCAGTGTGGTCAGCGGCGGGCTGTGACCTGCTGAGAGTGGGCGTTGAGAAATACACAGGCCCTGAGGCCCACTGTCCCGGGTGGCTCTGCTCCCACCTCCCTCCTCAGACCCCCAGAGCGCTGATGTTTATCTCTGTTCCTCTCCGGGGGCCAGGGTCCCCAGTCCTTCTCAGATGGGCGTTTCCTGACAGAGGCTGCCCAGAGGCCTTGGACACCTCCAGCACATGACCATCAGGCCCTGTCACATGCTCGGCCCTGCATCAGGCGCTGGGACCATGAGGAGGAGCAGGCACAGCCCCTGTACCCAGGGAGCACCCCCTGCAGTGTAAGGCTGGGTGGGGAGAGAACAGAGGGCTCTGACCCAGTGGAAGGTCAGGGAGGGCTTCCCGGAAGAGGCGAATGGAGTGAACCAAAGAGCAGGGAAGGACATGTGCTGAGCAGGAGAGGCCGTGTATGCAAAGGCCCAGGGGTGACTGCAACTGCTCTGTCCACTTTTCCAGGTTGCTTTGCTTTGCCTCAGCCCTGGGCACCCCTGGGTCTGCCCACCCGCCGAGGGCTCACCAGGCCACAGCGCCACCAGCTCCCAGCATGTGGTTCTGCCTTGGCGGAGAGAGGGGGCCTCAGGAGCAGGGCTGCAGCTGCCTGATAAGATGAGGCGAGATGAGGCGTTTCCTGCAGCGTCTCCAGTCTCCTATCTCTGGGCAGGAAGGAGCAGCGAAGCAGTCATGTCACCCAGGGCCACAGGGAGGGGAAGGGGGATGGCTCCACTGGATGACCTTGGTCAGCGGGCCAGAGGAGAGCAGGACCTGGGCAGACGTCGGGTTCGAGGACTCCCTGCACCCCTGTTGGGTTGTCCAGGCTTGAGTGGGTGACCCTCCTGGCTGCAGACCCCCACGTCAGCACTGTGACAGCCCCCTCTGCCAGCACACATGCTTACAAAGATGCACACACATGCATGCCCCTACACGATCTCCCCCAGGAGGGTTGCACCACAGCCTGGCGGCCGTGGTGGCTGTATCCAGAGTCCCCATGTCCGTGTACGTGGGGTTGCTGGTGACGCTGCTGTACAGGTCAGCTGGGGGGTGTCCAGGGGCTTGTAGGGCATGTCTGAGTCGCAGAGCCACGCCAGCCGAGTGTCGGGCACTGTTTTTCTTCAAGGAGCAGCTCAAGGGCCCAACAAGAAACAGAATGGGCTGTCCTGTGGGACCGCAATCCCCGGTGCCCTTGACCCAGCGCAGGTCACGTCACCTCTTAGGCTCCAGCCTCTGCCTCCGTCAAGCTGGCTGTGGTCGGCCTCACAGGGAGATGATGGCTGTGCCTCATCTGACTGCGCCGTGTGGGAGACGGTTCCGTGAGAAGTATAAAGCGCTACGGTTTGCACTAAGATCTGTCATCTCAACGCGCAGAACAGTTGACCCAGCGTTGAACCCCAACTGGGCCATGTGCCGTCATAGGGGCCCCGTTCCTTGATCTCCATGAACCTCAGTTTCCTCATCTGTAAAATGGGGTGGTGCACACCTCCCTAACAGGGTGGTCTGAGACTGGATGAGCAGGTTTGGGCCTGTGCCTGGGGCAGGGTGGACTCTGGGAAGGAAGGTGCCGGGGGTGTGAGTTGACCACATCCACCTGCCCCTCGGGAAAGGTCCAGAGTGGGCTCCTGATGGGACATGAAGGATGGAATCAGCGATGATCAAGGTCAAGGGGAGTAGAGAAAGACTCTCCTGAGACACACAGGAAAGTGGTGGCATGTGAGGGTCTTGGTGGGGAGGGGCACTGAGTTCCCACAGGGATTATCTTCCTGCCGTGGCCTTCTGCAGGCAGACTCAGGAATGGTCCCCAAGTGGCGTAGAGGGCAGAGGTGGTTCTGCAGGGACCCAGCCCTGGGCCCACACACGGTGTCGGGAAGAAGGCCGGTCCCCATGTAAGGGCAGGCAGGTAACCGCCCCGCGTTGCCCCCTGGGTGATGAGAACAGGCTGTCCCAGGGGCAGGGCCTGACGGGGGAGGAGGGGCAGGCCTATGAAAGAGCCTGGAGTGGGGACCGGGCGCTGCTGAGAGAGCAGCAAGGACAAAGGCCCTGAGGTGGCAAGGGAGGGGCTCAGGGTGAGTGAGGGGTGCCAGCATAGGGCGAGCTGGGGCGGCAGTGGGTCTCGGGACCTGTGGTGAGGAGTCGTGGGGGATTTTGACCAGAGGAGGGGCAGGTCTGACTCAGTTGAGTAACAGGCCATCTGGCTGCTGGGGGGACATTGGAGTGCAGGGACAAGGGTGGAGCGGGGGCCCCGGGCACCGTAAACAGAGCAGTGACTCAGCCCTTGTAAGGCTCACTGATGAAGGGACAGTAATTGATCCCCACCCAGGGCAGGCTGGGAGGATGGGGTGTCAAGGTCCCCCCACTGGGCACTGGGTTCGGGGGGAGTTAACCTGGAGCAGGAGGGCAGTGAGTGCGATCCTGGCAGAGGGGACACGGGGACAAAGTCACCGAGATGAGAAGCTGCCTGCCGCATGTGGGGAATGACAGCAATTTGGCACTGCTGGAGCATGACTGTGGGGCTGGCGCCTGAGCCCTGGGAGCCCAGGCGATGGCAGGCTGTGCCCGGGGGCTGTGCCACAGGGATGCACGCCCTTGGCTGACTGTGGCACCGCTCTTGGATCTGAGAGCTGGGTCAGTGACTCCTCTAGTCCCGCTGAGGCCTCCCACCCAGCCCCACCCCATCGCCGGAGTCCAGCAGGGATGGGACCTGCTGACCTGCTAGGGGGCACTTCTGCCCCCAGTCACCTTGTCAACACCGGGGAGCATAGAAGGATTTCCTCCTGCACCCCAGAGCCCCCTGAACTCATGTGCCCTTCCTCCCCATGCCCAGCTTGGTGCCATATGCATCGAGGGGACCGCGGAGGGCAGACAGCCCAGGCCAGGACCCCAGGTAGCCACATGTGATAGAGGGGCCGCAGGAGGTAGTCTGGGACTGACGGGGAAAGATGAGGAAGGAGAGGGACCTTCGGCAAAGAGGAACCAAGAAAGACTTCCTGGAAGAGGTGGCATTTGAGCTGAGCCTCACAGCAAGGAGGGGATCTGGGGACTCAGAGAAAGGCAAGGGCCTCCCGGGTGTAGGGAACAGCATGGATAATGGCTTGAAGGATGGATGTGAGTGTGGCCACATTTGGGGGGGACTCGGAAAGGAATGAAGAGGCCAGTGGTCCTTTTCAGCAGGGGAAGGAAAAAGGGGGCCTGGCTGGCTTGAGAGCAAGACATCCTGTCGTTCTGCCTTCCGGCAGGTGTGTGGCAGTTGGGGTGTGGTCCAGCATGGCTGGACTAGGTCAGAGGGCAGCCACAGGTGGCCTCAGCCATCCGCACGATGGGGATGATGGTGGCCTGCCTCCCAGACTGAGATGAGGCAGGAGATGCACCTGGCACTGAGTGCCCACCCCCAAAGACCCAGGCCTACCTTCTGTCCATTGTCTGCCCAGCAGTCACTTTTACCAGCCCTTTTACTAGCAAGAGCGGGAATGTGGCTTCGTGTGCCCAGCTAGGGGTGACACTGATACTGGTCATCCCCAGGCCCAAGGCTCTGTCTTGCTGGCTCCCTCAAGGGCAATCACTGACCCTGCTGATAGCCTGAGGCCGGGGAATCCGAGTGGGAGGCAGTCTACTCTCCTCTCAAAACACGCTGGTGCCCTGTGGGCAGGGCGGCCCATTTTACAGATGAGGAAAGTGGGGCTTACGAAAGCCGTGATGGCACAGCTCGCAGTCCAGGCTGAGACTTGCCCTGTTGTGCCCCTCAGCCTGTCAAATCCACACTGCAGCGCTTTCTCTTTTTTTGGACCAAAATTTGATCCTTAGTAAACATTTTTTGTTTTTCTTTCATCCTCACTGTGGCAATTACAACAAAACCAGAAAAACATAAAAGAAAAGTTTTGGTTTAGCCGGAATCCCACCCCCTGGGCGTAATATTTTTGTCCTTCCATTGTTTTCTGTGGCTGTCTGTGGCAGTTATTTTTCAGCGGGATTGTACCGCTCTTTCTCCTAACGCACGTGTGCTCATGTCTTTAACGTTCTTTGGAAGCCCCTCCTCTCCTCATGTTTCCTGGGGGCCAGCGAAGCTGTGGAGGGTCCTGGAGAGCCAGCAGGAAAGGGATTACCCCGGGGGCTCACATCCTGTTGCCCCCAGCAGGGTGGCGCCATGGTACTGCCACGCAGGCCTGCGTCCCTTTCCATGTCTGTCCACTCTGCTTCTGACCCCCTCCGTCCCACCCACCGCCCACCCTGACAGGCCACAGGCAACGCAGGGTGAGAAGGGGTCCCAGGGAGGGTGAAGTAGGCCCTGCCCTGGACCCCTAACATCCTCTAGGTCCCACAACCTCCAGGAGCCCCCACTCCAACTATCCATACACATCAGCCCATCACAGCCTCCTGGCAGAGATCGGGGGCTGGGGTCACACTGTCCCTCCATACTCCTTGCCTCCGGGGGTCTCTGACCAGTCGGGCCTGCACACAAGGAGCAGTAGCTAAACGGGAACCCAGAGCTGGGTGAGCCTGTCCCCCCACGACTCTCCTCTGAGGCTGCAGTGGCGGATGCAGGCCTGCAGAGAAACAGGACATCAGGCAGGTAACCCTGCCACTGGTGGGACTCAGTGCCATCAATGAGCTCAGACTCTGGGGACCAGCCAGCCAAGGTGGCAGGTACACAGGCTGGGAGCACCCCCAGCCCAGCTCCTACACCCTCGCCCAGCCACCTTGCACAGGTGTTTTCCTGCTGGGTGGGGGTATTCCCCATCTCTGTGATGTGTGCCCATGGGGGGCCCGGCATGGCCCCCGCCCCAGCTCTGAGCAGCTCTGTCCTCTTCGCCCACAGGCTGCGCAGCCCCTGGGTGCCCTCCTGCCTTGGGCAGCCCCGCGTCCTCCAGGGCCGACTGGCCAGGTCCTCGCCCTCGCTCTGGGACAGGTAACATACCTGTTGTCTCCCCCGGCTCCTTGGTGTCTCTGCATCTGTCCCAAGCATCCATCCGGTGTCTGCGTCAACTCCCCCAGACAGATGGGGAGGCCCAGAGAGGGAAGGGGGTCAGCACCAGCACATCCTTGCTGCTGCTTTCTGTGCCACCCTTTCTCAGAGGCGCGGCCCTTGTGCCCCCAAAACCCGTGTCCCCCCCACCGCGGTCCGTGCCAAGGGCGCTGTCCTCGGGCTCAGGCGTCCCCTGAGTGGCCAGGAGAGGATACCTTGAGGCCCCGCTCTGGGCCAAGTGAGCTCATCACTGTTCCCTGTGAGGCAGGAAAGCGCTTCCGGGCTTCCCATAAGCAAGGGGGCAACCGAGGGGCACCCATCCACCCACCACACACGCCCCCCATGTCAGGTTAGGTTCAGATTCTGCTTTAATTCACCAGGACTCAGGAGAAGTGAAGTGACCTCACCAGGTTGCCACCTGAGGCTTTCCAAGCCCCCCACCCAGAAGGGTGGCCCTGGTCTGGGGAGCGTAGCACTGGCTGGTCCGATCTGAAGGACCTCCACACTCTCGCCGTGCATCTTCGGGTCTGTCTCCAGATGCCAGAGCTGCAGAGCCAACTCCACACCTGGGAGTGCAGACGGGGGCAGAGCTGCTGAGCCCCGGGCTGTGCAATCCTCCGGTTTCCCAGCGGCCTAGAAGCCCCCACAGTGCCTACCTCTGGCCTCATCTCCCGGGGGTTCTAATGGCCCAGTGTGGTGCAGGGACCATGTGACAGCCCTGCTCCCCGAGTGTGGGTACCCCCATGTGTGAGGGCACACAACCCTGTTTTACAGACATGGAGACAAGCTGAGGCTAGGCAGGGCTCAGGTTAGTGCCCTTGGGAAGGAGGGCGCTAGAAGGGATGGTGACCACCCAGGTGACCACAGACCCGAGTGTCAAGCCCAGGGCCCTCCCTGGACCAGGCCAAGGAGGGGACATGCCCAAAGCTTCTGAGAAGTTGAACCCCAGGACTTGGTGAGGAGCACGGGGCAAGGAGGGGTCGCCAAGGACCTCCATGGTCTGACTGGAGACTGAGGGTAGCCATGCGCTCCCTGGGGACGGGGAGTTCAGAGGGAAGACAGCCGTCAGTGTTGGATACCCTGAGTGTGACGGGCTTGTGGGCCGTCAGGTGGAGAGGCTGGTGGGCAGCTGGACCTGGGGGAGTGGAGCCCAGAGAGGGGCCCGGGCTGGAGACGGGGGCCTGGGAGGGTCCATGTGGGGTTGGACGTGTGCAGGGAGGGGCGGGGGTGCAAACCAGGCCCTGGGGACCAGCCTGGGCAAGGTCAAGGGGTCTGCAGATGACAGAACCGGGGTGGCATAGACGGGCGACACCCAGGGGACGCGGGGCAAGCCAGCCTGGGTGTTGGCTGTGACTGAGGGTCTCGAAGGGCGTGTCCAGGGCCCTGGTCCAGGCCCTGCAGCAAGCAGGCAGGGGGCCGGGAGAGGGCGGAGTCAGGAGCTGGGGTGCTGCCAGCCTAGACTGGCCAGGGTGCAACTTGGGGTGGGTGAGTGTGAGGGGTCAGGGAGGGTGGGACTAGCATTGGACGGTTGGTTGGTGGGATAGAACCGCCCAGTATGTCTGGAAAGTCATCCATAGGCCAAGGGTAAACTGAGGCTCAGACAGGCAGGCTCCATGAAGCTAGTCGCCTCTGGAGTGGGACGTCTGGGCCCCGGGGCCCCTCGCGGGTCCCAGCCCTGCCCGGAACCCACCCCACAGCCCTCTCATACTTCCCTCCAGCACTTGCCTCGTTGACGAACACGTTCCCTTTTCGTCCGTCTCCCCTGAGACTGCAGGCTGTGTGGGGCGGGCAGCAAACTGCTGGGAGGTGCTGGGAAGAGGATGGGGCCCGCAGGAGGGGGAGGAAAGAGGGGGACAGTGGATGCACTGTAGGGTGACATGGCTGGGTCACTTGAGGAGTGGGTAGTGTGCATGATGGCAGTGCCCGAGCTGTGGCTGCGGGTGGGTGGCCAAGGTTGGGGAGGAAAGGTGGCTGGCTCTTAGGAGGTGGGGTGGGGGTGCTGTAGGGCACCCCATGAATACTGGGCCCCCAGGATGGGGCAGGGTTGGCATGAGAGGGTCATAGTGAGCTGGCAGTGCAGGCCTCAGAAAAACCAGGGTCCAGAGGCTGGTCGGTGATGGCCCGGGAGTGTGGCGAGAGGAGGAGGGAGGACTCAGGTGGCCACATGGGTGGATAGACAATACCCTCAGCTCTTCCCGAGGGAGGGTGCAGATCCCACCTGTGCACGTGACCAAGGGTTGCATAGACCTGAAGTTCCCGGGGAAATGACAGACTTCAGGGGCTGCTGCCCCACCCCCACCTCTGTGCCTGCAGGGGAACCTGGATGACATGGGAGAGCCCCAAGGAAGCTCCACACCCTATTGGTGGGGAGAAAGGCCTGGCCCAGGGCAGTCTGGGATCTGTAGTTGCAGGATGCCGAGAGAGGGGCAGCCAGGCATGCTGCCTGGAGGAGGCGGGGTAGACATATGTGGGTAGCCGAGGGTGCTCTGCCTCTGGGCATCCTCCTTGGAGACTGACTCTTAGGAGGACCTGCCCTGCCCATCTCTGAGGTTCTCAAAACGTAAGCAACTCTTTATTTTATTTATTTAAAAAAATATAGACCTGGGCAGGAATCCAAGAATACTTAATGGAGCTTTGCTGGGTGTGTGCCCGTGGCAACGCGGCTGGTTTACACACAGGGCCCAAGACTGAAGATAGCTCTGCCCCGGATGCTGGAGGAAGCCTCCCTAACTCCATACCCCTCCCTCAGGTTTGGGCCTGGGGGTTCCTGAGAACACGCTCTTGTCCAAGGTCCCACAGCGTATCAGGTAGAGGCGAGGGTCCCAGGCCCTGCCCCACCCCAGGATTCCAGTGGGATGCCCGGGGACTTCCTTCGTGCTCCTGCCCCATGGTCTGGAGCGGGCACTGTCCACCCCCTTTGTCCTGGCCCCACAGCAAACCCACCAGAATTTAGCATCCAAATGGGCGTTGGCACTGGATGGTCCCCTGGGCACTTCTGTGTGCGGAAGCTTTCTTGGAGCCAAGGCTTTGTGTCCATTGGGGAAGATAGGGGCTGTTTCCACTTCCTAGTGGGGAGCTGAGGCTCAGGTGGACAGCAGGCAGCCTGGGGGTGCACGGCGGGACCGGCAGCCAGGTCTGTGTGACAGCAGCCCCTCTGCCCACCCAGAGATGCCAGGCTGGAATTCACCTGCACCACACTGGGCTTGTCACTGCAGTGCAGGGGGTGACGAGCGAAAGTCACACCCGGAGCACTGAACAGCAGCTTGAATCTTAGCTCCACGTGTCTCTGAGGCCCAGCAGAGCTCCCCTGGTCCCCGTTACCATCACACAGCAGCCCCCCTTCCCTACAGGACTCCTTCCGCCCAGCCCTACTGTTAAAGCAGCCTGCTGCCCCACTGTGTGCTCAGACAGAGAAGGCGCATCACAGCAGTGCCTGCTGAGGAGGACCTGCACGCTCTGCTCTGGAGGGGACTGGTCACTGCCCCACCTGCCCCTCCTGCCTTGTGTCCAACCACAGCTCAAGTGAACTCATGGCATGAGGGTCAGAGGGCAGATTATACAGTGTCTGTTTCCTGAGCATTGGGCTCATTGTCCTAGGGTCCTAGAAGAGCCCAGTCTGTGGGGAAAATGGAGCTTCAAGAGCTAGGCCTGGGGCCCTGGAAGCCTTCCTGGAGGAAGGGGCATGTGAGCTGGCCTGGGTTTTGCTGAGTGTTTGATGCTGTGTGGAGAGTTAGTTGGACGCTTCCTGGGCATAGGGCATCGCGACCCATCCTCTCCCTGGCCCAGAGGTAACAGTCTGCCAGGGCCACACAGCCAATTTGGGGACGGGAGGCCTGATCTAGGGCATGGCACTGCCATCACTGGGCCTTAGCGTCCCCACGCAACACTGTGGAGGAACAAAAGTGGGGGCCCTATAAGCTGTACCATCTGGAAGTCGGCTCCAGAGCCTAGGTACGAATGGGCACTCTAAACTGGAGTCTTTTAAGCCGCCCCAAACACTCGCCAGGTTCTGGGATCAACACCGTTCTTCCCCGAGGTGAGCCCGCAGGGATTTACTTCGGACCGGGCGCTGCTGGAGGCAGAGGAACCACCTGGGCTAGATGGGCACAGAGTCAGAGTCCCTGGGGGCCACATGCCTCGAGTGCAGCCCCCGCACCCGCAACCAGGGCGGGAGGGAGGGAGGAAAGGAGGGGGGGGAATGTGTATGTGCGCGCGTGCGTGCGTGTGTTAATGCGGCCGGGCGCACATGGTGCGCACCCACGGCGCGCCCGGCTGGCCCGCACGGGCCTCAGTTTCCCCCGCGCTCAGCGCCGCGGCCCGGCCTGCCGCCGCGTGTCGTTGCAGCGCACTGCAGGAACAGAAGGGCGAGCTGCGCAAGCGGCTGTCCTACACCACGCACAAGCTCGAGAAGCTCGAAACCGAGTTTGACTCCACGCGCCACTACCTGGAGATCGAGCTGAGGCGCGCGCAGGAGGAGCTGGAGAAGGTCACGGAGAAGCTGCGCAGGTCAGGGGGCGGGGCCGTGGGAGGGGCGGGGCCGGAGTGGGGCGGGGCTCAGATCTGCCGCCCACCAGAGCCGGTGACTCCATGCACAGATGCGAAGTCCAGGGCTCAGTGAGGTCAAGCTCACGTTGTGCCAAGAGCAACTGAACCAAGATCTGAAGCCGGGCGTGTCCACTGCCAGGGACAGGCTCCTTCCAGCCACCTCCCCATCCCCTGCTCATTCCTTCTTTCATATTGATTTGGTGGGGTAGCGGCATGACACAGAGGCGGCTGTCTCCAGACCCCGACTGCTCCACCAGGGCCCCACCACTGCCCCTTGGGTCCCTGATGGCAAAAGCGATACCTAGCCCTGGAGATGAACCAGAGCTTAAGGACAGCTTCCTTGGGCAGCACGGCAGTATGTGAAGTGCCTGGTGAGGTGTGGGCTCCCTGCGTAATTACTCCCTTAAAAACAAAACTTTTCTAAAAGCACTGTTCTGCATCTTTAAGATGGATATGTTTCTAAAAAATATTACTCTTTCCAGCTTTCCTTTAGGAAGAATGCAAACTTTGCTCTTGGCTCGGTTTGTTTTTGTTTTAAATATTTACAGAGTATTGTGGCTGGTGCTGCCCCCAAACAGGATTTGCCAGAGGGGCTGTTTGTCCCCCCATGAATGGCCCCGTCCTTCTGGGCTTTCTGAATGTCACCATCGAATCATAGGGAACCAAGCTTGGGCCATGCAGTCAGGCCTTGGTGACGGTCCCGGCTCTGCCACATACTGTTTTAAGCACATCTAGCCTCAGTTTCCCTATGGGGGGGCAGTAACATTAGACACAGGTTGTCAAGAGGATTGTCACTGTCCCAAGCTCCTTCACCGTCACACTCACTCCGTGGCAGCAGTGGAAGCACAGAGCACCTGATTCCCACCCAGCTCTCGCCTCTACTGTCCCCCTTCCTCCGGGGAACCTATCTTATCCACCGTATCGCCCGCCCTCACCCCGGGGCCCATCGCACAGTCAGTCTTAGGCCTCTTCCCTGCTAATCTGCTATTGAATATAAACACCTTCACCAGGCTTCTAAGAACTGTGTGTAAAATGTGAGTAAACTGGCCCGGAGTGAGACTGTCAGTGACCTGTGAATGACAGGCTTTCCTGTCTTGTCTCCAGGGTCCTTGACCCTGGCCCAGGAAAGCCCTGGAACAAGTTAGCTTTGATCAGGTGTTTCCTGCTGTGTGCAGTGGAGCAGTTAGACAGGGTGGGGCTGGAGGCCAGGCTTGGGGGCTTTCATCCAGCCCCGCCCTGCTTGGCAGGTGGTGTGGCTGTGGGGGTCAGGGGAGGGCCAGGCCTGGCACAGCAGTGGCCACACTGCCTCCTGTTCCAGGATTCAGAGCAACTACATGGCCCTGCAGAGGATCAACCAGGAGCTGGAGGACAAGCTGTACCGCATGGTGAGGGCCACCACCCGATGCCCCGTGGCCCCACCCAGCACCCCCACCCCAAGGCCCCCAACTTTGAAACCGTGGTGGGAAGCCATCGGCCTAGCTGTTACTCCCTTGCTCTTGTGGAGTCCTGACCCCCGGGACTGGGCCAGTCCCACCCTGACTATACTTAATGGGAGGGTGCTCCAGGATGAGTGAGGTGTAGGGTTCAGAGCCAGTGAGTCCTGAGCACCTGACCTGTGTAAGCAGGGCTGTGGGAGAGAGGACACGTGCTGGGGATGGTGACCCCAGCTCAGCATCAGTCTAGAGACGCAGGCCTGGGAGGACAGAGGCCTGCACTGGGTTCGAGCCCCAACTGTGCCTCTCATGGCTCTGCTTAGGACCCTGGATACAGTCCTTTACTTTCTGAGCCTCAGTTTCCCAATCTATCCAGTGAGATGGGCCAGACCTCATGCTGAGTGTAAGCCATCCGCACTCAGCCCTTACCCCAGACTCCTGGGAGGCACGACGTTACCCTGGCATGGTGCAGATGAGAAACTGAGGCTCCGGGAGGCAGCGACTTGCCCCAGGCTGTCTGGCTTGTCAGTGGTGGACTAGGATTTGAACCTGGGTCCATCTGTGCTCTTACCCCTGCGTCCCATGGCCCTCCAAGCACCTCGTCATTATCTGCTGCAAGAGGGCACAGGGGAGCCCTGATGGAACAACTGGGCTTAAGCCCCAGGCCTTGGCTGACCGCTGCCTTCTTCCACTGCCCCAGGGCCAGCACTATGAGGAAGAAAAGCGAGCGCTGAGCCATGAGATTGTCGCCCTCAACAGCCACCTGCTGGAGGCCAAGGTGACCATCGACAAGCTGTCGGAGGACAATGTGAGTGTTGGGCTATCCTGGCCCTGAGGGGCCCAGGCCCAGGTGCTGCAGCCCCCAGGCTCAAGGGACTGGCACAGGTGCAGGTGGATGGACCGGGTGGTCAGGGCCTCAAGGTGTGCCCAGGCATTCGGGAATGACAGGGCAGCCTCACCAGAGATACTGCTGGGGGCATCCTGGAAGACCCTTTGCTGGAAGGGAACAGGACTTGAGGTGGGGGATACTGGGCCATATTATCTCATTCAAGGCAGGGCTTCCTGACCTCAGGGCTAGAGTGTGGCCACTCAGGACTCCTGGCTTCGTCAGTCCCAGTGGGCATCAGAGCCACGTGGCTGCCCATGGGGCCTGATTTCAAGGGCCCCCGTGAGATGGGCCCAGCTGCCCTTCATGGACTCCTGACAGCTGACCACAAATTCAGTAATTAGTGTCTGTTCTTTGCCAGACCCTGGGCTCTGAGAATATAGTGTGAACAACACAGGCAAAAAAACGTCTCTGCCCACGTGGAGTTTACATCTTGAGTGGGGAAGACAGACAGTAAACAAGAGAAAGACGCAAACTCTGTAGTGTGTTAGAAGTGCTACACGCTGCAGAGAAAAATAATGCAGGCAGTGGTGCCAGGGAGTTGGCAGTTGCAGGGTTGGCAAATTTCAGTAGGGAGCTTCTGGAAGAGGCTGTTGGAGCCGAGACCTGACAGAGGTGAGGGAGCTAGCCTCACCCCACAGCATATCCGGGGACGAGTGTTCCTTCCGGCCCGAGAGACCCACAGTGGCAAAGGTGGGCCTGGATGATTGGAGGAACAGCGAAGACACCAGTGGACTCTTGGAGGGGGCAGGGGCAGGGTCTGAGGTCAGAAGGATAATGGGAGGACTCCCTGTACAGGCTCCTATAGGAATCTGAGTTTTATTCTGAGTGAAATAGGGAGCCATTGAAGGTTCTTGGACAGAGGGGTAACCTGACTGTACTCCCACTTTTACTGGGCTCTCATGACTGCTCTGTGCGAACACATAGTAGGGATGCGAGTGGGAGCGGGAAGATCAAGGCGGAGGCTATGGCAACAATCTGGGTGAAAGTCGATGGTGGCGGAGCGGAAAAGCAGCCATGGGGGTGAGCAGAAGGACCCAGGTTCCGATTCTGTTCTGAAGATGGAAGCAGCAGGACTGATGGAGATTTTGGATGTGGGCTGTGAGAGAAAGCCATGGGTTGCGCCACTTCCTGGGGAAGAGCAGGAGTGGGGATGGCAGGCGTTGGGGTCAGCAGTCGCACTGACATCCGAGTGGAGATGCTGTGACGGCCATGGACGTGAGGGCCTGGGATTTAGGGCAGAGGTCAGCATCCACGTGGCATGCACGCAGGTGAGAAGGCCGGCTCCAGGACAGGGTGGCTCTCAGAAGTCTGTTAACTCAACGGCAGACCTGGGCTGGTCAGCCAGTGCTCACAGCCCTCTGATGCCAGGGGCAACTTGTCTGGGACCTCATGAGGGGGGCCAGTTCTCAGCTCTCAGCCAACTGTGCCCTTCCCAGGAGGCCCAAGGAGGTGTTGAGAGGTCTGGGGACACAGGTTCCCTCCACTGTGCAGGCCAAGTTGGGGTACCAGCCTCAGCAAAGAAGGTGGAGGTGAGGGAGCCTCTGGGACCAGGGTGGGGGGAACACAGGGGTACCCATGCCTTCAACAGCTTGCCTGAGCTGCAGGACACTGGTCCTGGGGGAGCTGGGCCCTTCAGTGGACCCCAGACTCCTCACTGTCAGAGCCCTCACTGTGAAGGGTCCCTGGGTGGGGGGCAGGAATGAAAGGCCCAGCCACAGGCACATGCAACAGAGATTTTCCAAAGATGAAACCAAACCCCCTGATTCCTACTGTTTGCATCTGTTTTCAGCTCAGAAGCTGAGCTGGTCCCACCCTGGACCTGGGGTCACACAGGCCCTCTGCCCCCACTTGCCCTGACCCTGGCCCAGCCCTGCAGCCACCCCCACTGCCCAGGCCACACTCTGAGAATGGGGGTGAGTGGCGAGTCGGAGATGTGGGGTGGCATGCTCATTCCTGTCCCAGCACTCTCCACTGAGTTGTCTTTGCAGTTGTCTTTGGGTCTCCACGCCTGGGGCCATCGGGGGCCCTTCTGCCACGGCCCGCACCTGGTGGGAGTTCCCACCTGAGGAAGCAGGAGGACTGCCTGGCAGGGCCCGTCCATCCACCAGCAGCTCCAGATCAGAGCCGAGGCCCCCATTCTGCAGGCGAGAGCTGAGTTGTCTTGCCAACTGCATAGCTGGCTCTGCCCACCGGTTTCGGTGTTGGCCATCAGGCGCCAGTCAGGGCGGCAGGGACCTTGGCGAGGGGCGACCTGCGCCAAACGCCTTCTCTTGTCTTTTAGGAGCTCTATAGGAAGGACTGCAATCTGGCGGCCCAGCTGCTGCAGAGCAGCCAGACCTACGGCAGGGTCCATAAGGTGTCCGAGGTAACGTGAGCCCCGCCCCAGCCAGGCCCGCCCCCCAGGACCACTCAGGGCTCCTTTTGTACAGGTTCCACCACAAGGCCACTCCCCACCCTTGAGGGACAGAGGCTGGGCAAGCCTGCGTCCCTGCCCCCACCCACACACACACACTCCTGCAGCATCCTGGCCTTTCTGAGCTATGGTGGCAGGGCGCCCCCATGTACCCCTCCTCACTCAGCCTGGGCAGTGTGCCCATCCCCCTCAGCGTCCTCTGGGGGCTGCTGCTTGTTGCTGTCCCAAGCCCCCCATCTGCAGAGTGAATGAGGCAGTGATCCTCTGTGAACCTCACAGAAACCCTATGGTTTGGTTTGGGCACAATTACTGACAGTGCCCGTTTCAGAGACGAGAACTGGCTTCACGCGGGAGTGACGTGGCCAAGGCCACAGGGCTCTCTGGTGCCAAAGCCAGGCCGGCCCCCCCCACGCCCGCCAGGCTGCCCCTCCCCTCCATACACTCCCCTCACCCAGGCCTCGGTCCATGTCCCCTCACCTTAGGCCTGGGCCACACCTGAAACACTCACAAAATAGATCAAACAGTAGCCGGACATCCCCACGAGGCACCAGGCGCTTGTGCGGAAACCGCCGGGCGCCTGGCCCAGGCCCTCGATCTTTGTTGCATCTGTGTCTGAGTCTGTCTTGTTCAGGGGCGCCCAGGACGTAACTGGGGAGAGCAAGTCAGCCCCTCGGTGGGAGGGAACTGTACCTGAGAGGGGCCGAGTCAGACCCTGAGTCCAGCCTCCCACCTCTGCAGGGCCCAGGTGGAGTGGGCTGGGGGGTGAAGGTGACCAGGGGTCCTCAGGAGAACCCCAGAGCTTGTGAAATGCAGGGTCCCGGCCCCCCGGCTCCGGCGGGTACCACTGGAGACGCCCCGGGCGGGCCCCTCTTCGTCCTTCTGCCGGCCTGTGGGTTGGTCATCACTACAGGTCCTGGGCTGACCGCGGCCCCTGTCCCCGCCCTCCCGCCCCCCATCCCGTCCAGCTGCCCTCGGACTTCCAGGAGCGCGTGAGCCTGCACATGGAGAAGCACGGCTGCAGCCTGCCGTCCCCGCTCTGCCACCCCGCCTACGCGGACAGCGTGCCCGCCTGCGTCATCGCCAAGGTGCTGGAGAAGCCCGACCCCGCCAGCCTGTCCTCCCGCCTGTCGGACGCCTCGGCCCGCGACCTGGCCTTCCGGGACGGCGTGGAGAAGCCGGGGCCGCGGCCCCCCTACAAGGGGGACCTCTACTGCAGCGACACGGCGCTCTACTGCCCCGAGGAGCGGCGGCACGACCGGCGGCCCAGCGTGGACGCGCCCGTGACCGACGTGGGCTTCCTGCGGGCCCAGAACTCCACCGACAGCGCGGCGGAGGAGGAGGAGGAGGCGGAGGCCGAGGCGGCCGCCTTCCCCGCCGCCTTCCGGCGCGAGGCCTTCCCGGGCTACGCGGGCTCGCTGCCCACGTCCAGCTCCTACTCGAGCTTCAGCGCCACGTCGGAGGAGAAGGAGCCGGGCCCGGCCGGCGCGCTGGCCGCCGCGCAGCAGGCCGTCTACCTGAACAGCCGCGAGCGGCGCTTCGCGCGCAAGCCGCCCGCCGCCGCCGCCTACCAGGGCAGCCCGCGCTTCGCCGAGGCCGCGGCCGCCGTGGCGGCGCCGCTGGAGGCCGAGGTGGCGCCGGGCTTCGCGCGGACCGTGTCGCCCTACCCGGCCGAGGCCTTCCGCTTCCCGGCCTCCCCGGGCCCCCAGCAGGCCCTGATGCCCCCGAACCTGTGGAGCCTGCGGGCCAAGCCCGGGTCGGCCCGGCTGCCCGGGGAGGACGCGCGCGGCCGGTGGCGGCCCCTGAGCGTGGAGGACATCGGCGCCTACTCCTTCCCGGCCGCCGCGGGCCGCGCCTCGCCCTGCAGCTTCTCGGAGCGCTTCTACGGCGCGGGCGGCGCGGGCGAGACGGCCGAGGCCCGCGCCAGCCCGCTCTACGCCAGCTACAAGGCCGACAGCTTCTCGGAGGGCGACGACCTCTCCCAGGGCCCCCTGGCCGAGCCCTGCTTCCTGCGGGCGGGCGGCCCCGCCGACCCGCTGCCCGGCTACGCGGCCGGCGAGGGGGACGGCGACAGGCTCGGGGGGCAGCGGTGCGGGGCGGCCGGCAGCCCCGAGCCTGAGCACAGCCCCCACAGCTCTCGGGACTCCTTGGAGCCCAGCTCCATGGAGGCCTCCCCGGAAATGCACCCCGCCGCCCGCCTCAGCCCCCAGCCGGCCTTCCCGCGGACCGGGGGCTCGGGGCTGAGCCGCAAGGACAGCCTCACGAAAGCCCAGCTCTACGGAACCTTGCTCAACTGAGCGCCCGGGCCACCCCCCCCCCCCCCCCCCGGCGCTCGAGGGGGCCGCCTCGCCTCTCCCCAGACACCCGTCCTCCCCGGCCTTTCCCACGAGGACACCCCTCTCTTCCGCCTAGCCCGGTCCTGGCCGAGAGGAGGGTCCCTGCCACACTGTCTGTCCGCCCCAGTCCCACCACGACGGAACGTCCCCGAGAACATTTTTTCACACGCCAACATCCTGCCCCACCCAAGATGAGCGTCCCCCCCCTTTTATAAAGTGAAACTATTTTTCTAGAGAAAAAGGGTCTTTCTTAACGCACTTGGCCTCCAGCTCCCTGGATGGCAGCCTTGGCGTTTTCAACACAAAAGCTCCTTTATTTTTCGGGTGAGGGCAAGTGGGGCCTACCCCTGGGAAGGGAGGATGGTGTCCTGCGGAGACACCCAGTGGGCCAGTGACAAGGGAACCCCAAAGCTCTGTCCACAAAGGGGGAACTGGAACGGGTGAAAGGGATATGAGATGTTTTTAAACTGTTTCCGCCATGTGGTCCACACACCACCCCGAGCTCTTCCGTGGTCCGTCGTCCCGAGTGGGGCCGGTGCTCGTCCCCCAGTGTCCCGCTCCCTGGCACCACCTCGCTCTACCTCAGACATAATGAGGCCCTCCGACTCCTGTTTCTGTGGCTTGCTGTCCTGTCGTCTGCGATGCATGCCGTCTTGTTAGTACTGTATTTTACATTCATTAATAAAAGACATCGGTGGAAAGAGTTTTGGTTTGGGATGTTTCTTCTCCCCACTGCCTTTTGATCTCATGTGGCCCTGGGTGTCTGTCCCCCCACCTTGTCCTTCGCTCTCTGCGACTTGGGTGGGTTCCTGACAACAACGCTCCTGCCCCCACCCCAGGGCCTTCTTGTCTAGAGTTTGAACTCTTCCACTGTCTTAACCACTAGACGTTATTGCCCTTTTGTGCAGTGTTCCTCTACTTATATCCCCCCCATTCTTTCCTGCATCCCAGACTTTGCTTCTGCCTAAAGATTCCTTTGGATTTCCTTTGGTGTGGCTCTGCTGATGACAAACTTTCCCAGTTTTTATTTCTCTGAAGATGTGATTACTTTGCCCCATTTTTGAAGGCTATTCTCGCTGAGCAGGATGTTAGCTGGTGGTCACGCTCCCTCTGCACACGGGATGCCATTTGCAAATGTCCTAGGGCTTCCTGTAGGTGTAGCGACTGGCTGTCAGCCACCCCCCCCCTCCGCCCCTCAAATGTTTCTTTGATGGTAATCTATCTGGTTCTCTCCAGCTTTTCAAGATCTTCCCTTTTTGACTTGGGTTTTCCTCAGTTTCCCTGAGGTGTGTCTGGCCGTGGATTTGTCCTTCTTAGGAATCCACAGGGACTCTTGTATCTGTGGATTGGTGTAGTTCATCAATTCTGGAAAGATTCTCAATTATTTTTTAAAAAATACTTCTCTGCCCACTCTCTCCCCTTAACTATCCTCTGTCTGGTGCCCTCTGTCCTGGATGACCCACACTTTGTCTTCATTCATCTCTCCTGCTGTTTCCATTCAGCTAGCAAACGCACCCAACTGAGTTTTCCATTTTCATTACTAATGTTTTCCATTTCTAGAAGTTCTGTCTGGTTGTTTTACAAATCCACTATGCTACTTTCTAACAGCTTCCTCTTCCCTGGGGATATTTCCAACTTGTCTTTTATAAATTCCTTAAACATAGTGGGCACAGCGGTCCACCGTCTCCACTTCCATCCTGTGGGGCCTGCAGATCTGTTTCTCTTGCTTCCTGCACTTATTGCCTGGTGATCTTTGATGCACGCTCATCAATGCCCTGAGAATGGACTTGTGGGGTTCTGCAAGGTCTAGGATGGAGGCCCCACCTCCAGGGGGGTTCATGTCTGCTGCTTCCAGGGGCCTGGCACTTCCTGCTGGAGACCACCTCAGCCCGGGGCATGCCTTCGAGTTCCCTGGCCCACCAGTTTCATGTCTCCAAGGTGGGTCCGCCTCTTGCCAGTTGACCCCAAGGAGGGGGAGTCCTCCCCTGTGGCTCCCAGCATCCTTGCACTTGACCTGCCTCTGCAGGGCAGGCCAGAGCCAGCCGGCTACCTCCCCCAGGAGCAGAAGTACCCCCAGAAAGCAGCCTCCCCGAGCCTGGGGGGACTGTGGAGAGCCTTGGGAGCCTGCTCCCCTCTCTAGGACCGTTTCCCCATGGGCACACAGGGGAAGTGACCTCATTGAACTAGGGGGCAACTGGAAGGGTGGAGGGAAAAACATGCAGCCCCTGGCACCCAGCGGGTGCTCACTCAGAGGCCTTCCCAGATGGGGACGTAGCCTTGTTCGCCCTCCACCCTTGTGTCAGCCATGTGACTGGGCAGCAAGGTTGGGAACCCCAAGGGGTATGGAGGCTTGAACCAGCGGCCCTTCTCAGATTCAGGGTCCTGGCCCCGAGTTGTCACCTCAGTGCCTGAGGCCCGCATAGAAGGCCTCCAGACCTCACAGAGCTGTCTTGTCATGACCTCCAAAGCCAGCTGCAGCTGATGGGGGTGCCCTCCTTTACCAGCCACCCCTTCTTTCATTCAGAATCCTGCCATCCCCCAGTGGGACCCCGTCTCTGCACCCACCATCTGCTCACCCGCCCATGTCCATCCTTTCTCAACCCCCAGCAGGGCAGTGCAGAGTGGAGCTCTGCCACCAGCTGGCTGTGTGACCTTGGGCAAGTCCCAGGCCCCTCTGATCCTGGAGCCTCAGGACAATGACTAATGAGACTCCCAGGGGCCCCTAGGCAAGGGACGGTCCCATGGAGAGCCCCAGGCTGAGCCAGGGAGTTCCAGAGGGAGGGAAAGAGCAGAGTCTGCAGTCCCATGGCGCTGGGCACAGCCTTCTGCCCTCCAAGGAGCAGTCTCCTCAACTGGACGGTGAGTATCATGCCCACCTTGCGGGGGGCCGCGAGCGTCAGCTCCACTCACCAGTCACAGCCAGGCCTGGCGGCAGCTGCAGCCACACGCTTACCTCTCCAGATGAAACTCTTTTCCCGTGATGGCCTTAGATCTGCAGTTCAGATGGTAGGTGAGGTTAAGGTGAGCACACAGCCCAAGAAGGTGGGTGCAGGGACAGCCCACACTTCTTTTTCATTCCTGCTCCACACTTTCTAAATTTAGCTTTCTTATTTTAAAATTGCAAATGGTGAACTCCTCACCACCTTGCAGAAGCTCAGAGTGAGCCTTTAAGATTGCTCTTTGGGAGAAGCATTCGGAAGACGAAACAGATAAAGGCACAGAGTACACCTGCCATTCCTCGCAAGAGAGTCACCTAAGAGAAGGGAGGGGCTTGCAGCCAGCTGGCACCCACAGGGCACTGAGCTGAGAGTAGTGCTAAAAAACTGCCACAGTGGCTTCTAGGGAGCCCTGGATGTCCCCCTGCCCCAGGAGGGTCAGGGCTTGTGTTCGTGCCCAGCGGGGAAAAGAAACAGACCTTGAGGACAGCAATCCTGATGGCAGAGCTGGGCTGGAACCCTGGCTCTGGAGAGAAAAAGCTGGGCACCCCCACGCCCGCAGCTCCCCCGCCACTGCCCAAGGGCCTCCTTCTCAGATCTGTGTTTCCACGCTGACTCCTCTACCGAGGATGTCCTCCTCACCAGCTCATGGTCTGCCTCTTCCAGGAAGCCATCCACGGCTGCAGGGACCCTCTGCCCTGAGCCATGGCACCTGTCAGGGCACCCTTGGGCTGTTGGGGCCGCCCTTCAGTTACGGTCTTGGTGAGGTTTAGGCTCACTGGCCTGCCCAGATCCCTGGGGAGCTGGGTCTTTACAACCCCAGTTCTTGGGGCTCCTGCACATCACCTAGGGCAGATGCAGGAACCCAGAGGGCCCCAGGGCTGGGGCAGACCCAGGCGCCCAGCTGGCCATGCTTCGTGGGGAGGGAGACAGGGGCCTGGGCCTGAGCAGCCTGGGCCTGGGCCCTGTGAGACTGACCAGGCCTGCCATGCTCTGGCACAGAGCTCCTCAGGGCAGACCTAAGACCCAGAGCCCCCCGAACCCCCCCACTGCTCCAGGGACTCCCTCGTCCACAGAGCGAGGCTGCCCCATCTCAAGCTCCCACCATTCTCTTTGTTTCGGAGCTCCAGCGGGCCTGCGAGTGGGGCGGCAAGAAGAACGGCCAACACATACTTATCGCTGGAATAAATTAAGAAATAACAACACACTCATGTTTATTGAGCGCCACTGACAACCTGCCAGGTCCCTTCACCAATGCAGACCTCACAACCCTGAGACAAAAGGATTCTTGTGCCCATTTTACAGATGAGGAAACTGAGGCCCATAAGGTGGTGGAAGTAGCTTCCACCCAGGTCTGACCCTGAGGCCAACCTCAGTCTTCACTCCCACCCACCCCAAAGAAAAAGGGCAGCCTGGGGACTGGCCGATGTCCGGAAGGTTCCGCGCTAGGAGGCTCAGTGCCAGATCTTAATGTCACCCTCCCAGGAGCAGGTGGCAAGGACGGAGGGCAGCACGGGGTGGAAGGTGGTGCCAACACAGGCCTGTGCGTGCCCGTACAGCGTCCGTGCTCGGCTGGCAGTGCGGAAGCAGTACAGCAGGACCCGGCCATCTGCGCTGCCCGTCACCAGCAGCTCTCCGTCTGGGGAACACTCGCAGCCCACCGAGTAGCCTTCTACCTGCAGAGGGTGACAGGGGGAGAGCGGGCCACACCAGGGCCCCACGCACACCTGTTCTTCACGGGGCCTGTGAGGCAGGGCTCATTATGCCCATGCTACAAAGGGGCGGGCCAGGAGCAGAGCTGGGGGGAGCAGAGCTGTGGGGAGCGGAACTGGGGGTCACACCCAGCTCCTTCAAGAGGCTGGGGTCCTGCTGTGGACTGCTCACTGAGTCACCAAGTCCCCGGCCCTCTCCACCCCAGTGATGCAGACCTCAGTGGGGGCAGGGGGCGGAGCTAGAAATAGCCCCACCCCCATTCTGTTCCGCCCCCTACCCCTACCCCTGTGACTAGTCCATGTGAGCCACAGACTCAGGAGAAACCTTTCCTGCCCAGCAGCTGGGACCTGGGGCAGGGCCAGAAGTGGCCCAGGGCCCCGAGTGGAGACCAGGCCACACAGCCTGTGGTCACCTGGGAAGGAAAACACAGAATCTGCTGGACAGAAGGTCCGTGCATGCTGGAGCCCCACGTCCACTGCTGGCATTGTCTGGCGGGAGGCTCTGGGGTCAGTGCTCAGCTATCTACTGGGTGTAGGGGCAGGGGGCCAGGGACAGGGTACCTTGTGCCCTTCGTAGCGCCGCCTTCTGCTCATCCGGTAGGGCCACACGGCAGAGAAAAGGGCCAGGTAATTGCCATTGGTCTGCGCCAGGAACACGGGCTCCCGCGGGTGCAAGGCAAGGCTGGGGCAGGTGTACCTCTCCTGAGAGACAGCGGGGCCACAGACAGGGTAGAGGTTACCGGCTGGGGGTTACATTGCCCCGCACGCTGCCTATGGGCCTTGCGCCCTCCTCCCGACCTTGGCTTAGGGGTCTGTATGAGTTTCCTATTGCTGCTGTGACAGACTGCCACAAAGCTAGTGGCTTAGAGCAACACAAATTTATTATCTTACAGTGCTGAGGTCAGAGGTCAGACACGGGTCTCCCTGGGCTAAAATCAAGGGGTCAGCAGGGCTGGCTCCTTCTGGAGGTACCAGGGGAGGCTGTTTTCCCTGCACTTCCAGCTTCTAGGGGTCACCTCACTCCTTGGCTCATGGCCCTTGTGGTAGACTGAAAAATGCCCCCCCCCCCAAATATATCCTTGTCCCAATTCCTGGGACCTATGAATGTCACCTTATATATTTTAAAAAGCGGGATTTTTGCAGATGTAACTAAGTTAAGAGTGTTGAGATGGGAGATTATCCTATATTCTTGCAGGCACATGTATCCTTATAAAAGGGAGGCTGAGGGAGATGGGACACACAGACAAGGCAATGTGAAGACAGAGCAGACAGCCATCTGAAGACACTGGCGCAAAGATCGGAGGGGTGTAGCCACAGCCAACTATCACCCCGCCACAGTGAGCCCCCGGGGCAGCCCAGCCCAGCCCAGCCCAGCCCAGCGGTCCACACAGCCGAATGCACAGTAAGTGAGGAGGTGGATGGCCAAGCAAGACGAATGCGTGAACAGTGTTCAAAACCCAGGCGGGCAATCTCTGAGGGGCTCAGTCACACAGAGACACCCCTAGAAACTCCCTTCTCAACTGTACTGTCCTTCCATGTCCTAAGCGTTGCCCTTAAGTTGTTGCTAAGTGAGCCCAAACCCAGGGCAAAGTGGGGAGCAGTCAGAGCCACGGCTGCAGACTAACGTGCCCCTCGGAGGCAGGGAGGCCGTGGGGCCCCCGAGCGAGCTGCTCGGCGTGATGCCAGTAGAGCACCTGCTTACCTGCATGGAAGGTGAGGGGTATGATTCTAGGAGGGCCAACGGCTCAGGCATGCAGCACTTGCATCCCCCTCCCTCACTTCCCCTGCTCTGTGCAAGGGCTGCCCCCCTGCCCGCCCGCCCAGGACCTGTCCTTCCCAGGAGGCTTCGCTAGAGCCCTGAAGTGAAGGCCTAGAGGCAAGTTTGCACAGGGTCATGTAGAACCCTCTGTAAAATAGGAAAAAGCAGGGAGAGGGAGAAGGGATACGTGTGTGTGTGTGTGTGTGTGTGTGTATTTAAGTTTAGGGTGGGAACACCAAAGAGATCAGTCAGGGTGTATTTGAAATCTTAAAAGATGATGTTGGTGGTGATAGTGATGATGATGGTGATGAAGATGGTGATGGAGATGATAAAGATGATAGTGGTAACGACAGTGATGGTGGTGATGACAGTGATGGTCATGGTGGTGACGGTGATAATGTTAGTGGTCATAATGATGTTGGTGATGACAGTGGCAGTGGTGATGTGAGGTAATACGTTTATGGAGCACTCCCTGTGCCTGGGACTGTGCTAGATTCTTTTTTTTTTTTTTCTTTTAGCTGAGCCGTCCTGCCACCTGTGGGCAGCTCAGCTTGGGCCGGATATCAAACCGGCAACCCTGTTGCTCAGAGCTTGCACTCTTGAGCGAGCTCTTAACCAACTGAGCCACTCAGGCAGCCCTATGCTAGATTCTTTATAAGCATTCTCTCTTTGAATTCTCAAAACCACGCCATGAGGCAAGTAATATTCTCACCCTCAATTTTCTAAAAGGAAAATGAGACTCAAAGAGGCTAAATAATGGGGCCAGGGCCCCCCAGCTTGTAAGTGGTGCATCCAGGAGTTGAATGCAGGTGGCCTGACTCTGGCGTCCCTGCTTTAACTCCCCCAAGTCACAGCCCTGCCAAAGCCACTCAGCACGGCAGAGCAGAGGCCTGTGGGCTGGCTAGGGTGGTAGAAGGACTGTAGGGATATTTGGGCTGCTTAGCCATCGTCCCATCAATCTGGACTGGGCTGTCCCTCCATACCTTTACCCTGTGGGGTGGCTGTGCTGGGCACGGACCAGTTGGAGGAATCGCTGTGACCTGGGAGCCTGTGGAAGGTTCTCTGGGCAGGCCTGGACCTGAACTTGCCTACCTCCACCCTAGAGATTTCAGGCAGCCAATCTGCCTCTAAAGACCCTGCCTACTGAACATTTCCTGCAGGAAGTGACCAGGACTCCAGACAGCCTAGGGCTACGTAGTTTCATCCTGGGGCTGAAACTGAAAGTGATGCCAAACAGGGTTTCTCACGTGGAAAATCTGGTTGGAGATTTTGGCGGAACTCTGGAAATCCCAGGCGATAATGGTGCGGTCAGCAGAGTCCCGGCTCGAAGCATCTGTGCTGCTCAGAAACTCGGAGCCTTCCTGGAGGAAGAGGATGTCCAAGGTCTGCTGGATGGTCGCCTTGTAGCTTCTCACCACCTGCAAGAGCAGGCATCTGTCATGCTGGGGAGCCCCAGAAGCACAGGGCATGTGCCCAAAGGGAGGACAGGGGAAGGCCACCAAGAGCCCAGAGGGCAGGCGGGTTCAGTGAAGGCGGGGCGGGGCGAGGTGCCCCAGGCTGAGCAGCCCAAGCCGTGGAGTTGGGGGCTGGTACGGGGAGGCCCGCCTGCTCCACCAGGCAAGCGTCCGTCTCCCTCGAGACCCACCCGCGATCCTCGCACCGCCTTGCCTGATGGCCCCTCTCTATGGACAGTCCCCCTCCCATGCCCACCCCACACCCATTGGCACTGATGATCTCCCCTGTCAGACTGGTTCCCTAGGGAACAGCTGGCACCTGATGAAGGTGAGCTGAGGGCAGGGCCCACGCCTAGCCAAGGGCACCTAAGGGGCATTGGTGATGCCCATCAATCCAGAGCCGTACTTGTGAAAGGGTCTTGCTTCCGAGATGGCACATAATTCAAGCTCCCCAAGTCCCAGTCTACTGCCCCTAGAGCAGTGGCTGTGTCACTGGGGGCGAGCATTCTTGAAGGCCACACAGCCAGAGCCACAGTGAGCAGGTGAGCTTTAAAGACATTTTTTATTTCTTAGCATCGTTGCCAATTTTCTAAAGCCTCCTGCCTCGTAAACTAACGTGATTAAGTATCAGGCAGTTGTTCGGCTTTCTTCAGAGCATTTTATCACGTTCACCTTCCGTTTTAAGACAATGGCTTTGGCAGCGGCAGGTGAGAGAAGGGGGTCCCCGTACCAGGAGTGACAAGAACCACCACTTAACAAATTCATGGTCGACGCGACTTTAAATTGCAAGACTGAGCACCGGGCCAGGGCACACACAGCACCTGGGGCCCGCCAGTTGGCCTGGCCGCCTGCTTCCCAGCACCCAGGGCGCCACCATGTGGCCACAGCACAAACAGAGTTCTCAGTACCTCAGCACCCCCCTCACCCCACCTACACCCCCGACTCCCGCGGGGCTGTAAAATGAGCCATTTTGACCATTTTTTTTAAACTGGAGTTCACGGTCTTTCAAATGTTGCAGACTTTTATTTTCTATCACCCTCTTTCAAATGTACATAAGTCAAATTCACATTTAATGCAGCACTCCATGAATCCAATTTAGACAGGGTAGTGGTGGGGTGGGGGGATGGAGACCCACTCTCCATATGAGGAACACCGAGGCTCAGAGAGACGCTGGGGTTGGCTCAAGGTCCCATGGCCAGCTGTGTGGGTGCCTCTCCCCAGCCGGGCTGCTTCCCTGGGGCCCAGTCTCCTGCTGGCCAATCCTGCCTCAGAAAATGTTGGAAAAAAATTCCTGGGGCAGGGGAGGCACAACAATTGACTGATCTTCTCTGAGCCTCTTCAGAAGCAGCCCCCAGCTAGGGCGACTTCAGGAAGGGCGCCCTCAAGCCTGAGGCGTGGTCCAGAGAAGAGAGGGCAGCCCTGCAGGCCTCTGCACAGGGAGGAAGAGGGCAGCCCTTCCCGGCCAGCCAGTGTGGCTGCTGCGCAGGCCCCCCCTCCCTGCACCAGGACTCCACAAGCCCCTCTGCCCCCCCAGGGGATCCCTGAGTCTCACAGCGTGGACTGGGAGGAACACTCCAGACCCCTGGCCAGCAGAGGCACGGCGGCCGCGCTGCTGACAGAGGCTCTGCCGGCCTCGTCTGGAGCTGGGGCAGCAGCCTAGGGCCTGCGAGGGGATGTGGCACACCACTGCGGGGTTTGGCACTGACTTTGGAGGGGAGGGATGACTGGAGTCCCCGTCATCAAGGCTCTGAAGCTAGCTCTTTACCAGCTCCAAATCCAGCCGCTCTACCCATCCCTGGAGCCATTCCAGACTCCCCTCGCGTAAACCACCCTCCCCACCAGCACCCCGGGTCTCCACTCGCCTAGGCCACGTGGGGCCTGAAGGCCTTCCTCCCTCCTTCTCCGGACACCCTCTCCATCACTACAGTTCAAGTGAGGGTCAGGGGGAGCACATGCCAAGAGAGAGGTGAGTCTGGCCCACCTCGTGTCCCTGGACATAGCCCAGCAGCAGGGGGCACACAGCAGCCCCTGGCGCCCCACGAGTCCACAGAGAATGGCCGCTGACGGGCTCCCACAGGCGCCGGCAGGACTGTGAGCCCCTGTGGACAGGTTCGGGCCTTTGTACCTCAGGCCCCCTCCAGTGGCAGCTGAGAAACATACAGACCAGCCAAGGGTGGGGGAAGAGGAGGGTCCGCCCTGCCTCGCCGAGCGCCTGGCCAGGCGGTTCACACAAGTCGTCTCATGACGACAGCAATGGCGGGAGGGTGGCGTGAAGGCCCAGAGACAGCGAGGAGCCAGGGGTCCTCGCCTGTCCAGCACAGAACGACCTGCGTGCCCCACCCACACACCGCCCGCCTCCCAGGACAAACTCTTCCAGGAGAAGGAAAACCGCTGTTCCATGTGTTTCCTGAGAATGGATGGAAATGGCCCAATTCATTAGGGCTTCATAAAATTGAATGGCCGGGAAACAAGCCGTGTTATGGGCGGTCCCTGCCAATAACGCTGCCGTTAAGTGGTAGGCTGACCTTTGCAGTGATCGCTGCCGAACATGATTTACTCGCCGTCACAACTGCTGGCGCCCCAGGAAAGAGCAGAGGAGCCATTCGTGCGTCGAGCTGCTGGGTTTTACGGCGACCTTAAGTACACTGACAGCCGCCGCCTCCCGTCCCAGGGGCGTGGATGGCGCGCCGCGCCCTAACTAGCTGGGTCCAGGAGGGAGCCTCACTGGACTCTTCTGGCAACCGGGGGCCTCTGGCGGGTAAGCAGCTCCTTGGCCAAAGGTCTACGGCTTTAGGGAAAGGGGAAGATGTGAGCATGACACTTTCATTTGTGATGAAAATCACCTGATGTCCTGAAGATCTGCCAACTGCTCCGCCCACCGGACAGACCTGGGTAAGTGGGCTGCCTGGGACTCATCCGAAGGCACCGCTTTCCCTTCCTTGGGTCCCTGCCACTTCCAAGTGCGAAGGCTTGGGGCGCAGGCGCAGCTCCCGTCCTGGCCCAGCTGCTGGCTCACCATGTGCCCAGGGGACCCTTCCCTCTCCGAGTCTGGTCTTCGAGTCATCACCACCAGGAGTCTGGGCTGGACCACAAGCGAACCTCTGCGTATCTAACACCACTGGTACCAGCTCTCCTCACCAGACCCCTGCCAGTCCTCTGGTGAGGGCTCCCACAGGACCCTGTGCTCCCTCAGCCGGCTGCCCAGGCTATCTGCCTACCCCACAGAACTGTGAGTTCCTGGGGACAGACATGTCACATTTCTGGGTCGCCCTGGGACAGCACTGGGTCTGCACACTGCAGGCAGGATACGTGAATGAGTGGATAAACAAATGGATGAATGAACAAAAGGACAACTTGAAAAGGAGCGACCTCGATGCCTCTGGCTGCCAGCAACATGATGGCACTTGGGGCTGAAGCAACCCACAGGGAGCGGCTGCCACCAGCTCCAGCAGGCACGCTGGGTGATGACATTCATTCACAGGGTTCTCCTATGGTCCATAACATGGATACAGAGGAAACCTGATTTTCCAACGGGCTCCAAGACCATGTGGGGCGGGAGCAACTGTGCTCAACGCCATGTCATCACCAGCGCGGCTGGCAGGGGCTTCTCCCCCCGCATTGGGAGGCGGGCCCTTGGGTATCTGAGGCTGACAGCCTTACTGGCTGGGTGGCCCTGGACAAGCAACCCACCTCTCTGTGCTCAGTCTCCACACCTGTAAGGTAGGGACAATAGCAGGACCTTTGGCTTGCCAGGAAACAAAGGTGACATGCCTGGCTCAGTGGCTGACATGCAGCAGCCGCTCATAACCCTCCCCTGCCCCGGCCAGCCAGAGCTAGAGTCCCTGAATGGAGCCATCAGTCCCTGGGTAAGTCCCTTCTTCCCAGATTTCAATTCCTTCTCCCTGAAAATGAACATACTGGTCTCGTTCAAATGCTAAGATGAGAGGGATCTATTCAAAGGGCAAAACTTTCTAGGGTTTAAATTCACACAAGGAAAAGTAGCCATTCACACAGGGTGGAGTACACCAAAAGCGCGCCGTTGGTAAATTTGAAAAGGACCAGAAATTTACATTAAAAAAGGAAGCTAAAAAATTTTAAGAAGAAAACACGATTGAAGTTTTCTACTGCCTGGGACTGGGGGAAACGTTCCTGGCTATGATTCTAAGGCCAGGAGCAATAAGACAAAAGATGGGTAAATCTGAGGACATGAAAATCATAATAATAGTAATAGAACACTATTGCATGGCATAAAAATAAGCAAATAAATAAGTAAACTTAAAAAAGACAAATGGAGGAAATATCTGCAACTTATATTAGAGGCAAACATCACTACCCCTAATATACAGACAGTTTCTAAAAACAGATGGAAATTACCAGTAGCTCTACAGAAACATGAGCCGGAGAAGTGAACACAGAGTTCATATAAACGCAAATGTAATAGGTCCTTCAATCCTGCTCATGAGAAATGAGATCTTGCTCATGAGAGGTGAAAATGTAAATTATATACAAATTCAAATTAGCAAAATCCAGAAATTTGATCACACACTCCGTGAAGTGGCTACGGGGCATCAGTTAATCTACATGCCACCACAGGAATGCGAAATGGTTCAGTCCCTGTGGAGAGAACTTGGGCAGCACCCAGCACAAGGACACATGCCTCGTCATCCACAATATGCATGACCCGGCAGGCCACTGAAGGAACTGGTCCAAGTGACGCGGGCAAAGCCCCAAGAGGTACAAGCACAGGCCACTGAAAGCAGCACTACGTGTGAAAATAAAACACTGGAAGGACCCAAATGGACATCAAGAAGGGACGGGTTACATAAACCTCAGTACCGCCCCCACCCTCCAGAATGCGATGCAGTTGAAAAGAGAATGAGGTCTGCCTCCCTCCCTGCTATATGGTGTGACCTGTAGGTACACTGTTCAGTGAAAAAAGCAAGGTGACAGGAAAAAAGGGTAGAAAATACGTAGAAGAGGTGATATAAATATATGTGTGTGTATGCTTACAATAAAAAATAACAGTAAAAGATAAACCAGAAACTAAATAAATAAATGAGACTGCCTCTAGGGTCAACTGAGTGGCTCAATTGGTTAAGAGTGCGAGCTCTGGGCAACAGGGTCGCTGGTTCGATTCCCACATGGGCCAGTGAGCTGCACCTGAACTGAGTTGCTGCTGAGCAGCCAACAGGTGGCAGGATGGCTCAGCTGGTGAGAGCACGTCCCCTAACAACAAGGTTGCCGGTTCAACTCCTGCATGGGATGGTGGGCTGTGCCCACCCGCAACAAGATTGAACATGGCATCTTGAGCTGAGCAGCAGCGAGCTGCCGACAGGAGGGCAGATGGCTCAGTGTGCAACAAGTTTGCCGGTTTGACTCCCGCATGGGATGGTGGACAATGCTCACCAGCAACTAAGATTGAAAGTGGCGAGCTGAGCTGCGCCCTCCACAACTAAGACTGAAGGACGACAACTTGACTTGGAGCTGATGGGTCCTGGAAAAACACAATGTTCCCCTTCCCCAATTTCCCAACACTGTTCCCTTCCCCAATTCCCCAATAAAATCTTAAAAAAAAAAATGAGACTGCCTCTAGAAGAAGAGAGAGAACAGAATTAAGGAGGTAGAACTTAGAAAATTTCTGTAAAGAGCCATATAGTAAATATTTTAGGGTGTGTGTGTGTTACAGCTACTTAAAAATGTTAAAACCATTCTGAGCTTAAGGACCATACAAAAACAGTCCGGAGGCCAGATTGGGCCCAGGGGCTGTAGTTCTCCCAATTCCTTCTCCAGAACAATGTACATATTTTATAACATTATACAACAAAAGTAACTTAAAAGGCAGTCTCTAAAATGTGAAAGCAAAATTAAGCAAATGAAACTAACCACGTATTGAGCTGATCACTTAACCACATAAATAGGGTTTATTTTAAGAGACATTAAAACACAGTAATTTAATGGTAGATCCTTAGTTGAATATACATTATGAACAAAACCCAGTAATTTGATGGCAAATCCTAATTAGATATACACTGTGAACAAAAAGAACTGCGAAAATCTCACTGTTTTCAGTCATCACAGTGCTAGTGTCAATATATACCAAAAAAATTGGTAGACAGAAAGAAAAATTTTCAGTATAAAAGAAATCGAAAACATATAAAAGCAAAGAAGCTAAAGAAAAAAGCTGTGATCCTAAATTTGAATTGGAAAAATCGGTATTGCCAATGATCTAGTTTTTCTTAACAACAAAATCATTTCCTAGCTCTGTCCACAGAAGGAGCCTAGAAACAATGAGTGACCACAGCACTCAGATTCTGGTCTCTACACTCAGCTAAACGCACAAGCGATACTGACGGTAGACCAGAGCATTACAACAGTTATTATAACTATATAGCGTATGTTTACAAAGGTAGCGGAGAGGCTGGCCAAGGTAGAGACATGGAGAATGTATGAGGCCCTCACTGAGCGTGTAGAGATGAAATACACAATGTTGAGATGAACGATACATTAGATGGGATTAACGTCAGATGAAGACACTGCAAAAAAAAAATTAGTGAACTAGAAGAACACAGCAATCAAAACTATTCAAAACATACTAAAGAGAAAGAAAATGACCAAATTTTTAAATGAATGAAATCTAGTGTTAACCCCAAATGGAGGTAAGCCCACCATGGCCTCTCACTCTCTCCCAGATAACATAACCAAAAATTCTGCACAAAATTCAAGAAGAAACTACCTGAAGACTTTGAAAGGTAAATAATAGCAGGTGCGTTAGGGGAGGGAAGTCAAAATTTGAAGACCAGTATGGTAAGTGAAGCTGTATGTTTGTGGGTTTTTTAGTTGTGTGTGTGTGTGATTTCTTGGTCGTTTAACTCCTGACATTGACCTACAGACTGACTGAATTAAGGAATTACATAGTGGGCACGAACAGCAAACATTCTGAAATAAATCCATCATTCTGGCCAAAGGAACAAGAAAATGGGTCCCTATAAGCCAGACAGCACAGGGGAAATTAAAAATAGTATCTCCTTCTTGCTCTCTTAGCCCTGCCCCAATGCCAGCCCCAACAGCAAAACTGCACTGCCCCAGTAATGTACAAATGCCTAAAACCCAGAAGCAGAAAAAATTTGAATAGAAGAACTGGGGGAAAGGGGCTATATGGTAAAAAACAAAAACAAACAAATAAACAAACAAAAAAACAGAAAGAGGGAAAGCCATGTTATTTTTCCCTCTGCTTTCTCCAAAGTTATCTACTTTGCTTTGAAAGGGATCCCAGTTGTGGACATTGTGTGACCAGGCAGAAGGCTAACACTCTGAGAGAACTCTCTCGCTCTGGGCAGAAGAACCAGGACGGGAGGCCCTGGAGAACCAAGGAGTGAGGGAGAAATCCCAAACAGGAGAGAGCTGGGAAGGGAGTCCCCTAATTCTGTGTATGAACTGACAGGCATCCCAGGACAATCCCTAAGCTACACAGGCATGGAATACAATCAAAGAAACACAGTGAAAGCTTTGAGAAGTGCAGTACCGCACAACCACTGCACAAGTCTGAAACTAGCCCTTTAGTGGCTCAACATTCACAAAGGTTTTGAATACTGAACTGGAAATGGAACACTGCCCACAGCAAGAGGAAGATTTGCGTCTGAACCTAATAGGGTTGGTTGCCTGTTAAGATAAACAAATCACTATTCTCCACATGATTTTAATAGGACCCAGGATCTTACAACATAATATTCAAAACATGCTGGATATATTCTGAAATTACTTGACATATAAGAACCAGGAAAATGTAAACAGTAACCATGAGAAAAGTGAAACAACAGACGCCAACTCTGAAATGACCCAGATGCTGAAATTATCAGACACATTTAAACAGTCACTATAATAACACTCTTAAGTGAATGGATAGATAGTCTCAATAGAGAAACAGAAATTATATATTTTTAAATAAAAATATTAGAACTGAAAATATTTTTTTAAATCATGGGATAATCCCAATAACAAAATGGAAGTGACAAAAGACAGACTCACTGAACTTGAAGATAGATCGATAGAAATAATTCAATCTGAAACAAAAACGAACAAAGCCTTAGGGTGTGTGTGTATAAATATATATATATATAT
>NW_017731393.1:4035129-4053063 GCF_001890085.2 Hipposideros armiger
ACTGAAGAACAAAACGACAGCAACTTGTCTGTTCCCCTCCCCCCAATTCCCCAGCACTGTTTCCATCCCCCCAATTCCCCAATAAAAATCTTTAAAAGAAAAACAAAAAAACCCCAGTTCTTCAGCTTGAAGAAAAATAATAGCGGAGGAAAACTTGTAACTCCAGGAAGGAAGAAATGGTCTACGATTGGATAAATATAAAAGACCGTTTTCTCCATTTAAGTTCTCTGAAATATGCACAACTGTTGAAAATAAAAATTGTAAGTCCTTAAGGAAGAAAGAAAATTATACTAGACCTGAATCTACCCAAAACGATGAAAAGCAATGAAAATAGTAAATATGTAGGGAAATATAAAATACTTTTTTATCATTCAAGTATTTAAAAATAAATAATTTGCTGTTTCCAGCAAAAATAACAATGTATTGTGGAAATTGTAATATATGAAGAAGTAAAATTTATGTCAATAATAGCACAAAGACCCTGAGGGGAAAAGTTGAAAATTTGTATATTGTTGTAAGGTTCTTACACAAGAAGAGATATAGTATGACTTGAAAGTAGACTGATAAGATAAAGAAGTATACTATAAACTCCAAAGCAACCACTAAAAAGAAACTACAACACAAAGCTACAGATAATAAAGCAACAAAGGAAATAAGATGAAATCATTAAAAAAAAATACAAAATTAATCCAAGAAAAAGTGGGGGTGGGAGGACAGAAAACAGGACAAAAGAATAGATGGAACAAACAGAAAAATAGCAAGATGATAGATTTAAACCCAACCATATCAATAATTATACTAAATTAAAACAGGATAAATACACCAGTTCAAATGAAAATGTTATGTAGAATTAAAATAAATGGTCAGTAACCAACTCAAGGCTTCCTACAAGAAACGTGTTTTAAATACAAAGACACGAATAGATTAAAGTAAACAGATGGGAAAAGATGTACCATGCTAACAGGAATCAAAATGAACCTTGAATGCCTATGCTGGTAAAAGTAGATTTTAGAGTAAAGAATATTACTAAGGAAAAAGAGGGTCTTTTCACAATGATAAAAGAGTCAATTCATCAGGAAAACATAACAATCCCAAAAGTTTATGCATCTCATAACAAAGCTTCAAAGCAAATGAAGGAAAATTAATAGAACTTAAAAAGTAAATAAGACAAATCCACTCTCACAGTCACAAATTTCAACCAGCTGCTCTTTAACTAATAGAACAAATAGATAGAAATATCAGAAAGAATATAGAAGACTTGACTAGCACTGTCAATCAACTTGATTGAATTGACATTTCTAGAACATTGCACCCATCAACAGCAGACTACACATGCTTTTCAATTGTACACAGAATACTTACCAAGATAGACATATTCTAGGACATCAAACAAGTCTCAATAAATTTAAAAGGGTTCAAACATACAATGTATGTTTTGTGACCACAATGGAGTTAAATCAGAAATCACTAACAGTTATCTGGAAAATTCCCAAGTATTTGAAATGTAAATAGCACAATCCTGAATAATCCATGGTTCCAAAAGAAATAAAAAAGGTAATTATAAAATATTTTTTACTTCAGAAAAATGAAAAATAATATATCAACACTTGTATAATGCAGCTGCAAAACCTAGAGGGAAATTAATAGCACTGAACATCTAGCACAGAAAAGAAGTCTCAAAACAATGACCTCAACTTCCACTTTAAGAAACTATTTAGAAAAAGAAGATAAAATTAAACCCAAGTTTTAAGCAGAAGGAAATAATTAAGATAAGAAATCAATATTTTTTTAAAGAAACAGAAAAATCAATGAAACCAAAATCTGGTACTTTCAACAAAACTGAAAAGCCTCTAGGCAGAGTGATCAAAGGAAAAAGAGAAAAGGCACAAATTACCAATATCAGGAATGAGAGAAATGAGCAGGTTATACAGATATTAATAAATGATTAAAATATTATGAAAAATTGTATGGCAAAAAATTAGGTAACTTTGATGACATGGATAAATTTCTTGAGGAACACTAAACTACTAAAGGTCACTCATAGAGAGTAGAAAATTGGAATAACTCTACATTTACTAAATAAATTTTATTTAAATTTTCAAATCTTCCCACAAAGAAAATTTCCAGCTAAAGTAGCTTCACGAATCAATTCTAGCAAACATTTATGGAAGAAATAATATCAATTCTACACAAACTCTTCCAGAAAATTGAAGAAAAGGGAACATTTCCCAAGCCATGTCATAAGGCCAGAATTACTCTGACAGATACCAAAACCAGACAAAGATATTACAAGAAAAAGAAGCACAGATCAATACCCCTCATGAACATAGATATAAAAATTCTTAACACATTTTAGCTAATAGAATCCCAAATTATACAGTGGATAGTATATCATGATCAAGTGGAATTTATCCTAGGAATGCAAGGCTGTTTTTATGTTTGAAAATCAATCAACAAAAATCACTATATTAACAGAATAAAAAAACCCGTATTGTCCCTTCAATAGATGTGAGAAAGGCATTTGATGAAATCCAACATTCACTCAATGATAAGAACTTTAAACAAACTAGGAATAAAGGGAATGGCCTCAAACGGATAGGGGCATCTACAAAAACACCCATAGTTCACATCATATGTAACTGAAGAAGAATTCATGCTTTCCCTCCAACATTGGCAACAAGGCGATGATGTCCACTCTCAGTGCTCCTGGTCCACACGCTCTCGAGGCTTGAGCCAGTGAAATAAGGTAGAGCAGAGAGGGCGGAAGGGAGGAAGGAATGGTGTCCAGATTGGAAAAGAAGAATTAAAGCTGCATTTATGCACAGATGAGACGATCATCTTTGCAGAAAACCCACCAGAATCTACAAAGAAACAACTAGAGCTAATAAATGAGCTTGGAAGAGTTGCAGAATTCAAGGTGAATATACAAATATCCACTGTATTTCTGTATACTAACAATGTATAATCAGAAATTGAAATTTAAAAATACTACTTACAACAGCATAAAAAATATAAATATTTAGGGATAAACTTGACAAAACAAATGTGAAGGAGCTATACAATGAAAACTATGAAACACTGGTGAGAGAAATTAAAGATTTAAATATATGGAGAAGCATACTGTGCTTGTGGATTGGAAGACTCAAAATGGTTAAGAATTCAATTCTCTCTCAAATTGATCTGTAGATTAAATGCAATATCACTCAAAGTTCAAGCAGAGTTTTTGTTTGTAGAAACTGACAAAGTGATTGCAAAATTGAAATGTAAATGCAAAGAACCTAGAGTGTCAAAACAATTTTGAAAATGAAAAAAATTGGAAGACTTACACTACCTGATTTCAAGACTCATTATAAGCTACAATAACGAAAACAATGGGGTATTGGTGTAAGACAGACAAAGCAATGGAGCAGAAGAGAGTACACAACAGACCTACACATATTTAGTCAACTGGTTTTCCACAGAGGCATAAAAGCATAAACACTGTTTTTAACAAATGTTGCAGAAGTATTGAAAATCCATATGCAAAACCATGAACTTCCAGCCATTCCTGGTACCCATACGCAAAAATTAATATGAAACGGACCACAGACTAATATAAAGTCCAAAACTATACAACTTCTAAAAGTAAACAGGAACAAATCTTTGTGGCCTTGGGTTAGGCAAAATTTACTTAAATATAACACCAACAGCATGATTCAGAAAAGAAAAATATTGATAAAAATGGATTTTATCAAAAATGTTTAAATTTCTTCTTCAAAAATACTGTTATGAGAACAAAAATACACCCCATAGACTGGGAGAAAGTATTTGCAAACACATTTGTGATAAACGTTTTATATCCAAAATATGTGAAGAACTTTCAAAACTCAGTAGTACAAAAACAATCTGATAAAAAAAAAGGGCAAAATAACTGAACAGACACTTCATCAAAAAACTGTAGAGATGGCAAATAAGCTCAAGACAAGATGTTCAATATCATAAGTCATTGGGGAAATGCAAATTAAAACCACAGTGAGATACCGCATGACACATATTTCAGGATGACTGAAATTAAAAAGATTGATCATACCAAATGTCGGCTAAGATACAGAGCAATGGAGCCCTCACACAATGTGGGTGGGGGGAATGTAAAATAGTGCAACCATTTGGAAAACTGGCCATTTCTTTAAAAGTTTAACATACACCAGCATATGACCCAGACATTCCAATCCTAGGGTTTATCTAATGTCTTCGTCCGCTGGGGCCGCCATAACAAAGTACCATAGACTGGGGGCTTAAAAAACAGACATTTATTTTCTCACAGCTCTGGAGGCTGGAAGGTGCCAGGCGTGTTGATTTCTGGTGAGAACGCTAACCTTGATTTGAAGATGATGCCTTCCTGCTGTGTCCCCACGTGGCCTTTTCTCTGTGCAGCACACAGAAATAGCTCTGTCTGTTTTCCTCTTCTTGTAAGGACACCAGCACTACTGGATTAGAGCCTTACTCTTAGGGCCTCGTTTAACCTTAATTATCTCTTTAAAGCCCTGTCTCCAAGTACAGCCACACTGGGGGCTGGGGCTTTGACATATGGCTTGGAGGTAGGGGGAACACAGTTCAGTCCATAACCCCGGAAGAAATGAAAGTACGTGTCCACACATAGGCTTGAACGTGAATGTTAATAGTAACTTGATTTGTAATAAGCCCAAACTGGAAACAACCCAATGTCTATCAGTAGGTAAATAGTTAACTGTGGCACATTCTTACAATGGAATACTATTTAGCAATAGGAAGGAATGAGCTGTTATTGATACACATAATAACATGGATCAATTTCAAAATAATTATGCTGGGAAAAAGCCACACTAAAAAGAGTACATACCATAGGGCCATATTTACACAAAAATTCTAGAAAATGAAAACTAATTTATAATGACAGGGAATAGACTGAGTGGTTGGCTGAAGACAAGTGTGTCTCGGAGGAGCAGGAGGTAGGAATTACAAAAGGTACACAAAAACGTTTGAAGGTGATGGATATATTACCTATTTTGATGTGGTAATGGTTTCATGGATATATATGTATGTCAAAACTTATTAAACTGTACACTTCAAATATGTGCAGTTTATTGTATGTCAGTTTTGTTCCCATAAATGTATTTTTTAAAAAGAGCTGACATGGAAAAAGTGAAGGCAAAATAAAGACTTTTTTTTGACAAATAAAAACTGAGAGATTCACCACCAGCAAACCTGTACTACAAGGTTTGTTTGTAAATGTGAAAGAAAGTTCTTCGAAGAGTAATGACACCAGGTTGGTACTCAGGTCAACAGGAAGGAGTGAAGACCCTCTAGCCACTTAAAAAATATTGAAACAATGTTAAGAACAATTTTAGGACAACAAATTTGACAATTTTGATGATATGGACAAATTCCTTGAAAAGAAAAAAGTTACGAAAATGAATAAACAGAACACCTGTAATTAAAAACCTTCCAACAAGGGCCGGCCGAGTGGCGTGTTGGTTAAAAGCTGGCTTGGGACGCCAGCTCTGAGCAGCAGGGCCCCGGTTCGGATCCCACATGAGGGCCAGTGACACTGCCCTCTACAACTAAGATGCTGAACAACAGCTCAACCTGGAGCTGGGCTGCCATGAGTCGCTGGCGACAGCATAGGCTGCAGCCCCTGCTACAGTGGGCTGCCATAAAAAGCTACCGTGAGTGGCCGGCAGCCAGCGTGAGCTGCCAAGAGCCGCCGAGAGTGGCCGTCCAGAGGCCGGCGACCGATCTGCCTCACCCGGGAAGAGCGCAGTGATAATACCAGCAACGTCCTCCACAACTAGATTGAAGAACAAAAGGACAGCAACTTGTCTGTTCCCCTTCTGTGATTTCCCAACGTTGTTCCCCTCCCCCAATAAAATCTTTAAAAACAAAAAAACAAAAAAAACCTTCCAACAAGGAAAACCCTGGGTCCAGATGTCTTCACTGGTTAATTCTAGCAAACACTAAGGAATAAATAACACTAATCCTATACAAATATTCAGACAGCATATGAGGCGAGAACATTTCTCAATTCATTTTTGAGGACAACATTAATCTCATATCAAAACCAGAAAAAGACAACACAAGAAAAATGTATCTGTCAATAATCCTCATGAACATAGATATAAAATCCATAACCAATTATTAGCAACTAGAATTGAACCATATATTAAAAGGATAATACATCATGACCAAATAGGGTTTATCCCAGAAATATATGACTGATTTAACATTAAAAAAATAATAAATGTAGTTCACCATATTAACTAAATATAGGAAAAAATACAGATGTGGTATAATCTTTTGACAAACTACAACACCAACATATGATTAAAAAAACTTTCACAAAACTAAGAATAGAAGGGAATTTCCTTAAACTGATTAGGACAGCTATGAAAACCCCACATCTCACATCACTCTTAATGGCAAAAGACTGAATGCTTTCCCCATAAGATCAGGATCAAGACAAGGATGTTCACTCTCACCGCTTTTACACAACATTGTACTGGACATGTTAGCCATCGCAATATAGCACGAAAAAGAAATAAATGCATACACACTGGGAAGGAAGCTGTAAAACTGTATTATTCACAGATAATGATTATGCACATGGAAATTTCTCAGTAATCTACGAAAAAGCTACTAGGACTAAGAAGTGGATTTAGTAAGGTTACAGGATACAAGGTCAATATAGTGATCCCTCAGTATCTATGGGGGATTGGTTCCAGGACCCCCCCAAGGACACCAAAATCCACGAATGTTCAAGCCCCTCATATAAGATGGCGTAGATCAATGCATGCAGTCCACCCTTCGCATGCATGAATTCCCAACAGTGGATCAAAAATACTGTTTTCAATCTGCAGTCGGCTGAATCTGTAGAGGCAAACCCCACAGATATAGAAGGCCAACTGTATAAGAAAGTTAATAGCATTTCTATATACTAGCAACAACCAATTGGAAAATTAAATTAAAAATACAATTTCATTCACAATAGTATCCAAACTATAAAATACTGAGGAATAAATTTAACACAATATGTGCAACATCTGAACTGGAAACTACAAAACACAGCTGAGAGAAACTAAAGAAGATCTAAGTACACACAAAGATATACTATGCTCATGGATGGGAAGGTCCAGTATTGCTAAGATGTCAATTCTCCCGAAATTGATCTATATATTGGGCACAATCCTAATCAAAATACCAGCAGGGTTTTTTGTGGGTTTTTTTGGAAATTGACAGGGAGTTATAAAATTAAAGTGGGAATATAAAGAACCTAGACTAGCCAGAACAATTTTGAATAAGAAAAACTCATTGGAGAGCTTGTACTATCTGATTTCAAGACAGTGGAAGGACAGAAACATCAATCAATGGAACAGAACTGAGAACCCAGAAAGAGACCCACCATACAGGGCCAAATGATTTTCCACCAAAGGTTCAAAAGCAATCTAACAGGAAAAGGAACGTCCTTTCAACAATTGCTGCTAGAACAACTGAGTGTTGCACATAACAAAAATAAATAAATAAACCTTACCTCAAACCACATACAAAAATTAACCCAAAATAATCGTAGATCTAGATACACAAGTGAAAACTATGAAACTTCTAAAAGAAAACACAGGAGGAAATCTTTGCAACCTTAAAGATGAGGCAAAGATTCCTTAGATAGAAAACAAAAAGCCAAGGAATGGGAAAAAATAATCCCAGAATATACAAAGAACCCCTGTAACTTTTCTTCCTTCCTTCCTTCCTTCCTTCCTTCCTTCCTTCCTTCCTTCCTTCCTTCCTTCCTTTCTTTCCTTCTTTCCTTCTTTCCTTCTCTCTTTCTCTCTTTCTCTTTCTTTCTTTCTTTCTTTCTTTCTTTCTTTCTTTCTTTCTTTCTTTCTTTCTTTCCTTCTTTCCTTTCTTTCTCTCTTTCTCTCTCTCTCTCTCTCTCTCTCTCTCTCTTTCTTTCTTTTTTCTTTCTTCTTCTTTCTTCTCCTTCTCCTTCTTCATCCTCCTCCTCCTCCTCCTCTTACATAAGAAAAATAACAGACCCTTCATCATCATCATCATCTTACATAAGAAAAAGATTTGAACAGACCCTTCACAAAAGAAGATACTCAAATGGCTGAAGAGGCCATGAAAAGATGCTCAACATCATTAGTCATCAGGGAAATGAAATTAAAGCCACAATCAGATAGCACGACACACTACAATGGCTAAAATGGAAAAGATCGATAATACTGAGTGTTGGTGAGAATGTGAACATGGAAACTCTCCCACACTGCTGATGGGAATGCGAAAGGGGTACAACCACTTAAGAAATAGTTTGGCCATTTATTACAAATTTAAATATACATGTACCATACCACTTCGCAATGACACTCCCAGAGTAACTGAGAGAGATGAAAATATATGCCCACACAAAGATTTGTTCAGGAATAATCACAGCAGCTTCATTTACATAGCCCAAAACTGGAGGCAACCCTGAAAATTCCAACGACAGGTAAATGGATAAACAAACTGTGTACATCCATCCAGTGGAATGTTACTCAGCAATAAAAAAGAGGTGATACAAACAACCACATAGGTGAACCCAAGAGATAATATGCTAACGGAGAGAAGCCAGACACAAAAGAGTACCTACTGTGTGATTCCATTTATATAAAAGTCATAAAAGCGCAAACTGTTCTTTGGTGACGGACAGGATCCGTGGTTGCCTGGGGACTGTCGTGGAGGAGGGAGGGGATTTACAGCAAAGGGGCAGGAGGGAACTCTGGAGGGATGGAAATGTTCTCTGTCTTGATTGTGGTGTTGGCTCCATAGACCACAGGTCTGTCAGAAAAAAACTGTGCACTTGCGTGGGTGGCAGTTAATTGTATGTAAGTTATACCTCAGTGAAGTTCATTTAAAAAAAAGACTCAGGGATCTACTTAAGGAAGCTCACTCACCGAATTCAGCACAATTTGAACACTGGAGTCATAACAATAGCCACAACCGGCTGAAACATATCAAGTAGGTTATAAACCATGAGTTCATAATGAATCCAAACAAAAGAAAAGAGAAAAAACCTACTTAGGTACCTTTGGAGAGTGCTAGGGAAACAACTCTTTACTCTGAAAACTTGTAAATAAAGGAGAAGGCGCGAGCCTTTCTCCTGCCCTTCCTACCCTCCTGGTAGCTGAGTTTAAAAACAAAGCTTTCTTTAAAGAATAGTGCATTATTTTGAACCCTCTGATCAAGCCATAGGTCTAAGCAATGGTCATTAGTGACTGCTAAGATCATCAGGTGACAAGCTGACGGAGACCTTGTAATGGCGCCTGCAGGCTGCCAACACCTGAACCCCCTGGTCAATCATGATGTCACTAAAAGGGGTTCAACCAGACATTAGGCACCTCCAAACAGAGTGTGCACCATGACCCTGCCAAAAAATTGAGCCTGAATCTGATCAAATATTTTTGAAAAAAAATCCTTGACTCTTATCAAGCCTGTATCTAGATCCTTGCAAAAAAACAAACAAACAAACAAACGAAAAGCACCCCTGGACCAGCAATGTCGGTATTACCTGGGAGCTTATTAGAACTGCATCTTCTCGGGCTGCACTCCAGACCCGAATCAGACTTAGGGTAATGAGACCTCCAGGTGATCTGCACGCACATCACACTGTGAGGAACACGGCAGTAGCCGTAACTCCCAGTTTATAAGACGCACGGGGACAGAGGAGCACATTAAATGACATCACAGGGGATGCAATCAGGAAAGTGAAAAAGACACAATCGATTTACTCCCCAATAAATAAGCTACAAAGAAAACAGAGATGGAGAGAAACCTATAGGTTAAACAAGACTTTTAAGAGGCTTATCAACTAAATGTTTGGATCCTGATTTGAACAAGGCAACTGCTTAAAAATCTTTGAAATTATGAGGTAAATCAGGAAATCTGAATATAGACTGGACATTTAATGATGTTAAGGAATTATTCTTAAATTGTTAGAAGTGACAATGGTATTATAATAATTTAAAGTCCTTATTTTTTTAAAGAAACAAAAGTATGTACAAATGAAATAATAGCATGTTTCTGGGATTTGCTTCAAAATAATTCAGCAGCGGGGGCAGGAAGGGAGGCAAGTGGGTAGGCTCATAGTTAAAAGAAGCTTGGCCATAAGTTTATAACTGTTGAAACACAGTGCTGGTTGCAAGGAGGTTCATCAAATCATCTGTACTTTGGTATATATTTACATTTTTCAATAACAAAAAGTCTCTCTAAGGTGATCTGTGGGCAGGATGGGCTCCGCAAACGTTCATTCTCATCGTCAGCCCGGACTGAAACCAGAAGCAGAGTGGGGACCCACTTAAATCAAGCAGCAGGTACAGAGCAGGTCTAATTGAGACAGAATTACGGCTACAGCAGCATACACTTGTCCCGCTTTGTCCAGGAACCAGTCCCAGCCTCCCAATGGGACTCAGTGGCCTTCGGAGCTGAAGGCACCGTTGTGTTGTGTAAATGAGACTCTGGAGCTCGGCAATTCTCCTCCCTAGGTGCCAGTGGTTTCTATAGAAACCACCAGAGAATGATATTTCTGAGAGCACAAAGCGTCTCCACTGGCCACCACCGGCTTTGTTCACACTTACCCATCAGCATCTGAGACCAGCCTATCAAAGTGGGCTTCGTGGCTCACTTTTAAAATAGGTACAGCTCATTATAAAGCACCTGCTCTCAAACGTTTCCAAGGAAACAGGCCCCAAGACGCCCCTCTCTAAATTCATTAGCATTTAACACTCCTTAATGAGGCTTAAAGATGGCGAGCTTTAATGGCCATATGCTGGGGAGGGCCCCTTCCCTTTCACACTGAGGTGTGAGTGATGAGCTGGCTCAGGCTTCCAGAGGACCAGCCTGGGTTCCCAGCCTCCTTCACGCCAGCGCCGTCGGGGGGGCCGGGTGTCTGCGTGCCTGGGGAGGGCTCCTTGCCGCTAAAGCCTCCCTGGAGCGTTCAGCTCTGGGCCACAACCCAAAAATGGCCAGGGTGGAGGCCCTACACTGACAGCCAGGCTGACCTGGTGTCCTAACCCTCACACACACACACACACACACACACACACACACACACACACACACACCTGTGTGTGCTCCAGCCACACAGACCCCTCACCTGTCAAACCCTTCATGCCTGTGCCTTTCTGCATTCCTTACGCCTCAAATGTCCTGCCCTGACTTGCTGCCTAGAAAACTCCTATGCATCCTTTAAAACCCTCTGCCAGACAAACCCTCCAGAAGTGCCAAGCAGACTCATCAGCTCCTTTTTCTGCGGGCCTTCCTTTCGTCACACCTCCATGCCAGCTAAACTCTAACTGGCCAATACTGTCTCCTCCCCTCGAATGTGAGCTTGGGACTCAGGACAGAGATGAACCTGATTCTCCTCCACCCATGGCTGCTTGCCACCCAGCAGGTATTCAACAGTGTTTGTCTGACCCCCTGATGAACGAATGTCTACCAAGCAGCTCTAGGAGAGAAAACGGACTGCTCAGCATGAGGCCTCGGCTCAGCCTTTCCCAGGAAACCCCGGGGTCCACTCCATACAGACCACATCACAGAGTTCAGCCCCTTCCGGACAGATGGGGAAACTGAGGCCCAGATAATGGGGGTACCGAATGTGGGGGACTCACAAGGGCCACTCTGGCCTTTCCCCCAAAGGGATGTGGGGGAACAGAGGGGGGTTTGTGAAACTGTCCTCAGACAACTCGGAAAGGATGGCGCCATCTGTCGGAGCTGTATGGGAGGGCGAGGGCCAGCCCAGCCAAGGGGTCTCTCTCCCTGTACCTCCCGGGACAGCCTGGGGGTCATTCCTGAGGCAGAGGCAGAAGCAGAACATACCCCAAAGACAGCCTTCCTGAGGGTGATCTCCACAATGCAGCCCCAAGAACTGGCCAGGGGGTGGGGGCCAGGTCGTGGGCCTCAGGCCTGGGGAAAGGGGGGCATGGAGCGGGTACCTGAAGAGAAGTAGCCCACAGTGTCTCACTCTCCAGGAGCCCCCAGGGAACCCAGGAGACCCTCCCCCAGCCCCACCTACCATCCTTGGACAGGTCCTGAGCTGCCACCTTCCTCTGTCTCTGAGGGTATTTACTGGCCAGTTTTCTGGGAATGACAGTACCTCGGACAGCTCCTGGGGCTCCTGAGGCCCCTGGGGTGCGTGGGACTAGGGTTCCCACTGTGGTATCTCCTTAGGTCCCACTTTCAGTTCTTGCCCTACAGTCTGAGCATCCATACTTATCAGGAAAAATTAATTCATTCCTTTCTTTTAAAAATGAATCAATGATATGGGAGATGTATGCCAAGCCCTTGATCAGCCTGGGCGGACCTGTGTTACCGCACTGGGTTAGAACCTCTTCAGCTGAAAGCAGACACCTGACATTTTGGTCAGGCGTGCTGCCTGGCTGAGGGACAGGTACGGTCTCGGCTCAGCTTTTAGCAACACTAACGATGGCTCCTGATGGCCCACTATCACGAGCTCATGGAGGGCATGACCCTGTCTGTGGTGATCATTGTCTGAGAACATCAAGATGGCAAGAAGCATTAACTGAACACCTACTGTGTGCCATGTGCTTGCTAGGTGCTTCACATGTGACCTCACTTAATCCTCACAACCTTGGGGCATCAGGATTACCAGCCCCACTCTGCGATGGGCTCAGTGAGGTGGAGTGGGCTGCCCAGGGTCACACAGCTGGCTGGAGGCAGAGCCAGCATGACACCCGATCCATAGCCGACACTGGAGCCGGGCCCCTCCCTGCGTAGTCTGCGGGCTGCGCAGCCAGAGGCAGAGAGTAGCTGCTGAATTAGTGCTTGCTGAATCCCAAACGAATCTGAACATACCCACAGAGAAGCCGTCACGTCGGAGACTGTGAAATTTTAAATTACAGATACAGAACACGAGGGGAAGGAAGAAAAGCAGAAACAGTCAATTACACGTGTATCTATGTTGCTGATCCTCTCAAGTGAAAAATTGGTTTTCCTCACTTTACAATGGAGCCACGAATAAAATCGGGCTCTGACAGTGCCGCCACCCTCCAGGGCAGCCTGGTCTACAGCCATGGGCCCTGTGCTGTGCAGAGCATTCGAGCACCTTCTCCCAGGATCCCAACCGTCAAGAAGCAACGGAGGACAAAGCACAGAGGCTCAGAGCTACTCTGGACAAAAGAGGCAGGTGCAGGGCCGAACACCAGGCCCTGCCCAGCAACCGTAACCAGGACGCTGAGGGGAGGGGGCTGTCTTTCTGATGAGACACAGGACCAACAAAGGCCACCTCACAGTGCATGGGCCTAGAGCTGGACCATGGGCAATGCCCCACGCCCAGCGTGCCTCCATCTGACCATCACCCCACCGCTGCTTCCCTCCCTCCAAAGCCAGGACACTGGAAGGACTAAAACAGATGAGCTGGCCTGTGTCCCAGGCAGCCAGTCCCTGGTCAGGAGAGGAGGGGCCCGGCCTCCACCCAGGGCCCAACATGCTCGGAACCGTGCGGAGCTACAGCCGGGCAGAGGGGAAAGTGGGGGAACCACCCCCACCCCGGGGCCCCTCCAGTGTCCATGCTCCCATGAGCACCACACAGACCAGAGGGAGCTGACTCGCCTCTTCGGGGTCCCTGGTGACCACAGAGGGGGTGGGGGGTAAGGGGAACCAGGAGGCCGCGGCATCTGGCCAGAGCACAGCGGCTGGGTCCCAGGATGCTCTGGGTGGGGCCGGGCAGCACCCAGGAGAGGGCGCGGGCACTGGACCCGGAGCCGAGCCTGGCACCTGCCACTGGGGAGGGCTTTGTGGGGCCACTCCTTGTCCTTCGCTCCCACCTACGGACAAGCACCCCTGCTGCCGGCCTTGTGTGGTGACAGGGCCACACACTCTGCTTCACTACTATTGTTGGAAGTCCCAATAGCTTGCAAATGGATGCATTTAGGGAGATGGATAAGGGAGTCCCATACTGACGGGGCTATGCTGAGACGGGGGCCCAGGGGCGCCCCCGTGAGAGAAGAGGCACATTTTCTGAGAGCTCCCTCCGGGCCTCACCCTCAGAACCACCTATGCCCCCACCAAGGGGGCTCATTTCCCAGTGCCCCTCCCTGGAATCCCAAGGGCATCTCTGTCACTCCACCAACTGTCCATTCCCAACCCTTACATCCCACATAACTCCGAACCCTGAATTCTGTATCCATCAGGCACACGATACATGCTGGCTGCCCGGCTGAGGACGGAGGCGCTGTGCTGGGCTGACGGGCTGATTCCAAGGCCTGAGGGAAGGTGGACCTGAGCACAATGGACTTCGCCCCACGACCGAGTCCGCGGCCAAGGCGGGGCCCCGGAAAGAAGCAAGCCTCCCTGGTGCGGCTGCCCTGGCGCCAGGCCCAGGTCCTTCAGGTTGAGGAGGCTGCCCCCTCTCGAGCCCCACCCCCTCTCCAGGTCTTCTCCCAAGGAGGTGGGCACGCATAAGCCTCAGCTATGCTAAGCACAGCCCCATTCTCCAGGGCGAACTGGTGTCCCTTCCGGAAGGAAGTGGGCAGGGGTACCCAGCCCTCAAACCTCGCATACCCTTCCATCAATTCTGCATCTAGGAATTGATGCACAGAGACGTCTGCCTCAGTGTTGTAATAAAGGAAACACTGGAAATATGATAAAGAGCCAATTATAGGGAACTGGTTAAATACATTATAGTATATTGGGTAATTATTAAAAATTATATCACCTAAAACTTTTTAACAATATGGGAAACACTAATGCTATAATAGTACGTTGGGGGAAAATTATATAAAAATGTAAATATAGGCATAAAAACTGGAAGGCAGGATACCAGCTGCCAATGGTGGTTATGGCCGGTTGAAACTGAGCGGGTTATCGTCCTCACCAGTTTCCACTTTCCTTCCAAGGAACCGCCTGAGAGCACAGGTGACTTTTGTAAGCAGAGAAATGAGCTCCCCATCCGCGCTCGTCACGGGTGCACTTGTGCCCCCAGGCGCCCGACACCCTCTTACACCTCTACCTCTGCATGCTGCTTGCACCCCGAGTTCCCCGGGGACCCAGCCTCCCACGGTGCACAGCCCTGGCCCGCCCTCTCCCAGCTGGACCCAGCTCTCCTCCCAGCGTCTCCAGCTGCTCCTCTGCAAACTCCTCTTCCTCTGTCTCCCTCGGAAAGTAATTTATCTACTTTTTTATTCTAAGAGTAGTGCCCACTCATGGCAGACAAGTCTGGAAAGGTGTGAAGTCCTCTTCCCGTGCCATCCCCGGCTCAGTCCAGAGGTAGGGGCTGTGTGGAGGGCTCGGGGCAGGCTCAGGACAGCACTGACAGGCCCAGGCAGGGGACAGGGTGAGGGCAGGCCTGGGGGAGGCTGTGGAACGGAGAGGGTGTGGATTTCACCAAGCTGAGGGGTGACAGAAGGGGCGGGGCAGGGGCCTGCAGGCCACGTGGCACCCTCACGTATTTTAGAAGAAGACATTCCTTTAGGTGGAGACCACCCATGCCAGGGGCACGGCTCGACCGGCCAGTGGAGCGTGGGCTGGATTCCAGCCCCAGCCAGCCCTCGCCAGGTGCCTGTGTGCAGTGCACGACCTCACGTGTTGGCCCCAGGAGAGCAAAGCACAGGGGGCCGGAGTGGTGAGGGGAGGGCGATCCTAAAGCTGCCACCAAGGTTTCTGGCTTGGTCAGAAACGAGGCGTTTCGTGTCGTTTCCTCGAATCCTGTGAATTAGGAAGAAGTCCCACACATGGCAGGTGCTCGGCAAATGTTCAATGAATAATGAATGGGGAGAGCCAGACAACCAGGCCTGCTTTCAAAAAAAGTTTGATGTGAACTACTGTCATTAAAAACTGAGAAGTTTGCAGAAGGTGACGAGAGACGTCCGCCCTCACTTCCTCTCTGAACACGGCGTAATGAGGACCCCTCGGCACTGTCTGATTACAGGCTGCACCGCGCCATTTCTTCTTGGCACATCCATCACCTTTCTCACGTTCGTGCCAGACCTGCAAGCAAGCGCCAGGGTCTTCCTTCAGGGTACTCGGGAAAGGGTGCGGCTGCTAGGAGTCTGCCCACTGATGGGGTACACAGAACAGCCCCGCAATAGACCAGCACAGCCGGCAACACCACCCTATAACTGGGGAACTATATGGGGCACAAATTTGGGTTGTACAAATGTTCCTAGAGCCGTAAAATCTCTCCAGAGTTACACTACCAGTTCACGGAGGTTGGTGTGATCATTTATTCAAGAAACACTGACTGACACACAATAGGCATGGGGATGTAAAATCCAGTATGGGGCATATAATCAATAATGTTGTAAAGACTATGTAGGGTGTCAGATAGGTACTGGACTTATGGGGGGGGTCACTTCACAGGCTGTGTAGATGCCTGACCACTGTGCTGTACACCTGAAGCTGAAGTATAGAATACTGAATGTCAACTATAAATATATATGTATATATACGGGACGTAAAGTGCAGCATTGGGAATAGAGTCAATGGTATAGTAACAGCTCTATGTGATGTCAAAGGGGTAGTAGACTTGGGGGGGCATTGTCACTTTGTGAGGGGTGTAAATGTCTAATCATTATGTTGTTTTGTACACCTGAAATTAATAAAAAATGGAAAAGAAATAAACATGTAAAAAAAGGAGAGAGAGAGAGAAAGAAAGAAAGAAAGAAAGAAAGAAAGAAAGAAAGAAAGAAAGAAAGAAAGAAGGGGAAAGAAAGAAAGAAAGAAAGAAAGAAAGAAAGAAAGAAAGAAAGAAAGAAAGAAAGAAAGAAAGAAAGAAAAAGACCGACCAAGCCCCTGCTTCTGCTGCAGCTCATAAAGGCCTGGGAGCACCAGGCTGGATAAGACCGTTGTGTCTCCAGCCCCCACGCAGCTCCCATTCCAGTGCGGGGAGGACACTTGCCAGGCAGCTAAATCCAAGACTGAGCGGGGGAAGGGGACACCAATCTAGTGGGACTCAAGGCAGAGCTCTGGAGAGGAGACATCAGTGGAGACCTGTAGGTCAGGGGGCATCTGGCCAGGAGAAGAGGGGAAATTCAAGGTCAAGGAAAAAATATGCTCAAAAGCCACCTGGGCCCACTATAGCCTCTCTCCCCACTGATTACACTAAAGCTCTGGACAATCCCCCGAAAACACTGAAAGTAGACAAAAGCAGATTGACTGGGGAGAGAGGTCAAAACTTGGAGAACTGACCAGCATAGAGGTGAGCTGTTATTTTCTTTTCTTTTTCTGTTTTTCTTTTTTCTTATTTTCTCTAACAGCTTTGACCTGAGAGCAGGCCCCCCGTGGAGCTATGGTGGCAGCTTCAAAATACATAAAGCAAAAAAAGTTGATAGAACTGAACAGAGAAATACACAAATCCGCAATTATAGTTGGAGACTCCAACACGCTGTCAATAAATGAAAGAACAAGTAGACAAAACAATGAGCAAGGATATGGAAGATCTAACTACACACAACACCATCATCTAACTTGACCAAACTTTCATCTACAGAACACCCCACCCAACAGCAGCAAAACACACATTATTTCCAAGAGGACATGAAACATTCAACAAAAAAAAGACCATATTCTGGGCCATAAAACTAACCTTAATACATTTAAAAGATTGAAATCATACAAAGTATGTTTTCTGACCATAACAGAATTAAACCATAAATTAATAACAAAAAGATACCTGGAAAACCCCTACATATTTAGAAACTAAACAATATACCTTCTAAATAACCTGTAGATCAAGGAAAAAGCGAATATGTAATCAAAAAAATATATATATTTTTTAAAGGGCTTTCTTTTTTTTTTTTTAAGATTTTTATTGGGTAATTGGGGGGATGGGAACAGTACTGGGGAATTAGGGGAAGGGGAACAGACAAGTTGCTGTCGTTTTGTTCTTCAATCTAGTTGTGGAGGACACTGCTTCACTGGCCCAAGTTGGCA
>NW_017731393.1:4054078-4056677 GCF_001890085.2 Hipposideros armiger
AAAAAAAAAAAAAAGAAAACAGAAAAACAATGGAGAAAATCAATGTTTCATTAAAAAGATCAGTAAGACTGATAAATCTCTAGCCACACTAAGAAAAAAAAAAGACACATATATTATCAGGAACAAAGAAGGAGACAGAACCTAAAAATATCAACAGAGTCATAAAGGAATATTATGGACAAATGTATACAGATAAATTTCATAACTGTGATGAAATGAGCCAATTCTTTGAGGGAAACAAACCATCAAAGCTCATTTATGAAGAAATAATCACTCTGAAGAGTCCTATACGAAACCTTAGGGAGACAGACTTCGAACCCACTTCAATCCACGGCAATACCACTTCATACACGCTGAGATGGGATTAGCAAAAAGACAGATAGCAAGTGTTGGGGAGGGCACACGGGGACGGGAACCCCCACCCTGCTGGTGGGCATATAGAATGGCGCAGCCACAGGCTGCCAGTTTCTCACAAGGGTCCCCGTTGAACTACCACAAGGCTCAGCAATTTCACTCTGTCCACACAGAAACTTGTACACACGAGTGTTCACAGCAGCACTCTTCATACCAGCCAAAAAATAGAAACAACACAAACGTCCATCAACTGGCGAACAGACAGACAAAATGTGAACCGTCCATTCAATGGACTACTATTCAGGTATAAAAAGGAACAAAGTACTGACACATGCTGCAGTGTGGATGGACCCTGAAAACATTGTGACAGAAAGCTCGGTGACAGAAGCCAGTCACAAAACACCACATATTGTATGATTCCATTCATATAAACTGTCCAGAATAGGCAAATCCACGGAGACAGGAAGTAGAGTAGTGGTTGCTAGGGGCTGGGGGAGGTGTGTGTGTGTGTGTATTGGAGGGAGGGTGGTATTGGGTGACTTATAAAGGGCACAAGGTTTCTTTTTAATGTGATGAAAATGTTCTAAATTGACTGTGATGATGGCCGACTAACACTAAATCTACTAAAAACTAATGAATTGTATACTTTAAATGAGTGCATTGTAACATGCTATATGTATTACCTCTCAATTTATTAAAAGGAAAAAAAATTGAGTATTTAAAGCATTTTAAGACCAAAAATAACTAGGGTATCAAATCCAAAAATGTTTTAAGACTATTAGTTACGGCAAACTAAAATAAGTTTTCAAGTAAAAATGTAAATCAATTTCAATAAAAATATTAAATGTTTAAAAATCTCAAGGAGAGGTGTTCAATGTAACATAGCTTCTTTTCGCAGCAAAAGGAATTATAAAGGACTCAAATTAGCATTATATAAATATTGTATTTACATAATCATTGTAAGTCCAGAGTCTGCTTTATATTTTCTGATACCTACTGCATTTTTAAGAGAAGTTATCAAATGGGGAGTTAACGGAAGTCTTGGCACATTGTCCTCTGAGCACCATGGGTCCCCCGCTGTCAAACGGAGCTCCAGCCGGGCTCACATATCAGGTTTTCAACAGGAGTCTGTTTGCCAACCCCAAGAAAGTGCAGCAGAGTGAGGCTCTTAAAGAGAGGGCTTGGGATGGGCATCAGGCCTCTGAGGTTCTAGATTACAGGAACCACTTTCCCAGATCTGCCCAAGATTCTGGACGGCACAGGAGACTCACACGGAGGACCCAGCTGCCTGTGAAGGCAGCTGTGAGGCCCTTAGGTTCATCAAACATCAAAGACATGTGTTCCCAGTGGGGCTTCCGCAGTCCCTCCTTCCAGACTGGAGCTCCAGAGGGCAAGGCTGCCTAGCCGGGTTTGGTCACCCCATGCCCTGGGACAATGCTCGTGTCTGGTGGTGGCTCTGAAAATGTTTGTGACATCGGTAAATGCCATGTGTCCCCTTCCGGTAAGAGGGAGAGGGAGAATTTAGAAAAAGATTCTAAATCTTTTTTGCAGGTCCACATGGCTGCCCACCACTGCACTGAGAGCTGGACCTTTCAGAATTGGCCTCCTCACCTACGTCGTGGGGGCCGAAAGGCTGCCCTTGCAGAGGTGCTGGGGTTATGGTTTCAGGCCTGAGGCTGCAGGGCCCCCAGTGTCCAGTTCACAGTGGGTCCCCGACACCAGGTGCTGCGCGGCACACTGCAGGGCTGGATGAACACCTGAACTCAAGGGCTGGCCCGTGCCGGCTTCCAGAGAACAAAACACAGCACTCACTGACGAAACCTATTTACACCCAACACCAAAGCTTCAGCCACACTGGGAGGACCTGCAGGAGCGTGGGAGGCAAGCCACCTGGTTCAAGGTCTTACCCCATTACCAGCGGGCCGTGTGCTGGCAGCTAGAACCTTTCTGAGCCATACCTGAGGTTCCCCTACTAGTGGAACGGGGTGGCAGTAGCACCTGGCACACATCTGAGACTGCTGTGCCGTAGCTGAGCTGTGATTCGTAGAGCGCCCAGCACATGCCACCTCGATCGGTACTTACTGATCGTCAGCAGGGACTTGAGAGCACTCAGCCCTGATGTCACTTGGCAGTCGGGGCAGTGGGAGCCCGGAAAAGACGAGGAGCCACCCGAAGTCACACAGAGTGTGGTGGCCACGCTCCTGTCTGCACCAGGCTTTCTGGCGTCCTCCCCCCCACCCCCCTA
>NW_017731393.1:4056757-4064050 GCF_001890085.2 Hipposideros armiger
CCCCACCCCGCTTCCGTGACTTTCCTACTCTCATCCGCATAAAAGTTTGGTTTGAGGCAAAACTTAGAACTGCAGAAAGTACAAAGAGTCCAAATAAAAAGCCTTTTTAATATAAAGCCGATGAAAGAGACAAATGGAAAGTAATCAAAACCTCATTAGGGCAAATAAGCAACCTGCCTACAATGCCACGAAAACTGATGGCACTGGGAGCCGCCGAGCGAAGGCACCGAGCCTTCCAGACAGCGAGCACCTTGGGAATGCAAATTTCAGGATGTCCTCCTCCACACCGGCAGAGACCCTGCACGACACCACTCGGGAGTCTCACCGAGACACCCAAGCGGGCCCCTCCCTCTGTCTACACATTAGAGTCACCTGAGGGGTTCAAAAACGCCGACCCCTGGGCGGCTCCAGACAGCGCCCCCCAGGTGCTTCTGACCTCTGTGCTAAGATGGCCAGTGCAGGTCAGCAGCCACCCATGCTTCCCCAGTTGGCATCATTCCCGCTCGGCAGGGCACGGTGTGAAGCACGGTAGCTCAGGTTCTGCTTCAGCGGGTGAGTCCATAAACCAGGGGCTGCAGAAGTCGGTCTTGATGAGCGCCGTCAGTCATTCATGCAACAGTCCCACCTCCCACCCCCATACTTGCTAGGCACTGGGGGTACGGCAACAAATGGGGCAAATTCGCAACTTCAGGGAGTTTACATTCTGCTGGGAAAGCACATTGAGGGGCTGTGACAACAGGAGCCAACCAAGATGAGGGTCCATGCAGTTGGAGGGTCAGCCAGTGGCCTTCCCCAATATCACCGGCATGTTAGGACACATCTGCAGGGGGTCTGGGACAAGGTCCAAAAGGAGGTCAAGAAACTAACTCAAGGGGCAGCCGGGTAGCTCAGGTGGTTAGAGTGCAGTGCTCATAACACCAAGGTTGCCGGTTCGATCCCCGCATGGGCCACTGAGATGCGCCCTCCACAACCAGACTGAAACAACTACTTGACTTAGAGCTGATGGGTCCTGGAAAAACACACTGTTTCCCAATTAAAAAAAAAAATGAAGAAGAAAAAACTAACTCAAGATCTGGAAGTCAAGATGAAAAGGAAGAGAGGCAGGGAAGGAAGGAGGGAGAGAGGGAGAGAGGAAGGAAGGAAACAGAAAGGGAGGGAGAGAAGGAGAGAGAAAGGAAGGAAGGATGGAAGGCAGGGAAGCTGCAGAACAGGCAGGAAATATTGATGATTTGTGCCAAACCAGCCCTGGATCAAAAGTGAGCTGGCCTGTCCGAGCCGGTTTTATCGTGAGAATCTGTCCCAGAGCGGATGGGGGCCTGAGTGCGTCTCCACCTCTCTTCTTGGAGCAGAGCGGAATGGTGCATGGGAAGACTCACTGGCCAGCCGCCCACAGAAGGGAGGAGGAGCTGGGGCAGAGGCCGAGCTCCCAGCCCGGGGCCACATGTCCTAGATTTTCCAGAGTTGCTCCAATTTCCAGTGCTCAGTCTGTTCAACTGAGAGGTGTTTGCTGAAGTTGGGGTTCCATAATTTAGTCTTGCAAAAAGGGTGATTCACTAAATACGCAATATGATTCTTAAGCCTGTGTAGGAGTTTTTCTACAAATTTGACTCATGATATGAGAGGGAAATTTTCTTTTATTTCCTATCCTAACTTGGCTCAAACTACACAGTCACCTGAAAGTAACTTTAAGGTTAAAGTAACTTGAGCATTTCTCACAGCACTGGTGTGCCCTGGAGAGCTGGGCCCACGTCTTACACGTTTGAAACTCTCCAGCTCCATGCTGGCCACAGAGCCAGCACCCTGTGCGGCTGGAAAGGAATGAGGCTAGCAGCTCTGTCGCCTACCAAAGACGGGGAACACGAGAGCTCAGAACTGCAGTGGCAGGCCCCCCACACCACACCACATCTGACACGGATCTCCCAAGTCCTCTGACTTGTCCACAATTCTACAACGACCGATGGCTGCTGAGTTGCAGCCAGCCTTTATATCCCATCTGTTGGAAGGCGCCCTCCCTGCACACATCCCAGGGTGGCCGCTGCCATCCTGTGTGCAGGTGGATAGTTGTGCAGTGCTCCATCACAATGAGTGAGGCAGCTGACCCCACGGGGTCACTCCAAGTTACCCCCTGAGCACCTGCTCTGGTCCAGGCCCTGTGTGAGGTGACTCGACGCAGCCCCCCACACAGGTGGTTGTAAACGAACAGCTGTGGCCAAGTAAGGAAGTCAGGAGTTGTCACTAAGATAGGTCCCAGGTGGCACAGGCCAGTGAAGGACAAAGGCTGAGGGCACTCATGAGAGAGAAGCACGGGCCCTCTATGTTCAGAGGCCCTCTGGGCTCTGGCTTCTTAAAGTGTGGTCCGGGGGCATCTGCCTCTGCATCTCCTGGGGTCTTGGTAGAAATGCAGGAGTGGATGTTTGTGTCCCCTCACATCCAAATGTTGAAACCCTAACCTCCCATGGTATTTAGTTTAGATGAGGTCATGAGGGTGGAGGCCCCATGACGGATGAAGAGACCAGAGCTCTCTCTCCCTGCCATGTGAGGACACAGCAAGGAGGTGGCTGTCTGCAAGCCAGGCAGAGAGCCCTCACCAGAACCCAACTGTGCTGGCACCTTGATCTTGGACTTCCAGCTTCCAGAACTCTGAAAAGTACATTTCTGTTCTTTAAGCTGCCAGTCTCTGGTGGCTGGTTATAGCAGCCTGAGCTGACTGAGACACCACCCCTACCCCCGACCTGCTGAAACAGAATCTGCACCCTAACAAGAGCCCCAGGTGCTCTCCGGTGCATAGGTGGGTTTGAGACAACCTCACCCGCCCCTTTACGACACCAATGGGAAAACCATGACTAAGAGAGGCCTTAGCCAAAGGGATTTGCCTAAAATCACCCAGCTGAGAAAGTGGTAGAGGTGGGGGGGTGAGCCCAGGTCTCCTGTAGCTCAGGCCAGTGGGATCTCCACAGTGACATAAAGGTCAGACCATGGACACTGTGGGTTCTAGTCCACACCCATGTTCAAGGAAGAAGAGTCAGAAAACTGTACTGGCAGCACCAAGCCAGCTCCGAGGGAGCACAGTCAGCGGGCTCTGGCAGACCTCATCCTGCTGACCTGCTGGAAACGAAGTCAGGCACTTTGCAGCAAAGACACATGTGATGAGGCTGAGAGAGCAGCCAAGAGAAGAAGGAAGGGGAGCCAAGCAGCCCATTTGCTGTCATGAATTGGGCTGGACCAAGAAGTCCGGAGTCCCAACTTTCACTATTTGGCTAAGCTTAAGGAATCATAAAAGTGTAGGACGGCAAAGTAGCTTAAAAGTACTCTTCAGACTGTTCTGTCAGACCCCAGCCCTGAGTAAGGCTCCAGGTGGGCTCACTAGCCCAGCATGCCTCGGCTCCATCGTCAGAAACCTATCCCTTGCCTTCCACATGCTGACTCGCTTTGACCCAGCAATTTGAGCATGGGACCCATGCTTAAGGAGATAAGCCCCCAATACACAAAACACTAGATGCACAAATTACGTGTCTTATGGAGGAATGTATAGTAATGTGGACCTGGATGGCTGTTTTGATGTCATAACAAGAGAAAGAAGTGCCTCAGACACCACTGCGTGAAGAAGAGTTCTCTGGAAAAGACATTCTGTGAGCACACGGTTCCTGCAAGGATGCCCATAACGGGGGAGGCGCGGGGGCACCTGCCTTGTCAGCCAGTTCAAGAAAATTAGTCCCAACAATCAGGGTGACAGATGTCCCAGCCAGATCTACCCACAGCAGGAGTTGGCCAGGCTGTAAATACTTCTGGCGTTGCGGCCATGTGTTCTCTGCTGCAACTACTCAGTTCTGCCACTGTAGTGTGAAAGCAGCCATAGACAAGACAATACATCAATGAATGAGCGTGACTGTGTTCCAATAAAACTTTATTTATAAAAACAGGCGGTGTTCCAGGTTTCGCCCCAGGCTACAATTTGCTGACCCCTGATTTCCATCCTCACATCTATTAATTTTAAAAGGCAAAAGGCTGTGGGGGACTACCCTAAATGTCCAACCTAGGGAAATTGCTTAATAAGCTAAACCACTTAGAATTGACTCATTCGGTCAGACACCGCTCTGAGTGCTGCAGATAAGGCCAAGGAGCAAGTCAGCCAGACACACTGAGTCAAAGGGATGTCCCGAAAATTCCACAGGGGTTTGTGATAACAAGGAAAACCCTTCCAATGCTCTGAGAAAAGCAAAGTACAAAACTATGTAGAAAAATAAGACCACACAATGCTTTTCGAAAAACACACACAGGGGAAAAGAACAAGGAAAGAAAAACATCAAAATGTCACCAATGTTTACCTTTGGCTGGTTGCATGACCCCTTCTATTTCCCTCTATTTTCTCTTTCTTTCCATATGATCACATATTACTTTTACGGCAAATGTAACAGGCCTCCCTGTTATATCTAACAGGGGACACTTGTCTTGATTTTAAGTTAAAGTCTGTGTTCCCCCTGCTCCACCTGCAGTTTCCAGCACCGTCCCTGAGGGCAATCAGAACAAGCCAGTGGCTCAGCCCTGGATCCCTGGATGTCCCCACGCTCGCCAGGGAGGGCGGGAGTGTTCAGCACCTGGGACAGAGCCTGGCGGGCACAGCCAGAGCCGCCCCAGGTGGGAGCCCCAAGGGCAGGGAGCCTGGGCCTTTCCTCTCCCGAACTCCTGCTGAGTCCACAGGAGACTCTCGGGCAACACTCGTCAGAGTAAACAACTGAAGCAGGAAAGACAGTGAGTTGTCCCCTGGGCCTGACTGATGCAAATGGAACCAGCCCTGTGAACCCAACGGGGGGGTGGGGGGGGGGAAGGCAGTCAGATTGTTGGTAAGAAGGAAGCAAAAACAAATCCTGCACAGATCCCTTAACCCACATTGCTAGCTTGGGAGAGACTCGCAAACATGCCAACACCAGTCACAGCAGCATCTGCTGCCAATGGCTTCTCCCCCAGCACTTTCAGAGCGCGTCAGCTGGTGTCAGCCCCAGGAGAAAACCCCGTATTTTTAACAAACTCTTAAATCAGATGGCGTCCTTAGCGAGTAATTTCTTACATGTTAGTTCTTTAAGGCTAAAAGCAGGAAGTGCACCTTTAGGGGACGCGCCCTCAGCAGGGCCTGGGAGAGGGGAGGTCGCATGACTAAGTTTCCAACTCACCTAACATGTGCCAGTGTTCGCTTCCATTCATCATGTATTTATATCCCAAACATGAGTGTCCTAGTGTGGTTGTTGTTTTTTAAATTCTACCGTGTCCACTTCTCTATGGGTAACTTTTCTCTTTTCCAAGTATTTTTGTAAAACGAGTTTCTTTGTAAAAGAAAAATGTGATATTTAAAAAAAGAGTACATCTCTCTGTGCTCTAACTCTCCCACTAGTGAAGTACTTCAAGAAAGATATGTATGGATAAAAGGTCCCAGGCTCTTTAAAGACTCTGTGTTTAGGTTCTTGTCAGAACACCAGCAGCCCCTGCTAACAGCCTGCTGGGAAAGCACCTTCCTGCAGTGGCCGGTCTGAAGCACCAACCTGGAACTTTTCAAGTCTGGCCTTGGAGGTACTGTCTCACTTCCCTCCTTCCTGGCCACGGGGGCCGTCCTCTGCTCAGTGCAGGCTTGGGGGCTGCACCTGTCCAGGCGGAGCCCCGTGCGGGGAGCCTTTGGGTAGAACCTTTAGGCGCTGCAAATGCAACGGGAGGAGAAAACTCTGGCACTCTGCACCTTCTTTCAAAGTCAAGTCAACATGAGTTTTATCGTGAACTACCCTGTAGGACTTGAGTGGCTGTGCGCCTCCTTCAGACCCGGGCAGTGCTTCTCAGGTTCTGAAAACAAGCCATCCTGAACGCACTGAGCCCCCAGATACAGCCAGGCAGTGGCTCTTCCTCGCCACCCTGCCGTGAACCCCTTCCTGATCCCCGCAGCCCCTGCTCATAAACCTCCACGGCTCCCCTCTGCGAATCCAAAGCAAGACTCACGGCCCTGGCAGCCTCTCTGCCTGAAGCCCACGCGCAGCCATGTCGAGCCAGTCGCTGGCCCCTGCCCACATTTCATATCTCCCTCCTGTGCCTGCACACTCAGCCTGACTGCCTTCCTCCTTCATTCAATCATCCCGTCAGCCGAGGTGTGCCAGCGGCCTGCCATGTGCCAGGCACTGTTCTAGAAGCTAGAAGTCAGCATCAAACAAAACAAGGATCCCTGCCCTGGTGGAGCTCACATTCAAGTGGAGGGAGGCCGGAAATAAATGAACATGTAGAATCCACAGTGTGCCAGCTGATGATAAATGCTATGGAGAGAAGTGAGGTGGCAATGGGGACTGGCAGGTGGTGGCTGGCAAGGTGGTTGGGGAAGGCCTCGCTGGGGAGGTGGCGTTTGAGCAGAGCCCTGGAGGAGGGAGGGAACAAGCCTCTAGTGGAATACTGGGAGGAGAGCATTCCAGGCAGCAGGGGCAGCAAGTGCAAAGGCCCTGCGGCAGGGATGTGCTGGTGTGTTCCAGGAAAGGCAAGGAGGCCAGTGGGGCTGGAGCTGACGAGAAGTGGGGGAGGGAAGATCATGTAGGCCTTGTGGGGCGCTGGCTTTCGTTGGGAGTGAGATCGGAGCCTGGAGGGCTCTGACCAGAGGGGTGACACATCTGACTCCCACTGGAACAGACCACTCTGGCCTCCAGCTGTTGAGAACAAACTGCAAGGGGCAGCGGGGAAAGGAATACCAGACAGGAAAGTGCTGCACTTATCCCAGCGAGAGACAACAGCGGCGCAAAGCAGAGTTAGGACGGATGTGCAGGTGGTTTGGGTGTGGGGGGATGACAGAGCAGAGACGGGGACGATTCCGATGGCTTGGGCCTGAACAACCAGAAGGATGGAGTTGCCACTGATGAAGCCGGCAGCAGGAGCAGCAGGCTGCGGCGGCGCGTGGGAGTGGAAGCCGCTGCTCGTGGGACTGATGGTGCCCAGCCTTTAAGCCCCCAGAGAAACACAGTCTCCTCTAAGAAGGCTTCTCACACCAAGCTAGAAGGGGTCACCTGCTCTGAACGCTGGCTCCGCCCCCACCCCCTTCTCACAATCTCTCTCTCTCCCCCTCTCTCTTTCTCTCTCCCTCCCTCCCTCCCTCTCTCCCTCTCTCTCTCTTTCTCTCTCTCTCTCTCTCTCTCTCTCTCTCTCTCTCTCTCTCTCTCACACACACACACACACACACACACTGCAGATAAGGCCAAGGAGCAAGTCAGCCAGACACACTGAGTCAAAGGGATGTCCCGAAAATTCCACAGGGGTTTGTGATAACAAGGAAAACCC
>NW_017731393.1:4064121-4065639 GCF_001890085.2 Hipposideros armiger
GGCGCCCATAGCAAGTCCCCGTCCTAGGGGGGATCTCTCTCCCCCTCCCTCCCTCCTTCTTCTTTTCTCTCTCTCTCTCTCTCTCTCTCTCACACACACACACACACACCCCTCTTCTCTACACCAGTTATCTGTATCCACACATTATCCCCTTCAGTAACCCAAGGATGGTTCATTCTATATCGTCTGGCAGCATTTGCACACACGTGTGCAAATGCATCTTTTTAGTAATATGCTGTACAGAATTGTACCTGTGATGTTTTAATAGTCTAACAACTCAAAAATGTTTTTCAAAACATCTAAAAACATCATTAAGTGGTAATTATCCCATCTGAAGGGTCCTACATGGAGATGCTGACCTGCCCCCAGCCACTCACTGCCAAGGCCAGCTCTCCTGTGGAACGGCCAAACAAGGATGGGAGGTGTTACCTTGCCGGTCCTTATGTCCCAGGCTTTGATTTCAGAGCTGAAGCCTCCACACACAAACAGGCTGTGGTCTTTAGGATGAAATTTCAACGTAGTGACTCTAAAGTTACTCTGACCACTGAATAGTTGGGTTCCTACAACACAAAAAGAGAGGGTTAGAAAATACTCAGATCACAAAACAAATATCTTGAAATGAAGATGCCAGGGCAGCTGGTTAGCTCAGCTGGTGAGAGAGTAGGCCACAGCCCCGCTCACACACCAGGCACAGCCCCGCTGCACACCGTGCCCACCGGGCACGTGAAGGGACTTCCTGCGGTGGCGCCCACAAGGGCTCCCCCAGCTCATGAGGCACACCCTTCACTGCCTCTGGCCCACGGAAGCTCCTGCACTGGACCGAGGCAGCGGGCAGATAGGGACACAGGAGGTGGGTGCCCAAGAGGCCGGCCAACGTGACGCCAAGACCCCAAGCATCATTTCCTCTTCCAGGAACCCAGGAAGTGCGTTTGCTCATTCAATTCATTCAAGAAAGCACTTCCTGGAGGTTGCCCCACTTTACAGGACAACCCCACTTAGTGAAATGCTCTACCAGCTCGCCAGGTAAGGACACGAAAGCCATCGCTTGGTATCCTGGAGAGTTACAGTAGGAGCCTTTACAAACCCCATTTGCCTAGATCCGTAGCCTCCGAACTTGTCTGACAACGCTTCCCATCAGTGAGAAATCTGTAAGCACACATCGCCGACACGTGTATAACTAACAACTGTCCAATTCATCATGGACAGTACAACAAATACCAAAAACAGAACATTTTAAAGGATGAAACAAGGAGAAAATAACCAATGTTTAAAAATGTATCTTGGGGGCTGGCCGAGTGGCGCGATGGTTAAGAACTGGCATGGGACTCCAGAGGGCCTCGGTTTGAATCCCACATATGAGGGCCAGTGACACTGCCCTCTACAGCTAAGATGCTGAACAACAGCTCAACCTGGGGCTGGGCTGCCGAGAGTTGCCAGCGACGGCGTAGGCTGCAGCCCCTGTGGCAGTGGGTTGCCATGGGCTACCGTGTGTAGCCAGCAGCCAGCATGAGCGGCCGG
>NW_017731393.1:4066759-4103138 GCF_001890085.2 Hipposideros armiger
CAACAGCGGTTCGAGTCCAGCCCGAGCTGAGTAGCCGGCTTCTGGACGGCCGCTCACTGCGGTTGCTGGCCGCTCACACTGGCTGCTGGCTACACACGGTAGCCCATGGCAACCCACTGCAGCAGGGGCAGCAGCCTACGCCTCACCAGGCGACTTATGGCAGCCCAGCCCCAGGTTGAGCTGTTGTTCAGCATCTTAGCTGTAGAGGGCAGTGTCACTGGCCCTCATATGTGGGATTCGGACCGGGGCCCTCTGGCGTCCCAAGCCAGTTCTTAACCATCGCGCCATTCGGCCAGCCCCAAATGAGTTATATTTTTAACGGCAGCAAAAGGAGTGCCTATACTTCCATTTTTTTCAAATTCTGGGAATGTTCTGTGACTCGGTGATTTGAAAGTAGCCCAGTTACAGCTTCCGCTTATTCACTGGAGTCTGTCCAAGCCACAGAGACCCTCTCAGAAACGCGCAGACCCGGATGGAAGAGGTTCCCCATTGGCAGCAAGGCAGGCAGACGCCTTCGCTTCCACCCAGCACTGCTGCAAAGCATTGTGGGTTCACTTAGCTCATAAAGTCCCATTTCCCCCAGTGCCAAATAATGGCTCCTGCAACCCATCAGAGGGGATTATGGCATGCTCGCATTTTTAACAACCCCATTCAAAATCCACTGAAATTTTCATTTAAAGGATTTTAAAGCAGATTAGAAAAACACTGTTCCCAAGTTAAGGGTGCAAATATTAGTGTTTTTAATAGGTGACACATTTACATCGTGTTTGGTGACAAAAATTACAGAATGATGGAAACAATTAAAAACATCTGTTTTCAAAATGTGCTTTCCATAGAACAGATTTTTTGGAAGGCAGTTACACTCTTAACTTTGTTAAAGCGTCACCTTTACCTTAATGGATGATTCAGTGCTTTGACTTTTTCCTAATATTTTCTAGGGGTCTACGACTGGCAGTCACTTATCTTCAGAGAAAATTTTGGAAACACTTGACTTTTTGTAAATGAAGACTGTATACCTCTTTAAGCTCAACAAGCCCTTTAACTATTTTGCAACAAAAAGCAGTGCATCAAGATTTTCCTGGTCATCCTATGTCATCACAATGCTGTCATATCACCCATAATGGTGAAAGGACTGTGAACAACAACCTAGCTGTCCAACCCAAGGGGAGCGTTAAGGCAACTATGGCTTCCGCCTGGTGGGATGTTGAAAAGCCATTTAAAACTGGAGTCAGAAACAGCGCTCTGTGGCAAGATGGACAATGCTTGTCTTGATACCTGTTCTTAAATTACAAGAGTACGAAATAAGGATTGATATGGACAGAGACTGGGAAGAGATTCACCAGCGTGAAATGAGTTGTTCTCGCGGTAGTAAAATCGGTTCTTATACTATACTAATATTGTTGCTGTAATATTGTTTTTCTAATAAATGAAGCCTTCTTCTAAAAAGGCAGCAGGGAGATGAGCAGACTTGTAGTTCTAAGTTCCTCTCATTAGGTCAACAGAGAAGCAACACTCTCAAGTAAACAAAATATTGCTTCCCGGGGAACGCATCTAATTGAAAACCTGGTATTCCTCGAGCTGGCCTTTCTTCTCCTTCCTGGGAGCTCATCTAGACCCCAAGCTCTTCTCACCAGTTGAGCTGCAGTGGGCGCCCATAGCAAGTCCCTGTCCTAGGGGGGATGGACAGGGGGTCTGCTCTGCACTCGCCGGGGCAGGATGTGGACCAGCACCTTGGAGAGCCCAGAGCAGGCCTTTACCTGCAGCACAGGCCTCAGGAGGCTGGCTCCAGCCCAGCGGCTGGGGGTCCCTCTGGGGGCTGAGGGCGGGGCCCACCATCACACCCCCTGGGTGGAAAAGGAGCTTACAGGTGCCCTGCAGCCTGCACCACCAAGGCCTTCCCCCGCCCCCCTCCCGGCCATCCCCACCCCCCACCACCCTCTTCGTCTAGGCAGACCAAGTCTTTCCTGACAGCGACAACTGTGCCCACTGCAGACTTCTTGCTCATTTGGAATTCACTGCCAATCCTTACATCCAAAAGGAAAAACAAACTCTATTTGCCTGGAAAAAACTTGCTCCTTGTTGCGTGGGCTACAGCACATAACATAAGCTTATTTCAGAAATGGCAGTGAATTCGCCATGGTTTTCAAAAATTGCAGCGACACAGTCTTGCCAATAATGGGAGAAAAGATGGGAGGAAAAGTGGAAGTTGAGTTGCTAAAAGATGATGATTGAACTTTTTCTGGTTAAAAAAAATGAATATGTTATTCTGAATATGCTATTCTTCCTCAGCCCCCTGCAGGGATTGAGAGAGAATCTATGTTTTTTAAGTACTAAAATTTTCCAGTGAGAAGACAAGCTAGAGTCTACATCTTTTTCCTACTTTTACGTATAATAACAAGGCCTTTACTGTATTTCTTTGTTAAAAAGAGTCCGAAACTATAAGATATAAAAGATTTTTAATAAGCTTCCAGATACCTAATAGGAAACACCAAAGCGGAAATTCTGCTGGGTAAGAAACCAGGATCCCAGCTGCCCTCGTCTGTGTGTTCTCAGCAGTGGGAGGGAGTCACACGGACCCGGGTTCCCCCCACCCTCACCCCCGTGTCCTTCTAGGTCCTTCTGTCATTTCTAGTGGAGGAGCCTCGGGCAGGTCCCCGACTGCTGTTGTAGGCCCTCATGAACGCAAGGCTGTTGGGGACAGAAAGCATTCATGGCAGATAGCAAACAACAAAAGGGAGCTATTATAGTTTGAGAAAATTAAACCCAAAATGACTGAGTTCATCCTTGGTTACACTAAAAGCTAAAGCCAACGGATATGAGTTTGGAACAGCAGGAACCCTGAGCGATTCATGACGCTGAGTTTTTGTCATCAGGCTGCGCGCACACGGTGCCGTGGGCTGGCCTTTACGTTGTGTGAAGGAGACGGGGGTAAAGGCTGGGCGACGCTCATCAGGAACCACCTTGAACATGAGCATCAGCCACCGTGGAGGTGAAGGTCCTTTCTTGTCAGGGTCGTTCCCACTCTACCTGTTCATAAGTCGAGTAGCTTGTTTATCACACCCTCTCCTGGCGATGCCACTTGAAGCACAATGGTTAGTTGCTATGTAACCTTTCACCTGGAGACTATCTTGCTTGTTTATATGTTTGTCATAGAAAATTCTATTAGTCACTGTATGCTGCTTATAGGAAATCGAGTTTTAACATATTTAATCCGCTAACACTGACTTTATTGCCCTCGTTACAATGAATTCAAACAGTGTCAGGACTGCTCAGAGCCTCTTGCACTCAGGGACCATCACTTCTTTTCCTCTTTGAATCAATAACGACACAAATGAACTATACATCGTCATTAAAGCAAAAACATGTTTAAGATGGAACGCAGAAACTCAATTTGTTCTCTTGACACTATTATTACCGCCAGGGCTTCCATCACCAGTCTTGCTAGGAGAAGAGCTGGTAAGGGCGGCCAGGTAGCCCCTCAGAGGTGTCCCTCTTCCTTCCTCAGGTGGAGACAGCGAGCTCCCCAGAGGTGGCCACCCACACATGGCCGGGACAACACTGCTTGTCCACCCTAACGCCTACCCTGGGGACTCTACCATGCAGGGCGCCCAGTCCGTGAGGGTCCTCCTGTTCCACTCGGCATGTCCAGCCGCCAGCCCAGTTTAGATGAAATCCAAGTATGGTCCCCAAGAAAGAGAAAGGAAGCCCACATGTCTTCCTCTCCAGGGACATGGCGCTTGTCACTTCCGGGCCTGCCTGGGGCTTGCACGTGTCCCTGCACAACCCTGTGTGGTAGGCGTAATGAAACCATTTCACAGCTGGGGAAACGAGTGGAAGCTCAGAGAAGTGAGGGTTTGTCCAGGGCCCCGCGGTCGGCCACGCGGGGATGGAGGCTGGACCTGTGTAGCCCCAGAGCCCGGCTCTGCACCCCACCTTGCCTGCCCTCCAGCTCTTCGTGACCTTTCCTTCTCCCGAGCTCTTTGTGCACGTCCAGACCCATGAGCGTGGAGGGTAGACGTGGACGAGGGGAAGCTGCTGCTGTCGGCTGTGGTGATTGAGCTTCTGTTCCCAGCCGGGCGGCGTATGACTCATTTCGCTAAAATCAATATCGTTACACTCATCCTCTGGGAAGTATTCAGCCAGCTGTAAATTTAACCATCCTGACTCAAAGCTAACGAGAAAAGGAGCTTACTCACTTTCAAATCAAACTCTGTGAATCAGAAACGGGGGCCATCTTGGCAGGTGGGGCAGAGTCCTGGGAAGGGTCCCAGCAAGAGCCAGACGGGCCAGCACCTGAGCGTGCCCTACGGATCGGCGGGGGGCCGGTGGATTGGCCAGCAACCCCCTCAGACCCATGGGATCCCATATGCAAAACCAGGATAATAAAACTGACCTTCAGAGCTTGTGAGAATTAGAAATGATGCAGGTAAGACAGCAAGCTCCCGACAAATGACGGGCCCGGTGAACAGCGGCCACAGCAGCAGCAATAGCAGCAACAAGAGAGGAGAGTGTTTGCTGTGGTGATTTCTTTATATCAAGTTCAGCTACTGCTTTTAATTATCTGGGCAAGACTGAATTTTCCACATTAAAAAAAAAAAGCCTTTTCAACTTGCAAACAAGGTATGTCCCAAAGGCTGACCCTAAGTTGGTTTCTCGGGACTCAGGAGTCACCCCTTGGATAGCACATGTGTTGTAGCCGTGTTTAGGCCCCAGTGTCAGTCAGCACAGGTCGTCTTACCTACAAAGGGCGCCAAACGCAATGCAATTACAATCAAACACGCACAGGGATAAGACGTTGCCCCTGTGCGATCGTGGTAATGAATGATACAGTACTGCTGATTAAAAGCCACTAGTATTTATCCAGAGGGCTGGCACGAGCTTAACTAGAAGAGGATGACAAGACAGACGCTTGTGGAGATGCGGACAGACCTCGGGGCACTTGCCAGCGTGACACACGGGCTGGCAGCATGTTTACTGAAGTTTCAAAACATCTGACTTAATATCCCTAACTAGGGTCGGCTTCTCACCCCAAGGCAGTGTGGAAAGAGCAGGGAAAACAAGGTTGAGATTGGAAAGAAAGGCGCTTTCAGAGTGACAGAGAAAGGGCTGCATGTGAATAGGGACGGTGGTCCGGAGCTTAAGGGTACGGCTTTGGAGAACAGACAAGATTAAAAGAGGCCGGAAAAGGGGTGCTGGTGAAGGAGCAGGCTCAGGAGAAGCAGGGCTGCAGATGACGGGGAGGCAGAGGGCTCGGGGGGGGGGGGGTCCCGCCTGCATCATGGGATGGTTAGTGGACGGCTGCTCACTGAGCAAGAAGGCCCTGGGGGGCCGGGGGCAGCAGCTCAGACCTTGCTGGGCTACAGGGCCCCTCGGAGCCTCCATGTCTGGATCTAGTGACAAAACCCCTAGGACCAAAGGCGTGAACACATCACGGTGCCTGTACCATCAGGAGCTCTGCATACATGCCAGCCGCGGGAGGCCACGGCACAGCCCACATGTGCTGTGTGCTTGCCTCCTGGTCTCCACAGATACCTGCAGGATGCCTCTGAGATGTGCTGGGGGACACTCTGTTGTGGCGTTAGAAAGCCTGAGAATGGAGAGGCCCAGGCTCCCCCTGAGGCCTGGGGGAGGGTGGCCCCCTCTACAGGCTCACTAGCCCCACAAGGAGCCCCTTCCGTGGCCCCTTCTCCAAAGCCCCATGAGCCCTAGCACTCTTCACCAGGGTTATACTTTGGATGCTTCTCGTCCTTCCTATGCTAAGTGTTCTAAAACCATCGGGGCTACCGTTTCTCCCACCGGAGCGGCAGCTGTCAATAGCCGCAGAAGCATCCTTCAGCCGGTCACTTAATCAGAGGGATCAGCCGAGACTCTTCTGGGCACGCTCTCCTCCCAGAGGGCTGCCCGGTGAGCGCCAAGTGGGTGTCCCAGGAGTCAGCTTAAGCAAACTGTTTGTCCACAGCAGGAAAACAGACGTGGTGAGGGCACGCCACTCCCGAGTGTCAACAGGCAAAGCCTCTGCCGGCCACACAGGCTGGGGCTCGATCCCAGCTCTCTTGTCACTGGCTGCACAGCCTCAAGCAACTCACCAACCACTCTAAGCCTCAGCATCTAGGTCAATGAACTGGGGATAAAAACGCTCGCCTCGCAGGTCAGTGTGGAGACTGAGAATGTAATAAGCAAAGGGTCTGACACCCATTGATTCATTTCAGCTTGATACAGGCCAGGCAGTGCTGGGAGCCAGGGCCACATGGCCCAAGACCTGGCCCACAGCGAGCACGGGCCAAATGCCCCCCTCCCCCATTTCCTTGGAGCATTTCTGTGATGGGGGCCTAATCATGATGCAAAAACTAGGGAGGCACCAGAAGACACTTCTTGGAAAACAAGAGAAATGGTCATTTATGGGTCCAGACCCAGTTGGCCACTCATTTCCAGGCACCACGACCCTCGACTAAAAGACACAGGGCACCCAGAGCAGGAGGAGCCGGCCAAGGGCTGGGAACAGCATGGCTGCGGGCAGTGGGGTCCAAGTGAAGAGGACACCCACCCACATACAGGGCTGGTGCCGTCCCATCATGAGGAGGAAGCGGCCACCCCACCACCAGGCCATTTTGTCATGTAGAAGGGAAACATGGAGAGAAGCTGAGAGAACCCTGAAGGGCTGACTTCCCCCCAGTCGGCCCCCAGACCCACACGTGCGACCAAGAGCCACACCAGCAAGGCAGCTCAGGGGAACACTGGGGGCTTTTGGAACTAAGCCCTCAAAGCTGCCCCACTTGGGGAAATGGCCCTGCAACTGAGGCTCTCTGGGCACCCAGCAGGAATGAGGTCATTATTCCCTGCGTTCCAAAGGGCCCCATGGGAGAGTGACGGAGGACGGGAAGGGACACCCTTTGCCAAGGGCCTACCAGGCACACCCAGCATTCTGCAGAGCACCTCCGCACACCTTATCTCAGCTGCTGCCCTCAACAACCCACCAGTCAGACTCTGTCATCCCCTTTCACAGGTGCGGAAACGGAGGAGAAGGAACATCTCCGAGGACACCCAGCTCGGGAGGCGGAAGAGCCGCAGCCATGCTCCTCCGATGACACTCCAGCATCCGGGAGCTGGGACCAGGTGGCGCTGTGCGGATGTCCTGGGCGGGCGGGACACACACGGGAGAGCTGCCTGGCACAGGAAGGAGGACGGGGTGCCCGGGGGCGAGGACCATCTCCTTTACCTGGGAGGGAGGCCTGAGGGGCTAGACTCTACAAGAAACCAGCACCGCTTGGAAGTGCGCGAGCTCGCCAGGGACTTTGAAGAGCCTGGCTAATTTGGTATGCAGGATGGCTGACTCACAGAGCAGGCGACACTCCGGCCCTGGTGAAGTCGGCCAGCGTTCCCTGAGGCCGCCTCAGCCTAATGCACCAGAGACTCTGTTCCGAAGATTACAGACTGAATCAGGAGCAACAGAAATAATTAATCTGTGAGCGGATTTTATTTAAGTGTTGATTCATGGTTGTTCTATAAGCCAACAGCCCGTCAAAACTATAAATTAACGAGATAAAATGTTGCTGGCCCTCCATATTTCAGGCCAAGTATCGACGTTTTAGAATCCCCAGATTTTTAACTGTATTGATTGAGGACACCAGGATAAATGGCCTTGGCGCCAAATTCCCATTAACGACAATGGGCACCGAGTGACTAATTCCCAGAGCACTGCCAGTAAGAACGCCCTGAGTTGCCTTCTCCTGGCAGGGAGTTCTAATTAGATTGAAATGAAAAAGCCAAATCACCAAAGGCGAAAAGAGGCAGATCAAGTAAAGAGGGAGATCAGGCTCAGTGACGAGAAAGGACGAGGTGTCAGACCAGGCCGAGAGCCACAGGGGCCGCACTCGCCTGCCTGGCCTCTGCCAAGGAGAGGACCCCGCGAGACCTAGGTGGGGGGGAGGGAGTGCAGAAAAGCGATGCAGCCTTGGGTGAAGCCCCCCACCCCACCCCCACCCCCGGCAAGGGCCAGCTTCAGCTCTGTCTTGCCCACTAGCCCTGGCCCGACAATGGCCACACAGAGACCATCAGGACAGGCCCCCCTCCTCCAGGAGCTCCCACACTAGTCAAGGAGACAGACATGACCAGCCGCCCTCCTCAGCAGGAGAGGCCCCGTGTAGGGGCTGGAGGGCTTCCCCACGGGTGAGGTCCAAACCCCTCACCTTCCCCTCAAGGGACAAAGGACGTCCAGCACACTCACCCCTGTGGCCCAGCACCAGGTAAGTGCACAATAAGTAAGTGTTGAATGAATGACAGTGGTCTTTTCAACAGGTGAACCAGGTGCTGTACACCATCCCCGGCAGAGAAGTGGTGTGGAAAAGTCCACCATCACCTCCCTGACTGGATGGCAGAGCTCTGGGGGCAGGGCCACGCCTTCCCTCTGCCGCCCAACACACCACAGCTGGAGGGGCTCACTGGGCGGGGCCAGACAGCCTCCCTCGGGCCACAGTTCCAGCACTGCCAGCCGGCGGCCAGGCAGCTGCCCGCCCTCCCCAGCTCTCCCTCTGTTCAGTCACACCCAGCCAGCTGCTGCGACCAGGGAAGCCTGCCCACCGTGCAAACTGAGTGGACTCTCTCCTGCCCCACACTCAGCAGCAGCGCCCTCCTGCCACCTGCTGTGCCAGTCCCTAACCTGTCAGGCAAGAGGGCTCCCTGAATGTCTGAAAGTTTCAGAACCCCCACACTCACACACCCCCACACACGATGGCAGGGTCTATTTAACATCTGCTGATTGAGAAGATAGATCACGACAACAGGCCACTGGAAATCCAGTAATGTTATCAAATAAACTTGTATTTGATTAAGCCGGAAGCATCACCAGCATGAGAAAGCACCACTTCACTCCGAAGGCGGGTGAGCAGGCGGGCGGAGCACGTACTCAGCGACCCTGAGGCAGCGACAGTGCTTGGGACACGTGCCCCATAGGCCAGGAGCTGCATGGAGCTCAGGCTCCCGTCCCTGCACCCCAGACTCCCCGTCCCCCGCTGCCTGCACCCCACGTTTCCACACACCCATGTTTCCACGTGGCCCATGTCCTCATTATTCTGTTCGCTGAGAACCCACTTCCCTCCTCCTCAGCCACGCCACCCCATCTCGCTTCTCTGTCCCTCTAATTCCTGAGTCAGCTTGGGTCCTGCTTCCTCCAGGAAGTCCCCCTTGATCTTCCAGCTGGATGTTCTTGTAGTTCCTACATGTCGCTCCATCAGTGTGACCTGGGGCTCCCTCTGCACTTCCGTGTCCCCCAGCGGACGTGCGCTTCTCCAGGGTGGATCCTGGGTCTTGTTCACCTCAGGGTCGCTACTGAACATGGCTCCTTGGACACACAGGCAACAGGGTGTAATGGTCAGGCAGCAGGCAGTGGTGGCAGTGGGATCTGCGCCTGTCCCCCGGCCCAGAAGCAGGGATGGTAACTCCGGCTCGGGCCACATGGACCCTCGCCAGCAGCTCGGGGGAGGTGCCGGGAGGGAAGGCAGCGGTGGTTCGGGGTAATAACTGTGGCCTTTGGAGTCTGGCAGATCTCAGCGTGCCCTGGCTCTGCCGCTTCCCGGCCCGTGCCTCTGGGCCAGTGTGTGAAAAGAGGATTCTGGTGGCACTGGCCTCAAAGCGTGAGTGGCGCCACATGAGACCTGTACGCTAGTCTGTAGAAGAAAGCCTAGCACGCAGTGGGTACGCGGGGGCAGCACCTGCTGTCATCACTGACCCAATTGTCACCGTCACCAAGTGGTACCAAACTCCCTGAGCCCTGTGGGGCTCACAGCAAGACCACAAGCAGTTAGGAAAACACTGCTGAGTTTTCGCTCTTGGCACTGTGCAAAGGGCACAGGATCTGCAGCTGCAGACATGGCTCAAATCCTCACGTGACATGCACCACTGGGAGGCCCTGAACAAGCTACTCACGCCGTTGAGCCTCAGTTTCCTCACCTGTAAAGTGGGGAAATAATCACAGGTAGCAGGCCGAGGTGAGGACTGACATGTCACGTGCAAAGCTTACAGTACAGAACCGGCTGCTGACGCAACCATCAGTCCTGTCACCACCCCCACTGGGAGCACATGGAGCTCAGTCAGAAGTGCTGCAAGGCGACCCCTCCGCAGCCCAAGAGACAGGACCCTCGAGACAGGAGACGAAGGCCACAGTTATTACCCCAAACCACCGCTGCCTTCACTCCGTGCACCTCCTCTGAGCTGCTGGCGAGGGTCCATGTGGTCCGAGCCGGAGTTACCATCCCTGCTTCCGGGCCAGGGGACAGGCACAGATCCCACTGCCACCACTGCTGGCCAGGCAGGCGGGGGCTGCCCCAGGGCTCACCTTCTCCACCCCCCCAAGTTACTGGCATGAAGTTCGGCCTCCCCTCCTGGCCCTGGCAATGGTGCCCAGCAGAGGAGGGGCCCAGGAGGGGCCTAGGGTGGAGAAGGCCTGGGATTCGGGGCGGAGGTTTGAACCCAGCTCTGTACTGCCTGGCTCTGCTCTCACCTGGAATCCGTGGACAGGAACCCGCTCAGGGGCTGCGGCTGGCTCGGGAGCTACCGGTGCCTGCGGCACAGGAGTGCCAGGTAACGGAAAGCACCTTCCATGACTTCTGTCTCCTTCTTGCCCTGCTTGTCAAGAGCCCCCTTCGGATTTGCCCAGCGCGAATCCATCTCACCCAATGCCGTTTCAGCATGGGCATTAATGCGGAACTCTTTCAGAGTCGCGCCTATCAGCTGGGATTGTTCCTTACAGCCTTTCAACAGTAATGAATTGACAGGAATTCTAAACTGATTCCGACCGAAGGACACTGTGATAAGGCTAAATCTATTTCAGTACAAATTACATGTCAGAAGTTGATTAACAAGCCACCTCTTTATCCAGCCCCAAAGCTTGGGGCTGAGACAACCTTGGGGCTCTGTCCTCTGGGCGGCTGGCACAGGCCCACCTCAAACCCGCCATGCAGAGTCTGGGTTCCGGGCCAGCGGCCGACCGTGAGCCTGTCCCGAGGCCCGTCTCTCCCTGCCCTGAGACCAGCAGCAGGCCCCACAGAAAGCTGACTCAGTTCCCAGCTCTGCAGAGGGGGCCCCTTGGGGTAGCAACTCAGAGAAACACACCTGTTTCGAGGTCTGTGAGGTGCAGGGCACAGTCGAAGCCACCGCTGAGGAGGCGCTGGCCACAGGGGGACCACCGGGCGGCACGCACGGCCTCACTGTGCAGCGAGTAGGTCTGCAGGCATCTCCCCGAGTCCACGGCGTTCCACACCTACGAGGCAAACACAGTGCCAGGCATCAGACACGGGGGCCTGGCCTCCGGGGCTCAGCCCACCCGCTCTGCATGGGGAAAGGGGCCTGTGGTGCAACTAGATTGCCTTTCTTTTACCATCAAAACAAGATCCAGATGTTAAACTTTTCTTTGTAGAAATGTAAAGGCTTGGGGCTGGTGAGTCGAGGGGCAGCTTTCCCCAAAACCTGTTCTGGGGTTAGGGGAGCCCACGAGAAAGCAGCCTGCCCCGTGTTCTGCCACTGCCCTGCACACACAGTTCTGCCCAGTCTCACCTGCATCTCTGACACCTGTCCTCTGAGATAGACCGTCTCTGACCTGGAGTGGACACTGTGCTAGGCCAGGTTCTCTTCACAGGTCCTGCTTAAAAACTCAGATCCAACAAAGAAGCTGCCACATCTGTGCTTACAATCGGGCAAAAAGCAAATACCTGCCCAGCAGGCACGCTGTCCTTCCTTCTGGGGGTGAAGGTACTGTCCCTCATCCCCACCCTGGCTTTCCATGGGGGAACACGGCCCAGGGCAAAAAGCCCTGTGTACACTCAATGACTTCTGAAATATGTTTCTAATCCCTCAAGTACAGAACTTTACATTCTGAAAGCCAGGTCCACTGCGTACATGAGAGTGCTGGGTTTAGCTTGTGGCCAGCTCTCCCGGAAACTCCACCCACCACCACACAGCGCGGGGAGGCCCAGGGCCTGGCCCACATGGCTGCTCAGCAGTGCTGGTCTCTACCCTCACTGTCACTGCATGATGGAGAGGGCGCCCTCACTAGCAGCTGAGGTGGCTCGGGACTGAGTGGGAGACACGGGAAGAGCACCTGCGGCCGGCACGCGGGTCGGAGCCAGTGCCCCTCCCTCCATGCTGCTGGCTGCCATGTGACCTGGCTGAGCAGCCTGGCCCTCTGGGCCTCAGTCTCCTCCATAAAGTGAGGATAAGACAAGCCCCTCCCCACAAGGGCCTGGTGAGGAATGAGTGAAGACCGCACACACAGCACTGCGGGGGGCAGAGAGCGCAGCCGTGGGGCTGTTGGGGTGCTGCTTGGGGCTGGCAGCGCACGCAGTTCCTGGCAGCAGGATGCCCTGAACTCGTCGTCAGCTACACCCGGGAACCTTCGTTTCCTTAGTCAGAGAAACGTCAGAGTGTACCCACGCACGTCCACAAACCCGATCCTAGAGAGAGCCTTCCCTTTCACACGCCCTGAAGACTCTGAAAACGCGAAGGATAGGAGCTCTGAAAGCACGTTTCCTGGGCATGTAAATGTCTAAGCTTAAGAAAACAAGAGGTCAGAAGCGGCCTTCCAAGGATGTGGACAGAGCTGAGTTCCTTTCTTCCATATTCGGGGTCAATAGCTGGGGTTGCAAACTGAGAAACCAAGAATAGCAGCATTTACATTTAGAATATGGAAAGAAATAACAGAAAAAACAGCCAGAGCCTTCAAAGTGGAGTGGGAATTCATGGTAGACAGGCAGAGTGCAGGGAACTGGTTTTTTTTCAAAACTATGTACAAGTATGACTTTAACAGAAAAAGTAAAGTAAAAATGAATGAGCTGGAGTCACAGACTTAACGTGGCTAAACAGTAAAAAATATATTGAGCACACAGGGCACGCTGCTTACACATAATATGAAGCCACGTAAGTTTTAAAAACACACGAAACACCACCTCACACCCATTAGGATGGCTTCTATCAAAAGAGGAACTGTTGGTGAGGGCGTGCAGACATTGGAATGCTTCTGCACTGTCGGTGGGAAAGCAAAACGGTCCAGCCACTACAGGAACAGCACGGCAATACCTCAAAACCTTAAACATAACATTATCATATGATCCAGCAATTCCACGTGTATATATATACATATATATATATATATATATATATATATATATATATATACTCAAAGGAATTAAAACCCGGGTCTCAAAGAGACATGTACACACCCATGTTTACAGTCGCATTATTCCCAATAGCCACAGGTGGACGCAGCCAAATGTCCATCGACGGATGAACAGATAAACAAAATGTGGTGCGTCCACACAGTGGAACATGACTCAGCCTTAAAAAGGAAGGCGGGCCGGCCGAGTGGCGCGATGGTTAAGAACTGGCTTGGGACGCCAGAGGACCCCGGTTCGGATCCCACATATGAGGGCCAGTGACACTGCCCTCTACAGCTAAGATGCTGAACAACAGCTCAACCTGGAGCTGGGCTGCCATGAGTCGCCGGCGACGGCGTGGGCTGCAGCCCCTGTGGCAGTGGGTTGCCATGGGCTACCGTGTGTGTGTAGCCAGCAGCCAGCGTGAGTGGCCAGCAGCCACCGTGAGCGGCCAGAAACTGGCAACTGATCTGCCTCGCCCGGGAAGAGCGCAATGATGGTGCCAACTTGGGCCAGTGAAGCAACGTCCTCCACAACTAGACTGAAGAACAAAACGACATCAACTTGTCTGTTCCCCTTCCACCAATTCCCCAGCACTGTTCCCATCCCTCCAATTCCCCAATAAAAAGCTTTAAAAAAAAAAAAAAGGAAGGCGATTCTGACACCTGCTGCAGCGTGGATGAACTTGGACGAAACAAGCCAGATGGTGGTCATTCCTGGGGACCGAGGGACAGGGGCGGGCTAGGGGAAGGGAGCAGTGACCACTACACTGTATTTCCTCTAAACAGAGGCGGGGAGGGCCAATATGAATGAATATAAGTATGGTCTGAAGCAAATACACCCAAATGTTCCCATCTATTAAACCCATTCATTTATGCATTCGCTCAGCAAACACCTCCTGAGTGCCCACTATTAGCCAGGCATTGTTCAGCAGTAAATAACGAAGACAAAAAGCCCTGCCTTCAAAGAATTTACCTTCTAGTAGGGGGGACAGACACAAAACAAGATAAACAAGCAGAATCTATAGAGTTTAGAAGGGTAAAGACTGACATTCTAAAAAGTAAGCAGGAAAGGGGCTGGAGGGTCAGAAGGGGCTGACGTGACGGCCGGGGACGGATTACACTGGAAATAAGTCCATTCTGCAAAACAAATTCTCTCGGAGAAGATGGCTGGGAAGGAAGGCCTGACGGACAGGGTGGCGAAGGGAGACGCACAGAAACCAGCGGAGGAACAGGGCCACTCTGGCTGCTGCGCAGGGAGGAGTGTGGGAGGCCAGAGAGCCGGTGAGGAGCTTCTGTGGGGCGCAGGGGGGAGGGCTTGGACCAGCGGAGGCAGAGGAGAAGTCGCCTTGTTTGGAAGGTGGGACCAACAAGCTTTCCTTGGCTTGGAGGGGGCCAGGGGTGCAAGAGGGAAGTCCAGGACAAGCCCCGAGGCTTCGGCTGAGCAGCAGGAGGAAAGGGGTGGCAGGGGTGTGTCAGACGGCTGGAGGGGCAAGTGTGGGGAAGGCCAGGGGCTCGTTTTTGAACAATGGGGAGCAGGCAGTGGATACACGAGAGTGAGGTCCAGGACAGAGACTGAACTTTGGGGGTCGTTCTCAGGTGGTGTGACAGTCACGGCAAAAGTGCAGACAGAGCAGAGAGCAAGCCCAGTGTTCACAGTCGGGCGGAGGGAGGCTCAGGAGAAGGCAGAAAAGAAGCCTGAGAGGAAGAGGCCAGTGCGGTGGGAGGGAACCCCGAGGAGGCGTGTCCTGGAAGCCAGCGGAGAGCCGGACTGGGTCAAATGCTGCTGACAGGTGGATAAGAGGGGAACTGGGACTGGACCCCTGGATTCCAGTCTGAGTGGTGGGTACACAGGTGTCTTATGTTACTTTCTATACTTTTGATTACGTTTTAAACATTTCATAATTTATAATGTTAGTGGAGAAGAGGAGCAGGAAGAGAGGAAGGGAGGAAAGGAGGGGTGGAGGAAGGAGAGGGAAGAGGAGGAAGGAGGAAGGATGGATCAGGGTTGTAAGCAAAGAAAGAAGAAAGAGAAGACCTTGAACTCTGTGGCACCAGGGCCAAAAGCAGCAAACCAAAAGTTTGAATTCTGGGCCAAGAGGCCTCCCAAATCCATGATGGAAACATGTTTAAAAAAATCCATCAAGGGGCGGCCAGGTGGCTCAGCTGGTGAGAGCGCATATTCTTAATTCTTTTTTTTTTTTCCTTTTAGCTGAGCCATCCTGCCACCTGTCGGCAGCTCAGCAGCAGCTCAGCTCGGGCCGGGCATCAAACCGCTGTTGCTCAGAGCTCAAATCCTTGAGCAAGCTCTTAACCAACTGAGCCACTTGGCCATCCCTGAGAGTGCATATTCTTAACAACAAGGTTGCCGGTTCGATTCCCACATGGGATGGTGGGCTGTGCACACACCCCCGCCTCCGGCAACTAGATTGAAAACAACAACTGGACTTGGAGCTGAGCTGTGCCCTCCACAACTAATATTGAAGGACAACAACTTGACTTGGAGCTGATGGGTCCTGGAAAAAACACACTGTTCCCCAATAAAGTTTAAATTAAAAAAAAATAATAAAGGTATAAAATTTAAAAAAAAAAAAAACCAAAGGAAGAAAATCCATCAGTCTGTAGATTGTCCCAAAAGTCCCCTCTGAAGTGAAAAATGCATACTGGGCTCTCCTGGTTGATATATATACAACAACAGTGTCAGAATCAATGCAGACCAGTCAGCCACTTCTCAAAGCTACCCAGGGTGAAGGCGAGAGCAATCTTTGCTAATCGTTCTCCCTAATTGAATTTAATGTTTACTGTCAGGTTTTAAAGATTAATTCCCAAACACCATGGCAGCCTGAAGTGTCTACCTTTTTTCAATTAAGTAATTAAAGCTCCCAATCTGCCTTCATGGAATTAAGGAGTTAAGTCTTCTGTCAAATGTTCTGACAACTTGATATATTAACTAGAGACATTCTGTGTGTCCAACAAAAGTCAGATTTGGAAACAACATGCAAGTGACGTGTGACTTGCTCGTCCCACCTTTCCCGCGGTTCCCACGTCCTAGTTACTGAGACATGGCGCCACCAGGAGTTCCTCTCCGTCTGTAAAGGCCCACTTTTATCACTGGCTTAGCCACAGCTCATGTCCTTCCTGCCTACCTGCCTGCCTTTTGTTTTTGATTGTAAGAAGAAATACAATCTCCTTATAAAATATTCAAATTATACAGAAATGCAAAAAACAAAGTGCCACAGAAATCGCTACGGGATTGCTGTTTCTCTGATTACACTGGAAATAAGTCCGCTCTGCAAAACAAATTGTCAAAAGATAGAAACACAGAGAAGTAAATAAGGTTCATCCACAATCCCACCACCTGGAGGTAATGGCTGTCAGGTTTGTGGTGAGTCTCCGCCTCCCACTTGCCCTGGCTCTACCTGCCTTGGGGACCCTCCTGGCCTCCTCTGCATCCCTCCATAGCCTTTGCTACCCCGGGATATCATTCTAGAGACCACTGTCAGCCAGTGCCCAAGCCCTCACCAGGCCACTGCCTGCAAAAGCTCTTCAGCGTGTGTGTTTTCAGGGATGGACTGCACTGAATCTACAGGCCAATCTGGGGAGATGTCTTAACAATATTGGCTCTTCTCATGTAGGAACAGGATATATCTCTCCTTTTATTCAGGTATTTTTTAATTTCCCTGAGCAACAGTGTGTAGATTTTTGATTAAAAAAATGTTGCGTATCTTATATCAAATTTATCCCTATTTTATATTTTGATAATACTGTAAATGGTACTTCAAATTTTTTAATTTCAGGTTCTTCATTTCTAGTAGGTAGAGATACACTTAATTTTTGTATATTGACCTTGAATTCTCAAGCCTTGCTAAAACTAACTTAATTCAAGAAGTTTTTTTGTAGAGTCAGTAGAATTTTCCACTTAGACAATCATGCCTGTGAATAAAGACTACTGCTTTCTCCTTTCCAATTCAGATATCGTTTATGTCCTTCTCTTGACTAATCGCACTGGCTGGAACCTCCACCACAATGCTGAACAGACGTGGCGAGAGTGGACATTTGCCTTGTTCCTAATCGTGTGGGGAAAGTCGTCAGTCTTTTACACGGTTAAGTAAGACGACAGAGCTAATGTTTTCATAAATGTCCCTTATCAGGCTGAGAAAATTCTCTTCTATTTCTAGTTTGCTGAAAGTTTTTATCAGGAACAAATGCTGGATATTGTCAAAAGCTCTTTCTGTATCTCTTGAGATGATTATGTGGGTCTTCTTTTACAGTTGATTAATATACTGAATTACATTGATTGATTTCCAAATATTAAGCTAAACTTGCATTCCTGGGACAGGTCCTACTTGGATATTAATATAGTAATATAATGTGATGTAATATAATATAGTATAATAACTAACATAATAATGAATAGATAGAAGATAGATAGATAGATAGATAGATAAATAAATAGATAGACAGAGAATCTGTTCCAGACCCTTGAAATGGCTGTCTTCATGATGTTCTCTCTCTATGCCTGGCTCCAATCTCCCTGTTTTATTGGTTTGTCGGAAAAGTCATGACGTATTTTTCCTATGTTTTTCATTGCAAAAATGCATCATGACTTTTCTGACAACCCAATATAAAGACACCAGTCATACTGGATTAGGGCCCCTCCTAAAAATCTCATCTTAGCTTCTCTCTTTAAAGACCCTATCTCCAAATACAGACACATTCTGAAGTACTGGGGGTTAGGAGACTCCAAAATATAAATTTTGAGAAAGACACAATTCAACCCATAACAAATTGGTATTATTTCTTCCTTAAATGTTTGGTAAAATGCACTAGTGAAGTCATTTGGGCCTGGAGTTTTCTTTGTGGGAAGGTTTTTAATTACGAATTCAATTTCTTTAATAGATACGGGGCTTTGGGGGTTATCTATTTCTTCGTGAGTGAGCTTTTATTATTTGGGTCTTTCAAAAGATTTATCCATGTCATCCAAGTTGTAGTAGTCATTGGTATAAAGTTGATCATCATAACTTTACCTTAGAATCCTTTTAATATCTTTAGATAGTACTTCTCTCATTCTTAATATTGGTAATTTGTATCTTTTCTCTTTAGTTCCTGATGAGTGGCTAAAGGTTTATCACTTTTATTGATCTCAAAGAACCAGCTTTTTGATTCACTGATTTTTCTCTGTTTATCTGTTTTCTATTTAAATTATTTCTGTTCTTATCTGTATCTCCTTTCTTTTGCTTTTCTTGAGTTGAGTTTGCTCTTTTTTCTTGTGTCTTAAAGTGGAAGCTGAGATCACTGATTTGAAATTTTCTTCCATATTAATATAGGCATTTAGTGCTATAAATTACCATCTGAGAACTGCTCTAACCACATTCCACAAATTTTTATATGTTGTGTTTTCATTTGCATTCAGTTCAAAATATTTTCTAATATACTTATCAGTTTCTTCCTTGACTCAAGGGTTATTTAGAAGTGTACTATTTAGTTTCCAAATATTGGGAATATTCCAGATATCTGTTATTGATTTTTAATTTAATCTTATTATCATTAAAAAATATATACGTTGTATGATTTCAATCCTTTTAAATTTACTGAGACTTGTTTTATGGCCTAGAAAATGGTCTATCTTGGTAAACATTCCATGTGCACTTGAAAAGAATGTGTTTTCTGCTGTTGTTACATGGAGTATTTTATTAAATGTCAATTACACCAAATTGGATGATAGGGTTGTTCAAGTCTTCTATATCTTTACTAATTTTCTGTCTACTTGATTGATTACTTATTGAAAAAAGGGTATTGAAATCTCCAACTATAACTGTGGATTTGATTATTTCTCAATTCAGTTCTATCAGCTTTACTTCATGTATTCTAAAGCTCTTTTATTGGGTATATAAATGTTTATGCACCTAATGTTATATCTTTGATGAATTGACCTCTTTAACCTTATAAAATGACTCTCTTTATCCCTGCTAATATTCTTTGCTCTGAAATCTACTTTGTCTGATATTAATATGGCCACTTTAGCTTTTTTAAAATTACTATTTGTTTGGTATATTTTTTTCCATCCTTTTAAACTTTTGTGCCTTTATACTTAAAGTAGGTTTTTTTTTATAGGCATTATATGCTTGGGTCTTTCCTTTTTATCCAACTGAAAACTTTTTATCCAACTGAACACTTTTAAATGGATGTTTAGACCATTTCATCTATTATTGATATGGTTTGGGTTTAAATTTGCTATTTGTTTTCCATTTATCTCATCTGTTCTTTGTTCCCTCTTTCCTATATTTTTCACCTTCTTTTGGATTGAGTGTGTTTTGTTATTTCATTTTATCTCCCATTGTTAGATTACTAAGCATGTCTTTATTTTGTTCTATTACTAGTTGCTTTAAGATTTATAGCATACATCTGTAACTTATCACAGTCTACTTTCAAGTAATATTAGCACTTGCCTTATAAAAACCATAACAACAATATACACTACTTTCTCCATCTCAGCTTTTATGCATTGTTATCATACATTTTATACCTACAAATGTTACAAAGTCCACAAAACACTTATTATTTTTACTTTAACCAATCAATCATTATTTAAAATGATTTTTAATAAGAACAAAACGTATTTACACTGGCCAACATATTTTTCGTTTCTGTGCTCATCATTACTCTGTGTAGATGTAGATTACTATCTGGCATCATTTTCCTTCTGCCTCAAGAACTTTATTTAACATTTCCCATAGTGCAGGTCTGCTGGTGATGAATTACTTCAGCTTTTAAATGTCTGAAAAAGTATTTTGCTGATCTTTCAAAAAGACATTTTGCTAGGTGTTAAATTTTAAGTTGACAGTGGTTTGTTTGTTTTTCTTTCAGTACTTTAAGTATGTTGTTCCACTGTGTTCTGGCATTATTTCCAATAAAAAGTCTGCTGTCATTCTTAGCTTTGTTTCTTTGCATGTAACTTGTCTTTTCCTACCCCTCTGGCTGCTTTTAAGATTTTTCTCTTTATCATTGGTTATAAAAAGTTCCATTATGATGTACTTTGGAGCTTGAGGTTTTTGGATCTGTGGGATTCTAATTTCCTCAAATTTGGAAAACTTTCAGTCATTATTTCTTTAAATATTTTCTGTTCCCCCTTCCTTTGAGGACTCCAATTTCATGTATATTGAATGAACCTGAAGTTACACCACAGCTCACTGATGCTCTGTTCATTTTTTTCCCCAAGCTTTTTACTCTCTATTGCATTTTAGATAGTTTCTGTAATTATGTTTCGAATTTGCTAACCTTTCTTGTATAGTTTCTGATCTGTTATTAATATCATCTATTGGGTTGTTGGAAAAGTCATGATGCATTTTTGCAATGAAAAACATAGAAAAATACGTCATGACTTTTCTGATAACCCAATACTATATTTTGATAAGACTTTTTTTCATCTCTAGAATTCAATTTATATCTTTCTTCTATCTTCCATGTCTCTCCTTAACATACTCATGCTTTTCTCTACCTTTCTGCATATATGGAGCATATTTATAACAGTTCGTTTAATGTTGTTTACCAATCGTATCACCTGTGTCATTTTTGAGTCTGTTCCTATTGATTACTTTTTCTTCTCATCATGGCTCAGATTTTTCTACTTCTTTGCATGCTTTATAATCTTTGTTTGGATGCCAGATACAGTGAATTTTACTTTAGTGCAGCAGTTCTCAACCTGTGGGTCGCGACCCCTTTGGGGGTCAAACGACCCTTTCCCAGGGGTCGCCGGGTACTCGTATGTGGGCGTATCTGCATGTGGGCCTGGAGACGGATAGAGGAGCGGTGTCTCTGTTCCTAAGACCATCGAAAATATGTGTTTTCCAATGGTCTTAGGTGACCCCTGTGAAAGGTTGAGAACCGCTGCTTTAGTGGATGTTTTATATTTTTGTATTCCTATAAATACTCTTGAGGTTTGTTCTGGGACACAGTTTAATTACTTGGAAACAGTTTTCTCCTTGCCAGAATAGTTTCTAAGCCTTGATGGGAGGGGCCACAGCAGCACTTAGTTTAGGGTTTAGGGCTATTTTACCACTCTCCTGAGGCAACACCCTTGTGACTTGCGAGGATTCCCCACTCTGGATCGTGGGAATGTGAACTATTCCTAACCCTGTGGGCTCTGGGGATTGTTCACCGTGTTCTTTTTGAGTGGTCTCTCCCCACCTTGAAGAGCCTCCTTACAAGTCATGTGCTGATCAGTATTCCACTAAAGACTTTGAAAGAACCTACAGATCTCTGGAGCTTTCTTTCTGCGTCCTCCCCATACCCTATACCCTGCCCTCTGGTGGGCATATTTAGAAGAGTGAGAGGGTTAGAGTATTTGTTCTGTGTGTGTCACGCAGATGATGAGAAGGCCAGTGGTCATCTACAAACAGCATAACCAAGGAGCCGGAACGCTTGGAGGAGATGAACCCGCCCACACTACTTCCCTACTCCTGCCAGCTTCGGTGAACCTTGTAGGGAGGCTGGGAAGACTGCAGGGCTCCTAGAATACATGGCACAGGAGTCTGAGCCAATTTCACTTGAATCTCTAAGGGCAGGGCACCTTGGCTGATGTCTTTGTTACAAGAGGCACACGTTTGCAACAATAATGACATCTAAAGCAGTTATTTTCATTTTACACCATCCTCCTAAGTGCTTCCTAATATGTTTTCTATACCAAATGATGCGAGGTCCCTCAAAGTAAAGGTTGAGAAACTCAATCAGAATCTGTAAGTACATGAGCATTCATTATATAGAGAATTCCAAGAAATTATTCTCTCTATTCAATAAGGTCAGAATAAAGGCAAGGAGTTTTAAATGTCAACAGAATATGTAAAAGGGCAGAGGAGAGTTTTCTTAGAGTAAAAAGGATTAAGAGGAAGACATGTCACAGAGGTTGCTGAAGGGCACATGGAGAGCTAGAGGTCACAGGCCCACGCTCCTTGCAGAGCGGCGCTGACCCGTGGCAGCTTGCAGGGTCCCCAGCAGGTGGTGCAGGGCTGTCTAGTGGTGAGGAGTCTAGGACTCCAGGAAAAGCCAGAGTCCCTTCTTTATTTATTTATTTATTTTAAATGTATTATTATTATTATTTTTAGCTGAGCCAACCTGCCACCTGTTGGGAGCTCAGCAGCAGCTCAGCTAGGGCTGGGACTCGAACCGCTGTTGCTCAGAGCTCGCACTCTTGAGCAAGCTCTTAACCAACTGAGCCACTTGGCCAGCCACCCAGAGTCCCTTCTGAAAGCATCAAGACCCTGGACATTATTCAGAGACAAAGTACCGCCTCACTCCCACCTCCAGGTAATAGGAATTGCGTATTCATCAGTGGCATGCTTCAAGCACTTTCTAAGAATTAACTCAATCCTTACCACAACCTATGAGGTAGATGTTATTAGAAACGTCATTTGACAGATGAGGAAACTGCAGCACAGAGAGGTGCTCTGCCCTGGTCATACTGTGAGAGGCGGAGCGCAGGACTCAGAGCCCGGCAGTCTGGCTCGAGAGCCTGCAGGCTTCACCACCACTGTGCTTCCAGCCCCCACTGCTATGTACCCCAGGGTCTACCCCACCGCTCTGAACCCTGCTCTCAGGAGGAATACTGCGCAAAGCCCGACTGTCTCTCCTCCCCCTGCCAGCCCGTTAACTGTTTTGTGGTGATTTCCTCACTGAATCACTGCCTCCTAATTTGTCCAGAGTACCACAGTCCTTTATGCTCTCTCTCCCTCACCTACCAGGTCTAGCTTCAAAATGTGTCCCAAACCCAACCAGTCTTGTCACCTCTGCGGCCACCAACCTCATCTGAGCCACCATCACCTCTCCCTGCACCGCTGCAAGAGCATCAAAGCTGGTGTCCCAGCCTCCAATCAACCCCACAGTCTGCAGCCACAGCTGCCAGAGTGGCCCTCGGAGGCAGAAGTCAAGTCACACCCCTTCCCCGCCGGAACCCTCCAGTGTTCGTGTCATTCCTGGAATGAATCCCATATCATCTCCACTCTGGCCACAGTGGCCTGGCTGCCCCGCAAACATCTCAGATCCTTCCACTCAGGGCCTTCCTCCTCCTAGAATGTTCTTCTCCAGACAGCCACAGGCTCCCTGAAGTCTCTGCTCAGAGACGCTCCCTGACCATCCAGTCTAGATCCTGCTCCCACCGCTCTCCTTAATCTTAGCCAGCTCTGCTCTCTTCAAAGCATGTTGATTTGATTTATTTGCTTGGTTGTTGTCTGCCTCTTCCACTAAAATGTAAGCTCCGTGAGGGCAAGGACATCATTCACTGTCTAGTTTGCTCACTTCTATATTTCCAGTGTCTTGAACAGGGTCTGGCAACTACTAGAAACTCAATAAGTATTTGCTGAGTAAATGAAGGGATAGATGTACTGGATGGATGGATGGATGGATGGATGGATGGATGGATGGATGATGGATGGGTGGATGGGTGGATGGATGGATAGATGGACAAACGGACAGATGGATGGGTGAACAGACTGATAGACGGTAAAAAGGATGGCTATCATAGCTTCAAGACATGTACAGCTGGGACACACAGGTCTCCCTTCTGTAACATTACTCAGTCTGTTTATTAGGTTGTGGAACAGAAGGATGCTGAGTATAATGCCTTTTGGCCATGAGAGACCTCCGCACTCGGAGAGGAAATCATTAACTCTTTGAGTTGAGGTCTATTTTTCAACAAGCCGTTGTCATGCAGCTGGACTGTATTGCCTGGTAGACACCTGTCTTTCTCCCTCTCCCTCCCTCCATTCACAAGAATAGCCTGAGACTCTGGCACCACAAGAACCTTGGACTGGTTCCTGCTGTTCTGTAAAAAAAAAAAAAAATGATGAGATGAAATTGCCAAGGTTCTGAAGACCTGGGCTCTAAGAGTGTCACCTGCCTTTCCAAATCAAGAGTCGCTCAGTCTCTGGCCTCAGTATATACAGATTCATGAGTCTAAAAACTCATAAAAGAATGAATGGTTTTGGCAAATGAACACTGGCTCCTGACAAGCACATCTGTGTTCTAATCCTGCACTGCCAAGGCCTGCCCCATGTCCATTTGCCCTTTTTCTGGTGTGAGCATCCCACCCTTCCTTGGGGAGCCATGTATGCCCCTCTCGGTCGCTGTGGTACACAAGGCACTGACTCTGGCTTCCACAAAGGACATGTAGCCCAGGCCTGGCCAATTGGAGGCTGTGAGTGCAGGCCCAGGGCTTCAGCGGGCTGTGCCAGGGAGGGTACATTTCCTCTCCACTGGGGTTGCATGGCAGTGGCCCTGACGCTGAGAGGGGGCCGCCATGGGGTGGGCATATCCCTGGGACCAGAGCCATCTGAGAGACAGAGGTGAAACGGAGACACGAGGACACCTGAGCCTGAGTGCAGCCACGCCTGAAGCTGCACTGCCCCTTGGCCTTGTCACCTCTTGAACCAACATTCACTTTTTTGCTTAAGCTACTAGGCGTTGAGTGTTCTGTACCTTGCAACCAAGTGCTCTGACACAAATGCATTCCAGGCCTTCGCCAGAAGCAAACGTTAAGTTTGCTGGTACTTTGCTTCTAATGCTACCTCTTTTCTCTCTTAGAAAATGAGTTTCTTGTCTGCCCATCTCTAGTCGTCTCAGCTGTCTCCCATCTCCCATCATTCCTAAGCACTATCAGTCGGCACAGCTGCAGTCCTCTAGGTCTCAACGCTGGAGCTCATGTGACACTGCAGGACGCTCTTTCACACCAGCCTCGCCTGATGGGGATTAAGGAGTGCGTGTAGGGACCTGTCCAGGCTGAACGTCACGTCTATCCTTGAGCCACCGGCCTCTCTCCTCCTTGGTTTGCTTATCCTGAACACAGATAACTAAAAGGAGCTCCCACTGTTCCCTACTCCTTTATCCTAAGAAGTACTCTCTCCTTCAGAAACTGGAGGGGGAGACAGGAGGGTCTTACCTGGTTAGAATAAATAAATAAGATTAGGTTTTAACTTTTGTGCATCATTTTCCACAGCACTCTTCCAAATTACAGAATCATGCGACACTCACAGAGACCCGTGAGGTCGGCAGGGAAGTTATCTCCATTTCACAGATGTGGAAATGAAGGCTTAGGTAGATCGGACAGCTCTCATTAATTCACTGGGTTTATTCACAAGATATTTGTTCAGGGTCCACTATGTGCCAAGCACGCTGCTCACTGCTGGCATCCCTGGGGGACAAAATCGCCCACATGAGTCTGGTGGAAGAAGAGAGATTACACAAACGCACAAACAGCTATCAAAACTGGGGATTAGCGCTCGGAAAGAAAAGAACTGGGCTTTGGGAGATAATAGCAGGTGAAACTTCATTTCCCCCGGCAGAGGAGGGCGGACAGGGCCTGTGGAGGGAGGGCCAGGGCTGCAGGAGGGGCTGGCAGCCTTGCCAGAGCCCTGTGTGGAGAGGGATAGTGACAGCCAAACGCGGATCCCACGGGGCCCTGCCAACACAAGGAGAACTTCAGAGCTGTGGCCCTCGGGTCCAACGGGAGGCGGCGGAAGAGCTGGACGTAGTGGGGCACAGCAATAATCACTGTCCCTTTTTAAAACTCAGGTTGCTGCGCAAGAGGCCAGAATAATGTGAGGAGACCCGTGAAAGGGCGTCCAAAAGGCGAGAGCAAACCAGGCCAAGGGGGCGGGAGAGCTGGGGGAGAGAGGACACGTGGACGTCCGTTTGGGGAAGGACCACCAGGACCTGGGGATGGGTCCGAGCGGGCAGTGAGGCGGAGGAGAGCAGTAGGGAAGGACGGGCGCCACGGGCGGTGGGGGCGCCGTGGCGAAGGGGCAGGGAGGGCAGAGCCTGGGACTGCTCATTCCCACAGCCGCATCCTGGCACCACCTCTACCAGCGACGGCAGCAGCAGAGCGTGGGGATACTCGCCACCTGGGCTGGCTCAAAATCAACACATCTGCTCCATCCACGTGCAGGGACTGGGGCTGCTCCTGGCAGTTACCGAGTGCAGGCTCCTGAGAGCAGCCTGATTTAGTTCTAAAGGCCTCCAACTTAATTCCTGCTCAGGCCCTGCCGCGCGCATGCACATGTGTGTGTTGGGGCTGGGGGTTGGGGGAGACCTGGGGTCCCCACTGCCCCACACAAGGGATGGCCTCCTGACAGCTTCTCCAGGGGCCCAGCTGAGATAACCTCTCCCACCCGCACCTGACAGCCAGCCAGGGCAGGGCCCCACAACAGAGGTGACCACTCTCAGGAAGTGAGGCCACCCGGGTCCTGCTGCCATGGCAACCGCCACAGCAGCGCCAGACTGTGTCTGCCCGCTTCCAGGGCAGCCCTATGGGCATGTTCCATCAGGCCCACACCGGCCGAAGAGTTCTCACCAGCCCTCCCATCAGGGTTTGGATGAGGTGATCGTTTTCATCAAGATTCCTCAATACGCGTAAAAATGAATGCTGGCCCCTCACCCCCAAAACTCCATCCAGACACCCAGTAAGGGGGTGACTCAGTGTCTCCCACCCACAAGGCCTCATCTAGCTATGGGTGCAGCGGGGATCGTAAATGGACGCGGTCCAACGGAGAAGACTTCAGCTGACACAGGAGACCCCACCCCCTGCCAGCCTCACCTCACCATCCCTCACCAGCCATGTTTCTGAAACTCACTCTGCTCTTTGTGACACGGGCCCCTCCCATGCCCTTCCCTCTACCTGACGCAGCGTCCCCCCCCCCACTCTTCCTTCCAGCCTCAGCTGAGATGCTCCTTCCTCCAGGAAGCCCTCCTGATGCGCCAGGCTGGCATAAGGCCCCAGGGGACGTTCCCAGGGCACTCCATGCTTCCCCTCTGGGGGCTGGATATACCACGTGGTAGAACCTGGGGTCCACCTGACCTGCTCTCTCATGAAGACAAGTAAAGAGTGGTCAGTGTGGTCAGGACAGTGTGGTCAGTGGGACTGTGCAGATGGATAGAAGCTTTGTTTTTCCATTTAAGTCATTATTCCTTCCCCCATTTTATTTATAGTTTTTGATTATGAAATAAGTACATGCATTTTTATAATAACCCCCATCAGGACAGGGCTATAATTTCTCTACACGGCCCCCTCTCCATGCCCCACACTGCCAGGTGCTTACGCAAGTAATGGAGTCTTCACAGCACCCCTCTGAGATGGGCGTGGCCGAGCCACTTTACAGACTAAGAAGCTGAGGCTCTAGGCATGAAGGCAGTCGCCCGAGGTTACACAATGAGCAAGTGACAGGCCTGGGAGTCGTGGCCAGAGTCCGTGTGCTTCCCTCTGGGGTGCTTCTCACCTGGGCGCCAAGGTTACCACCCTGGGCAATGGGCCCGGTACAGTACTGAAAGGAACAGAGGGTAACACTGGATCCAACGCTTGCACTCCAAATAAGCAGCCATGTGAACCTGCTGACAGTGTCTGCACAGTATTTTTCTATGCATACCTTGTTTTTCCTGAGATCCTACTAAATATACAATTTGGCATCCTGCTTTCTTCACTTAACATTTTCCGGTGTTCTTAAAAACTTCATTTTCAAAAGTGCAGTTACTCATCAATTCCAGAATTGCAGAGCACAGATATGGCAGCCTTAAACTTGACCATGTTCCCCTGGTGCCAATCGCTATGTGCACACAGCAAGAGGATTTAACAGTCTGATTCAGCACGGTGGGAAGGAGTAAATTGCTTGAGTCTAGGAAATACATTACCTCAATCTCACAAATGGCTTTTGAAAACCATTAGGCCACAGAAATGTCATCCTGTAGGTGGGGCTTCTGCTGCCTCCTCTGCCCTGCCCAGCAGCGCCCCACGTCACCGCATTAGAGCACTCGAGTCTGGGGCGGTGGCAGGCTGAGTCCCTTGGCCCAGATCCCCCACCCAACTCCCTCCTGGAAGACAAGCTGAAAGCTCCCTCAGCCAGCCCTGACCTGTGCAATGCAGGACGGTAGCAGAGCTGGTTCATGTGACTAAGAGCAATGGGGCTCCAGCCACGCCCCGCAGAAGTTCCCACTCTGCTGCCCAGGACTGCTGAGAACTCCCCGGCAATTGTCTGTGATCTCCAGGTCGGCATCCAAAAATAAAATCGGACGAGATGTATGGGTCTCCAGTCCACTTCTCAAAAACAATCCCTATGTCTAATCACATCTACAAGGGCCAGCTAAGGACTAACCAGTTTCCAGAAGCTTTCAATTCATTCAAAACTCCTTAGCACCCAAGCTCGTGCCAGGCCTGAGGTTCTTTTGGGTTGAATATTTATCATTCCCTAACAAACTATACCTTGAATACATTAGGTGGTATTATAAATGGAGCCCCCAAAATTTCCAATAGTCTTGAATTGATCTATATAATTACATTACTTCAATGAGCACAAAATTATTTTACCTATAAAAGTTTAACAAGTGACTCTAAAGAATTAAGAAGAGTTATATAATGGGATAATAATGTTAAGTCTATAGCACTTAAGTCAGTGATTTTTGTAGTCACACAGCCTGTCATACAGAAGCTGCTGGCTGGGAGCATCACAGTCATAGTCCCCGTATCTGTACCTGTGCTGACGGCAACAAGGACTCAGATGTCAGGGAACGGTCCCTGGAGAGCCCGGTGTGATCAGCAACACTTGTACTGACTACAGAAAGCCCAGTGTCCCTTTGTCTGTGTGTCTCTCCTGCACTTTTGCTCAACAAGCTTTCGGGGACGGCCATTTAACTCAGGTAGTTAGAGTGCAGGGCACAGTGTTCATAACACCAAGGTTGCGGTTCGATTCCCACACGGGCCACTTAGATGCACCCTCCACAACTAGATTGAAAACAACTACTTGATTTGGAGTTGATGGGTCCTGAGAAAACACTGTTCCCCTTCCCCAGTTAAAAAAAAAACTGTAATATTGAGCAGATATTAAGTTTGCCTCTTAAAAAAAAAAAACAAGCTTTCAGATATGGCATGTGCCTTCCAATTTTTTTTTCATTTCTCTTTTTCTTTTTTGTATTAGTTTCAGGTGTACAAAACAATGTAATAGTTAGACATTTACTCCCCTCACAAAGTGACAACCCCCTTCCCCCAAGCTACGACCCCTCTGACATTGTATATACCTGTTACAGTTCCACTGACTCTATTCCCTATGCTGTACTCCACATCCCGTGACTATATATGCTTCCAATGTTTTTAAAAGAAGAAAACAGCACAACTGCTGCTTAGCTTTCAGGCTGTTGTTTTCTAAAGTAATTATTGTCGGTATTTGTTGTACTGTGTACGTTTTTACTGACGCGGATCAGCAGAATCCACAGCGCAGCTATCTGTTGTGCCTCGGTGGCATCTGGGAACAGCCCTCAGGACCCCAGGAGCAGAGCGTGGCCGGCTCCACCGGCTCCTCCTCCGGGTGCGCACTGACCAGCCTGACGCTGCTCGGCCCCACCCTGCCAGCAGGGCGGTGGCCACATGTCTGAACTGACCAAGGGGTCACATGTCGGGGGCGGGGATCAAATTCAACAGTTAAGTGCCGGCTTGGACTCGCTGTGGACTCGCTTCTTTTCCTGCACCAGGACGGTCAACCCCGAGTCCTTGCCTTAAGGTCAGAATCGCCCAGCCAGGCCCCGCGTCATCCCACAGAAGCAGCACAGAGTCGGGAGTGCAGGGGTCCTAACCCCGCAGCAGTGGGAACAGGCTCCCCAGGGCCACCAGCACGCAGGTTAGGACAGAAGAAAGAATCTTTCTATCCTGGTCCTTCTCCCAGAGGCTCCCAAACGGGCTCAGTGCCCGCCCACCTCTTCCTGAGGGAAGTCACAGCTCAATGAGGCAACCAAGGGGCTTCAGAACAAAGGCGTCTGGAAGCTTCCTGTAAACCCACACCTGAGAAACCTGGACCCAGCAGGTCTCCGTGTCGGCTCTGGCATCCAGGAAGCTTCCAGCTGCCTCCCCAGGCCCCAGGTCAGAGGGCCACGACAAGCCTCTCCTCCCCACTCCCAGCCTCATGCTGCACTGGCTTCTAAGCTGTCTTGTCATCTCTACAAAAGGAAGCTTTAAAATCTTCGGTTGTGTATAATAAGTCTTTGTGATAGTTTAAAACCTCTTTTGGAAGTTGTGGCATAAACTGTAAATAAGGACCAGCGAAGCTAAGGCTCTGAGGAGAATCGTGTTACCACCTTGGAGAGGTTCAGTGTCATGTTTGCTCCAGTAAACATGTGAATTCCGTGTCCAAAACAATACAAGTTGCTTTAGTCTGTGGCTTATTTGCTTGCTTTTTAATAGCGAACAATAAAAAAAGTGTAACTGAATCCTCTGATCCTGAATTCATCTAGACTTCACTGCCGAGAGACGCATTAATAATAAATTCCAAAGTTCCATTCGGGAGTTCGCAGGGTAGAAATCTGAGACTGCTGCGAGATGGTAGCAGTGTGGGCAAGCAGGGGGCCTGCGGGGACACAGGTGACAGCAATAAGGACACCAAGGCCGGGATTCCACAGGCACTCCAGACACCCCAAACCCTAACCCCGCTGCTCCCCTCCTACTGACGGGGCCTGAGCAGATGACCACATTTCCGAGCCACCACTTCCCCAGCTAGACAATGGGGCTCACACTATCATTCTAGGAGTTGTGGGGAAGCTTAGGGGGAATTCAAGTAACAAAGTAAAAGTGATGCAGGAGTGCCACACTCCATTTGTACTCTGTCCTATCCTGCACCGCCTGCGGCTGACGAGACCCAGGGACAGGCACACAGGGCCCGAGACACTAAAACGTAGGCCGAGCAGGAGCTGTTTGAGTGCCTCCCTTTAGGACAGTGGCCGAGCAGATGAGTCAGCAGCACACATCCAAGTGCTAACTGTCCCCAGTCAGTTCAGCCCGAGAAGCCCAGTGCCAAAGCCCCAGCCCAAGGCCAACGCAGACATGACGGGGGCCTCCGGGCCAGTGAGGAAGGGTCCAGAAGGTATGTCGGGTCCTGGTGCCAGGGTGACGAGGATGTCACACATGTGTCCATGGAAAGGCAGCTGCCCTGGCCTGGGCCTCAGCTCACAGGAGCCCTGTCCTAAGCCAGGGCAGCGCTGGACTAGGCCCTGGTCAGAACAGATGCAGGAGCACAGGCCTGACGGCGCCCAGGGCGCCTGCGTTCCACCTCACACCCCGGGCTATAGAGATGCAGGCCCTGCTGCTCCCTGTGGCAGCTTTCCACATGGAACGGACGAGCTGACAGGCACGCCTCTCCGCATCCCCATGTCTCTGAAAAGGACAAACTGCTGCTTTCAAAACAGAAAAGTTCCCATCAGCTTCCGCGAGGTGCCAGCCCTCCTGCACTGCTTTCCTCTCGTTTTCATGGGTCCCAGTGTTCCTTCAGCTTCAGGCAGGCACGACTGTGCTGCCCAGGCGCGCCCCAGTGGGATGCACCGATCTTCCTGTGGAACTGAGGCCACTGCTGGTGGCCAGGGGACCAAGCGGGGTGTGGACAGGACAGGGCCGCAGGGCCTGGCTCTCCTGACTGCCTGGGCCACCTGGCTTTGTCACTCACCTCTCTGAACCGGAAGAGCCTCACCTGGATGGAGGACTGAGAAGGTACTGCCCCCTCCTTAAGGTGGCTGGGAGGCAAAACCACGAACACACACGGAGACGCAGCGCAGCGCCAGCAGCGGCGGCCGGGAGCTTAGCACTCGCTCACGCTACAGTCATTCAGCAAGTATTCCGCCTGCTTCCCAGATGCACTCGTTCCGCACAAGCCCGGAGCGCTCCCAATTAATGAAAGGACAAATTAAACTGTCATTGCTTTGGTTTAATTCTGTAATTAAAGAACTTCAAGAGGCGACAGGTTCTAAATAATGCATGCTTTTCGTCAAAGAAATGTTGAGTTCTGGGCAAAGAGAAAAAAATCAAGGGGGAAAAGCTTTGGGGAAAAGAAGAGAGAAGAGAGACGAGGCGGGAGCAGTGATATTTATCCCCAAAGATCAAAGGGAACAATCAAGTGACAGCTGAAAGACTTAATTTGGTTTTGAATTAAGGCTTCAGCTATCACGGAAAACAGGAAAATATATAGCCCCCACTCCACACACACCCTCCACATCTGCCATAAACAGAACCGGTGTCGGGAGTCACTCAATTGGTGGCTTTCCCAGTTGATGAGGCAAAGCACGGCAGTCATTTTGACATCTGCTTGTATGTGAGTCTCCTTTTTATGTCAGTTCAGGGGAAAGGGAAATAAAAAATGGGGGAAACGTGTGGCACACACATTTTTTTAAATGTGTGTCTCTGATCCAACAGATCATGCAGCTGCCACCTTACAAACCGAACGAGGTTGTGGGTGCCCAGGAGTGAGACGGATGGGATCAAAACCCAGCTCCCCGCTCCCCAGGCAGCAGACCCACCCCCGCCTCTGGGCCAGCCGGGCAGTCAGCACCTGAGCTCACTGTGGGCTGCAGAGCAGAACACCAGGTCTGAATTAGGAGGCAGCGACCAGGCCTGCAGCTTCAAATTAAATAACTTATTGAGATGTTTTCTTCTCGTTAGGCATAATGTTTTCGTAAATCTCATACACGGTGTAATTGCAGTGTCCTGATTCTCTGAATCACATAGAGAAATGGCTTTTAGACATGGCTTTCATTTACGCTTCTATTGGCTGCAGAACCCAAAGGATGAAATGTTATTAAATATAACTTTTTTTTCCTGCAATATCGCCAAGTTCCAAGAACAGCATGGAGGTTTCCCTGAAAAGGTTGGCAAATGTGCTTAGTACACAGACTAGCAGCTGCTTTACAAACTGCATACTTTTATTAAATTACTGCCCCTGCCAGCCACAGGATTAAAGGGGAGAAGAAATGAACCTAATGGGAAAGACTCCCAAGCAACAGGTCTAAGTCCCAAGTGATAAGCCTCCTAAGTCTGTGCTGCTGGGAGAAGCAATAGAGGGGGCTTCAGTTGGGGTGGTTGTTTTTTTGGGGGGGGGTGTCTAGAATATAACATTTTAATCACATGTACCACTATTTCAATGCTGAAACATCACTTGTCCAAACTGCTAGACACGTGGTGATTTTCTTTCCTTTCCCCACCGGGTACCAGGGTCTGGTAGAATGCCTGGATACAATGCAGTCGGTGCCGACTGAAGTGATCAAGCGAAGACGTGCACCCCCGGCAGAGGGCTGGCCACAACACAGGCCCTCAGGAAATGTGCAGCTCACTGCTCCATTCAGGGGCAGGGTGACAAGTCCACTCACTGTGACAGGCCGCACTTTGACCCCTCTGCTGCACAAGCCCACGCCTCTTACAGGAGCCCCTGTGCCCTCCCGGCCCCTGCACATCCGTCTCTTCCCGACGGAACCACCTGAGAAATGCACCCGTGCAGCACATCCTCTCTCTAGCCAGGTGTGACCTTGGGCAATGGCTGACCCTCTGAAGAGGCAGTTTCTCAGCTATACAACGGGAATAAAGATACCTAAGAGAAGCAGCACTTGGCATGCGCTACGCGCTCAATGCATGACCGCTGCTGCTGTGACTTTACCTCTCCACAAACCCCTTCCTCCCTCTTCCGGCAGCATCCTGCAGGATGCTCGGTGACCAGGCTCCTCTGCCAGGCACCGCAGTACTCCCATGGTCATTTCATCCCCACAAAAGCACTGACAGGTGTGAGGTTCTGACTGCCCACTTTCGCAGGTGAGGAAACTGGGCAGAAAGCGCCAGTAATGTCACTGGCATGCTGTTCTCCATGAAGCCCCAGCCCACCTGCAGGGACGCGCTTACCAGTGGCCCTGTATGCCTCTCACCCTCCCACCCCCACGTCCCTCCATGAGCCCTTTGGCCCTGGCACAGCTGCTTCTGGCCTCTTCCTGGAAAGTCCCTGAGGTGAGCTCTGCCCAGTGAGGACATCCCCTCCATTTCAGACCCAGTCACCCTGTGGCACCTTCCCTACTCCCCTGCCAGTAAGGGCGGCTCTGGTCCTGACCCCAGCGACTTGGGTTACACAATTATTCCCATGGATATCTACCCATCTCCCCCCCTCCACCCCATAATGATGGCTCCCTTGAAGAGAGGGCCCTCAGCCAACAGCTCTGCACGTCTCAGATCCAGCACATAGTAGGGGCTCAGTTAGTGCTTGATGCCTCAGTGGGCAAATGACCAGAGAGCCTCCTGAGTGTCCATCATGATGCTGGTACCAGAGTGTGCTGAGAATCTAGCCAGGAAGCAGAGCTTGGCTCCCCAGCGCGCTTCCAGGACCAAGCCAGGCAGGGCTCTGTGTGCCTCGCAGGGTCACAGCCACGAGCAGGAAGCAGACACAAGGCTGCTTATTGGCAACACACAGAACCCTCACTCAAAATGTCAGGGACCAGGCACTTTGACACACACTCAGCAGTGGCATCTTTAATCATTTCAGGGTTAATAGAAACTGTCAATTACATTTGTCATCATGGCGATCCTGGGAAAACGATCCCAAGGCAGACCACCTCTGGCCAAACGCCAGCCTGGTCTGTTTGTCACATATCCCTCCAGCTGCCTCGCTGACGAATTAATCGAGCTGGTTACCTCCCCTTGGCCTGTCCCGTCATAAATAATCACAAGTAATATGGATCTCCCAAATAATCTGACCTGAGAATTGCTGCTGTGACACTCCATAAATAAAAGGGAACAGAAACAAGGAACGAGCCCCTAGCACCCCAGAAGGAGAAGCCTGTCTATGGAGGCGTTTGCTGCAGCCTTAGGTTTCTTCCACCGTGACAGAGAGATGGGGCGAGGGGGCGGGGGCTGTCTTTCCAACGCAATGTCCCTCCGTGCCCAGCGCAGTCCCCACAGAGCTAACACAATGTATCACACTGGCTAGTCACCCCCCCCAAGCCCCGTATCTTAGGGGTGGGGGGTCCCATTCTACAAGAGAGCAAAGGGCAGCTGAGAACAGACTGCGTAGCTTGCTACAGTGCGGACTCAAACCCAGGTGTCTGGCGCCACCCCGCTGCCTGGCCGAGGGCGTCTGAGTGAGGCTGGCTGCCTGTCTGCACTCTGAGAACAGCTCTTTTGCAATCAAGGAATTCCTGCGCATTCCAATTGCCAGGTGCAAATGCATCCAAGAGGAAAATGCTCCCGTGGTATAACTGACAACACATAAAGGTAGGAATGGAGTCAGGTCGAAACTGAAAAAGGAAAACACTGCTTTCTACCCCAGCACTACTCCAAACAAATGCTCTGAAATCATTAAATTTGCCTAAATTATCTTTATCACAGAATGACTTGAAAATGACCATTCAGGGACTCTCACGTGACAGTTCCCACATTTGTTTTTAAACAATGAATCCTTTCTTTGACATGTAAATCTGGACGTGGACCACAAGTCAGGGTCCCTGCGTGTCCCCAGGCAGCAGTGGGGCTGGCCTCCCCCATAGTACGTGGGTGCCCGTGTGCTGGTTCTGCTCCCATGCACGGAGCCTGCTCCACAGGTGGCAGGAACTTCTGTTACAAATCTCTCAAACGTTCAAAATCCCTCTTATTTTCAGACAAGACATGGAGAGTATGAAGGGTATACAACTGTTTCCAGGATTCATTTTAAAACGACTGCAATTCAAAGGGTTAAGCTGAGCACAACGCCTCGGAGATTGCTGCTAATTTCTCTGACTCGCTGTCATATAAAAAGCGTCCGCCCCCACACAGCAATCAGGGGCTGCCCGGCTGCCCTTCCAGAGAGTTCTGTCTCCAGATGACACTTTTTTGACAGCCCAACAGTCATTAGGTTTGCAAGTTAACTTTCATGAGACAGGCAAAGGCTCTTATTTTGATGGCTTCCCTCCATTTCGGCAATTTTATCACCTTCATAAACACTAATGGGTCTTGAGTACCTGCTGTGGGTGTGGCGTGCTGTGCCAGGCTGAACTGCACAACGCCACACAAAATGCCACGAATGAGTCACCCGTCTCCACTGGCAATCAGCTCTGTGATGCACAGGAGTCCGGGGGCTGGAGCCACAGCAGCTCTGAGCCACAGCTGGTGCCAGCGAAGGGCAACAATTCAAGGGCGGGGTCCCTCCTACAGGGCACACCATGGGCCAGACACACTGCCAGGTGCCGCACATATGTTATTGGTAAAACCCTACCAACACCCCAGGATCGTATCATGACACCCATTCATCACAGGTGCGGAAAGTGAGGGTCTGAGAGGAGCCCAGGGCACAGAGCTGCACTGACCATGACACTGAAGCCCAGCCCACCTCTGCACCACCCCTCGCCTCAGTTTACAGGACAGTGCCCTAGCCACCAGTGCCCAGCCATTTTCACAGGCCGGTGGCCAGTCACATGCTGGAGGAAATGCAGACCAACCCCCTG
>NW_017731393.1:4103203-4107177 GCF_001890085.2 Hipposideros armiger
GGACGGGGGGGGCTCTAGAAAGAACTCAAATCCCAGCTCTGTCTCTCACCAGCTGTGGGACCCTGGGCGCACTGCTGCACCATTCTGAGCCTTAGTTTTCTCAGATGTAAAATAGGGAAAATGCAACCAACTTGAACTTCACAGGGTGGTTGAGAAGATTAAACGGGATAACATATGCAAAGCCACTCAACCTCTTCTCCCTAATCAGCTCCGCCTGTAATCAGCTGGAGATGAAAGAGCACAGGAATCAGACCTAATTCCAAACCCCACCTCCCAGATTTGCCAGGTGGGCGATCCTGAGGTGGGGCCCAGCCTCCCTGCCAGGGCCTCTGCTGCCTCCCTCCCCACAGCCGCCACACAGGCATGGGAGGGCTGAGGAGACTGCCTGGCAGGGAATGGGCGCTCAATAAACGCTCATTCAATTCAATTTGACTTAATTAAAAAACCTTACTCATAGCCTCGAGACGGGCGGGAGCACAGAGGGCTAAAACTACAAACTCAAATCCATTTGAAGCCCATAAATTTTATATCCTGCCGATGAATGCATTTTCTTATTAAGCGACAATATTATAAACCTTTTCTGAATTCCTGGCAATGTTTAAGAGTCATATCTTCATGGGGCTGAAAGTTGTCGTCACGTCACAAAGAAATTGAAGGGATTCTGAAACAACGGATGAAAAGGAATAACTGAAACCAAGTTTGTTGAACACATCAAATTATTTCACCGCCGTGCCTGTCTTTGCAACGCTTCTGCAAATTACACTTCATTATGAGACTCGGAAATTAGACACCAGTAACAAAATGAGAAAGCCAGAACACATAAATATTTACATAATCGTCAGAATAATATTCTTCTCCTGTGCAAATCCACCTACTACCTTGTTTATTCTTATTAACTCAGGTTTAGAAATGGGACAATCGTGTGAAATAGGGCCGTGGGGACTTTCTTCCCAGACTCAAAGCATTTCTTCCTTTCTTTCGAGAAAACACAGGTATCTCAGGAGAGAAGGGGATGAGACAGCAAGGAGGAAGGGAGGGCGGCCGCCCCTGGGCCCCTTGGATCCTCAGGACTCTGAGCGGCTTGGCGGACGTGTGTGCTTTTCCCAGCTTCTCTCTTCTCTTCTCTCACGAGGAAAGGTGTTGGCACTCCGCAGCTGTGGGTGCACACATGGGGGGACAGTGCCAGCGGGGGCAGGAGATAACAGCAGCGGCAGTGCAATAGTAACAGTGATGACACTAATAACAACAGCAACGAATGCCGAGTGTCTGGGTGCCGGGCAGCGCACAGCTCCCACCCCTACAGCCCCTCTGCACATTGGGGGGTGTCATCCCCACTTAAGGTAAGAAAACCGAGGCCACGCAGACCTGGGGTACGAGCCCAGCTTTGGGGGGCTTTTCCCACCACTCTAGCCCCACATGCTGGGTGCTGAAATGACAAGTGCAGTGAGGCTGAGCCACCACAAGCACCGCAGGTGTGGGTCTTGCTGAAGCCAAGGGAGGGTGGGGCCGAGGCTGGCAGGCTGGCTGGAGGAAGAGATGGCAGGGAGCCCCTCTCCGTAGCCAGCCGCTCTCCCAGGAGCAAGGCCGCTGGGACTGGGCTTCGCCCCCTCTCTTACCGCCATCATTAGCCCTCGTCATACACATCAAGCACTCACTCATTGGTGCGTTGATTCATTCATTCAACAAGCAAGCACTGAGCGCCCCTCTGGCTCCTGCCCCACGCCATGCACTGAGGGACCCAAACGGCTACGGCACAGCTCCAGCCCCACAGGGCCTTCTGTGCTCCCCCAGGCAAGACTCGAACTGTTGTGCCAGGATTTCCCAAACAGAAAGGCGGAGCAGATGGCCCAGCATATGCTGTGGCACGGGGACAACTGAAAGCAGGGCGGGCGCCTTAGCAAACCGCGGCCTCTGGAGCCAGCGCTCGGGCTTCTGGGGTGGGCACATGCCCTCCACACCTCAGGGGGCCTGAAGGCAGAGGCTCAGACTTTCTCTTCTGCACAGGTGATGCCTGGCCAGGTGTTGCTAAGTAGAAAACAACCTCAGGCATGACCCAATGACATGGCAAAGTGAAAACCAGCCACATGGGGGACTGGCTTGCCCTTCTCCCGTCCCCAGGGACCTCCTCAGCCCGCCCACCTGAGAGGCACTGAACCCCTGACTCAGAGGCTGCTCCCCTGGCCTGGAGAGCAGCTCAGGCCACTGTCCGGGCCACACGACCACACTGAGTCGTTACAGGAGGAAGTTAGGATGACAAAAGTATCTGACTGCAAATCCACGGGGACACCATTAGGAGGACATTAAAACACCATTAAAACATGTGAGCTCAATGTAAAACTATTTCATTACAAATTATACTGTTGTAAAATAAACAAAGAAATGGATTCCAAAAGCATTAAAGTGACATTAAAGCAAACTGAACCCCTTTCTCAAGTACAAGAGAATTCTCAGTAAGAAGAGCACACCGGCTATGTTGGAAAGCCAGGCCCAGACTGGCCAATCAAGCCTGCCTTCCAGCCTTGCTGTGGTCTCCTACTGGCTGTGTGACCCTCCACAAGCATTTAACCTCTCTGAGCCTCAAGGTCCCACACGGAAAAGGCCTCGCTGATGGGAGGATGAGATGAGAAAGAGAGAGCTGCACAGCAAGGCTCAGACACGACACATGCCAAGGACCTGTGGCTGGTCAGGAGATCCAGGAAGTGCGACGGGGAGTCGGGCTGTGAGCCTCTCCACTAATCTGAGAAGGCTGGGAGAGCTCGCCCTAGGGGCTGGCGGGCCTACCATCCCCTTTTATGGAGAAGACAACTGAGGCCCAGTGAGGTCACTCTGGGTCAGCCTCACGGTGCCTGCAGCCACTCTCCCCTCCTCTAGGCACCCGAGCCCGCCCCTCCCCATCTGAAGACTCACTGACACTTAATGTCTCCGTTGAGGTCACTCATTTCTCCCTGGATGTCCAACCCCTAAATCTTGCTTAGGTGTCTCTCCTAGGTGACCCACAGAGCTGAGGTCTTCCCTGAGGGGACTAATGCCCTTCAGCTGTGAGATTCCCATCTGTCTGGGCTGGAAGCTGCTTGTTCACCGCCAGCCTCACCACCTGGGGCCACCTGAGTGAACCAATGAAAGCATGCCTCCTTTCCCCGCCCGCAGGGGCAGGTGGGCTCACAGGCCCCAGCTCTGGACTGGAGGCCCAGCCAGCCTCTCAACTCCAGGACAGTTTGGTGAGCAACTCTTTCAGTGGCCTCCAAATTTTTCTGAGCACCTATTATTAAAAAAATTTTTTGAGCACACAACTTTGAGTACATGAATGCTAGCCTACTGACGTGTTATATACATTATAAAACAAGTACACACACCTGCAGAAATTTTAGAAAGAGGATATGAAAAGTAGATCTAAGTGGAATGTCTGATGCTTTCTCTCGGGTCCCCTCCCTCTCCTGGGAGTTTTTTCCTGGCACCCAGGGAAGTGGGCCCTGCTTTTAGGAGCACCCTTGGCATGACCCTGTCTTCTGACCGCGGACGGGCATCGAGGTCATGTAACGGAACCATCATGCACAAGCCCAAGCTCCAGGACCACACAGCCTGACCTCAAACCCCAGGACCCGCCTCGCGTGTAGGTAACGTGCTCACACTACTACTGGTCTCAGCTTGTCCCCCAAGCGCACGGCCACGCTCCTACCGTCAGTGGGAAGGAGGCAACGAGGTCTGTGCTATAACCAGCACCTAGACACACACGGTTCCTTTCTATGCACCCAAGTAACAGCCACAAAGGACAGAACAATGAAACAGTCTGCAGCTGTGACAAAGCACCAGGGGCGCGCCAGGGACTGCTGTGGTCTGATCGGACATGCTGTTAAGTGAACAAAAAAGCAAAATGCAGGACCGGCCGAATGGCTCAGTTGGTTAAGAGCTCGCTCAAGAGTTTGAGCTCTGAGCAACAGCGGTTCGAGGCCAGCCCGAGCTGAGCAGCCGCTGAG
>NW_017731393.1:4108067-4174336 GCF_001890085.2 Hipposideros armiger
CAAAATGCAAAAGAGGATCTGTAACATGCTACTTTTTATGAAGATAGGGAAATAAGATGCTACCTATTTGAGCAAAAAGAAGCATGGAAGATGCTACCTATTTGAGCAAAAAGAAGCATGGAAGAAAAAACCAGACTAAAGGTGGGTGACAGGCGGGGGTCTGGGGGCAGGGTAGGTGGGTGACAGGCGGGGGTCTGGGGGCAGGGTAGGTAGGAAAGGGAATGGGGGGTACTACTCTAGAAGGACTGTTTGTATAGATTTGAGTTTTGAAAATATGTTAGTGGTTCAGAGGGAGGGAGGAAGGGAGGGAGAGAGAATAAAGAGGGGAAGAAGAGAGGGAAGGAGAGAGGGATGGAGGAAAGAAAGGAAATAAGGGGAAAAGGAGAGAAGGGAGGAAGGGAGGAAGGAGAGGAAGGGTGGAAGTCTACAAGATTGGGGGAAACCCCTAAAATAGAATACAAAGAAAAACAAATGAACCAAATTGTGTTTGAAATGAATAAATAACAAAACCACACTGAAGGGAGAAAGAGAAAAAGAACTAACCCAAGAAACATCTGAACACATTTGGACTATATGCCCTCAAGCTAAAGGCAAAAAGAACTCTAATAATGAATTCTAAATTAGTAGGCTTTTTTGCAGAGGTCCACAATTCTGAAACAACTTTCTGACATTCTAGGATTGAGCGAGTGTACAAACACGTTGTGAAAGTGGGTGCCAAGTTTCACACTATTGAAGAAGCGAGTCACAAACATGGAAATGGAGAAGGGCAGAATGACCCCCTGTCACTGGGCAGGAACCAGAAACCCGTGTACACCTGTGGGTTTAAGTGAAAGAACTGCACGGGGTGTGTATGGGTACGCGTGCGCACACACCTACGGCCCAGGTTCTGTCTTCTGAGAAGCACTGACAGCCGAGTAGCAATGAGTACGCGTAGCACCCAAATCTTGGTTTCTAAATGCCTTTCTCCACTAAAAGGAGCCAGAGCTACTCAGAGATGGGTCCCTGAAGATGAGGCAAGCATAGGACACGATGAGCCTGGAACATCTCGCTGTGCCAAAAATTAAGGATGTGCTCAAAGAAGGATGGAGTCATCTCAAACGGACATGGGAGCCAGCTTGAAGGAGCCTCTATTGGTCAAAATAGAAAGAGATTAGGATTTATTAATCTAAGACCCGGAATCCACAAATGTAAAATAAAGAAATAGACTAATGGGCGGGGCATGGGGGGCGGGATCGAAAAGGTCTCATTATGGCAAAAAACGATAGACGTCACCATTTGTTAAGCACCATCACAGGAACTGACACAGGCAAGAGTCATCTGTGGATAAACGTTTGAGGACTCACAGGATAGTTACATAGTTTCAAAGTGTCTCCCTATATTATACTTTTTAATTGCAAAAGGTAAATTGGTAACTATACTGGAGAAACCTGGCAGACACCAATTTAACAACATGAGCAAACTGACATCCCCAGCGATGGGACTAATCGACAGCACGTGCTTCCTGATAAGGACGCACTGAGAAGACGTCACGTCACCCCTGTGTGTCCCTGCCAGGAAGCCCATACTCTGAGTCTAATCATGACGAAGCACAAGACAAACCCCAAATGTGTATGTCATGAAATACAGGAACTACTCTCTAAGCTCAAGGAGACTAAAGAGACATGACGGTGAAGGCAACATGTCATTTGAATTGTCCTTTGCTATAAAGGGCGTCACCAGGACATTGTTGAACGAAATCTCAATACAGTGTATGCAGTAGGGAATAATACTTTTCCAGTGTTATTTTCCCGATTTTGAAAACTGCACTGTGGCTATGTAAGATAATTTCTGGTTTGGGGGAAATATACACTAAAGTATTTAGGGGTAAAGGGCCATCAGTCTGCAACTTAGGTGGTTCAGGAAAAAAAAGATATATGTATGTATGGTTATCAATACATCTATCTATCTATCTATCTATCTATCTATCTATCTATCTATCTATCTATCTGCCTACATACCTAGAGGGGATAAAATGATATCAACATTTGGAAAATCAGGGTAAAGGATGTCTGGGAATTCTTTGTATTCATACTATTTTTCACAACTTTTCCGTTAAGTCTGAAATTATGTTAAAAATTTTTTTACAGAAGAAAAGAGAGGGTGTTGTTTTGTTTTGTTTTTGGTAGGCTGGTAAACTGAGTGGAGTTATTTGCAAGGTCTGTTTGGCAGGCTACACTTTGGGGAGATTTCGGCATTGTGACAGTAAGCTTTGTACAAACAACTAATGAGAGGAGTTGCCTTTGACAAGTGGGGTAACAGCCACTGACTACGCCTGCTTTCCTGTAAGATACTTTCTCTTCCTTTGCTTTCCATTTCTTTTCGTATTTTCGAATTGCTCCCTTTAGCAGACTTCCTAACCTAGGTGAGATGAGAACGAAACACCTGAGTTCCTCCTCAGCTCCCATGTTAACACTGTCGTAACTCACAACTTGCTGATGCTGAAATTGAGATGTGCAAGTGTAACACATCTGCTGCACAGAAGGAACTCGAAGAAGAAATGCACGCCTCCTTGAGGAAGAATCACAAAGCAAGCTCCAAACAGAACCTCACTCCCGTTTCTCCAGGCCAAATAGCTCTCCAACTGTCGGATTCTGCTCACATCATCCTCAAACATAATGGATTTTTTTCCCAGTATATAAAGAGGCAGACTTTAATAAATAATCCTTTAACTGCTTTTATCAAATGTATATTACTTTTAATTTGTATTAAGCAAAACCAAACGAATAATCAATTTCTTTCAGTTGAACTGGGGAATGGAAGTACCTTGCCAGGCAGCTACAGAATTCTAAAAAAATCCTTTAGAAAATATAACTAAATCTAAATGTTCTAAAATCACTAGTCTTATCAAAAGTTGTTTTGGGCTGGCCAAGTGGCTCAGCTGGTTAAGAGCTCGCTTGGGAGCACCAGCTCTGAGCAGCAGGGCCCCGGTTCGGATTCCACATTGAGGGCCAGTGACACTGTACCCTCTACAGCTAAGATGATGAACAACAGCTCGACCTGGAGCTGGGCTGCTGTGAGTTGCCAGCGATGGCGTAGGCTGCAGTGGGGCTGCAGTGGGCTGCTGTGAGCTACGTGAGTGGCTGGCAGCCAGCGTGAGCAGCCGGCAGCCGGTGTGAGCTACCAGGAGCCGCTGTGAGCGGCTGACCAATGACCGGCGACCAATTGCCTCACCCGGGAAGAGCACAATGATCATACCAACATGGGCCATTGAAGCGACGTCCTCCACAACTAGACTGAAGAACAAAACAGCAAGTTGTCTACCTGTCTGCTACCCTTCCCCGATTTCCAATGCTGTTCCCCTCCCCCCAATTCCCTAATAAAAAATCTTTTTTAAAAAGTTGTTTTATTAATTGAAGCTCTAAGGATACAGACACCCAAATCAAGTCATGTCAATGCTTTAAAGTCATACATTAATTAGCCATGCTTATAAAATAAGAATGCACAGCAGAATAAATGTCAGGGGCCAAAGAGAATGACAGGTTAACTAGCTGAGCAGAAATGACACTGATATAAACTGTAAGTGTGGTTACTGTCCCTCCACTGATTCACTCAGGAACACCCTGCTACAGGCAGGCCAGGAGGAAGGCCGTCTCCAGCGGTTCATCCCTGCAGGCTGAGGCCAGGGGGCACCTCTGCAGTGGTCACCTTCCGGGCCCTTCCTCGCCAGCCAGGAAAGTGCAGGCCACCCAGCTGGGGGGCGGGGGGAGAGGAGGGCAGGGAAGAAGCCCGTCTGTGCAGGTCTACCCAGCCTGGTCCTCCGGGGACTTGCTCCACATCCCTCCCAGGAGGGTGCAGGCTCCCTCACTGGGTCACCTGGAACAAGCCACCAGTCCCCTCAGCGCCTCATTGGCCTCATCTGCCAATGGGGACCACAGCCCTTCCCGGCCCAAGCTGCGAGGTTGGCAATGTGTTGAAGGCATTTTGCGCACCACTAGGACGCACCACTCTTAATTAAGTCAGCACCCATCCAGGGGGCACCTGCCTTGTGCCAAGCACTGCTTTACATGCTGGTGATAAAACAGTCAAACTCTCTCCTTTCCTGCAGCTAATTACTCAAAAGTAAAGTATTATTATTAATAAATAAAGAATTTTGGCCTTGGGCCGGCCGAGTGGTGCGATGGTTAAGAACTCGCTTGGGATGCCAGAGGGCCCTGGTTCGGATCCCACATATGAGGGCCAGTGACACTGCCCTCCACAGTTAAGATGCTGAACAACAGCTCAACCTGGAGCTGGGCTGCCATGAGTCGCCGGCGACGGCGTGGGCTGCAGTCCCTGTGGCACTGCATTGCCATGGGCTACCGTGTGTGGCCAGCAGCCAGCGTGAGCGGCCAGCAGCCGCAGTGAGCAGCCGTCCAGAAGCCGGCGACTGATCTGCCTCGCCAGAGAAGAGCGCAATGATGGTGCCAACTTGAGCCCAGTGAAGCAACGTCCTCCACAACTAGATTGAAGAACAAAACGACAGCAACTTGTCTGTTCCCCTTTCCCCAATTCCCCAGCACTGTTCCCATCCCCCCAATTCCCCAATAAAAATCTAAAAAAAAAAAAAAAGAATTTTGGCCTTGCAGTATATGGCCCCATTAGCATCATCCCTCACCTTGACCAAACATCACAATGCTTCCATTTCCCAAGAGGGTCAGGGGGTCAGTGACCAGGGAGTCTAGAGACGCCTCAGATCGGAAGGGCTGAGGTGGACCTTGTCTCCAGCCTGCCCAGACCCAGCAGGCCAAGCTCGGGAGAGGCCTTCCTAAGAGCACACACCAACCCCAGGGCCTTGTGGTCTTCAGAATTTGGCCACAGCCTCTGTTGTCAATTCCATCTTATCTTCCTGGACCCTAATATCTTTCAGAGTCAAATGCAACAAACATCCACTGAGAAATACTCACCATGTGTCAGGCAATGCACTAAACATGTTATGTGCTGAACTGTGTCCCCCCAGATTCCTGCATTGAAGCCTTAAACCCCAGTATGGCTACGATTGGAGATGGGGCCTCTAAGGAAGTAAGAGTGAAATTCAGGGAATCCATTATGCAGTTAGACTGAGCTAGTTTGCAGTATGACTCACCCCATAGCTTGCTATCTAGACACCTGTAATTAGGCTTGGTGTGTTTGCGGTTTGATCCACCCTGATATTCATCTCTTTTCCCTTTGTTTCTCCCCTCACTGATTAACTGAAGGACTCTGTTTGTTCCCTTTCTCAAGGCTGCCCATACCTCATTAACAACATCCTTACCTGGGAAAGAACAATTTCTTAATCCTCAGGCACCCAGACACTGGAATCCAATTTACAACTTCTTGCAGTTTTTACTGGTGATGCATTCAAGTCCCAGGCTGTGATGGCTGAGTCCCAGTCCAGAGTCCGGAGATGACACCAGACCCCAGGAAGGATGTCAGCCCCCAAACCTGCCTGACCGACTGCCCCTTTCCTATATATAAGAGAAAGCTAACCTGCAGTTGTGCAGCTGTCCACTCTGAGACTATGGACCCTGCCCCGGCCACCCTCACCCCTTCCCGTCTCTCTCTCCTCACTACCCAAGGTCGCCATCATCTTTGGACACTGCCCTGCGAATTCTCTCTCTGTCCTAGCTTTAATAAAAACTTTCTTTGTAGAGTCTGTGAACACTTTCACGTTTTGTGAATGACCAGGGGTTAATTCCACGCCACAACAGGAAGTACTTAAAGTTAAATGGGGTCATAAGGGTGGGGCCCTGATCTGATAGCAGCAGTGTCCTCATAAGGGACCCCAGAGGGCTCCCTGGCTCACTTGCTCTCTCCATGCAGCAGGAAAAGCCCTGTGAGGGCACAGTGACCATCTACATCCCAAAGGGAGAGGCCTCACCGGACACCAACCCTGCTGGCACCTTGATCTTGGCCTTCCAGCCTCCAGAACTGTGAGAAAGTGACTTTCTGTTGCTACGCCACCCAGTCTGTGGCATTTTGTTATGGCGCCCCGAGCAGACAAAGGAATGGCATTTCACATGTTCCTGAGTTGAATCCTTGATTTTCTGAAGCTCTCAGAAGCTGTAATATGTAGGACTGCCGAGGCTTCGACCAAGCCCCTGGGGCCTACATGGTTTATAATGGGCATCCTGACAGATAAACAGTGGACTCTCCTATAAGAGGGATGGGAGGATCCCCCGAACCACGTGAGCCCCCAGTGGGTGGCTCCTTCTCTTTCCTTTCACTCCAGGTCCTGATCGCCCACTGATAGGGAGGTCTCCTGTCAGCCCCAAGCAGTGGGAGTACGCACTGCCCCCTGTCCCCACGGCAAGCTGGCCTCTGCCATGCTTGTCCCCAAAGAGAAGAGAAGCTGGTGACGAGCGGAGGGTCAGAGTTCTAGAAAGTGGGCAGACCATCTTTGACAGAGCAGAGGGTGGAAAGCAGAGGGTCGGGATGGGTCCTGTTCTGCAGACCCAGCTGAAGGAAAACACCAAGTACAAATAGAAAAACAAAATGTCCCCAAGTTTTACAAATGAGTACCTGCAGTGTGGTAAAAAGGTTTCCAGTGACAGCATCATACGCTGATTCAATAAGTGTGGGATCTGAAGTGACTTGGGTGGAAGTGAAGCTGACACGCTCTGGAAAACTGTATTAGATGACTCAGAGTAGCCCAGGGGAGCGCGATGACTCTGGTACCAGAGACGCAGGAGAAAGCTCAGTAATATTGCTTTGAGAAAGGTAAGAAGAAAAACAAGCCAATATCATGAAATTAATACATATGAGATTTTAAATATGAATGTGCAACTCAATTAAAGTTATATTCAAAGTAGAATAAAACTAAGGTATGGTACTTTTGAGAGAGGGACCAGATAAAAACTGATAGATAGATCCATTTGATTAAGAAGTGAGATGGCGCCTCAGAGGGAGAAACGCCAGGGCAGGGCCTGCTCACCGGGCGGGTTCATCAGGCGCCCACAGCCCTGAGTGACAGGCACAGGGCCGGGCTCTCAGTGCTCAGGCACTACCCCTCCACAGAGGAGGACACTGAGGCCCAGGGAGGCTAAGATGGGGCCACACACACACACACACACACACACACACACACACACACACACACCCCCGGCTAGTGAGTGGCACAGCCAGGCTTGGCGCCGGGGCCGCCTAACCCTGGACTCCATACTGATCCTCCTGGCTACACACACGGCAATGCCTGGGCTCAGTCACCCCAGCTTTCTGCCCCACGAAGCCTCCTGCCTCCCAAGCCACCCCCCCACCCCCCACCTCCGCCATCTGGAGTTGGCAGGGAGGGCGCCTGCCTCCAGCCTGCACCCAGGGGCCTGAGATGGCCACAGCGCAGCGCTCATTTCTAGAGGCTGCGCCCTCACACATCAGGGCCACACCTTGGTCAGACAGCACGACAGATGTCTCCCGGAAAGGGACGAGTGGCTGTGATGAAGCGCTCCCCAGGGGAACCAGGCTTCCTTGGGGAAGGAAACGGAGACGCCTCCAGCTCCAGATGAAGGAGCACAGAGTGAGGGAACAGCAAAGTCGCAGCAAGCGCCAGGTCCAGCCCACAGGCCTCTCCCTCCCAGCTCGCCCGCTCCCCGCCTGGAGAAATGGGGATGTGGGAGGAGCCCTGGGCTGCCCCCTGCTCTTGGCCTGGGTGCCCAGCCTGAACGACGGGTATGGAAGCCCATCAGTGTTGGCCTAATGGCCAGCCCCGCCCGGCCCAGCATCTCGCCAGAAGTCATTTTTCGCACAGCGGCAGCAGCCCAGACCCCCCGGAACTTGTACTTTGAAGCAGGTTATTTTTCCCTCAGTGGTGAAGGATGTCAAGTGATAGGGCCGGTTTAATAAGGAAAGTGATGACTGGGACCCCACTGCACATCCTTCACCCACATGCCACCCCCAGCTCCTGCCTCGGCAACCTCCATTAACACGCTGACAGCTGCCAAGGCCGTCACCTGCTCGGCGCTGGGAGGTCGGCCCCACGGAGCTGGCTCCTTCCTCCAGGGCACTGTGTGCCACTCCACAAACCTTTACAAAGTGCCTACTGTGCGTCGCTCACTGTGACCATGCTGTGGATACAACAGTGAGCGAGACACTGAGTCCCTGCCTCACGGTTAACAAATGTGACCATCTGAGAGGTGACAGGTAAGTGCTGGGAGGGAGACTGGGGGCAGTGGGAACATGCTGGGAGACGGCACCGACCCCAACCTGGGGGGGTCAGGGTCGGGGTGGGGGGGCTTCCTGAGACTTAGTCGGGTGAAGCGGCAGAGGGATACTCAGAGGCCCCGCAAGGAACGTGGGCCCCCTTCTGGAGGCCTTTAGGGGAGACACTGAGTGATCAACTGGTGATGGATAATTTTGAGACCCTTTGCCTGCAATTTCAGTAGCTGCCACTAGAGGCAATAGGCACAGAGCCCAGCTGGCAGGGTCAGGCAGCATCTCGGGGACAGCGGCACGTCTTTCATCTGTGCGCTCCAAGGCCTGGCACCATGCGTCACGGAGAGGGTTCAGTAAATGAGGAATGGGGGGGCTCTTCACCTTCGATGGGTAAGATGCTGTGAGTGTGGACAACGGGACAGTGTGAGACGGGCACTCATTCCAGAGGGCTGGGGCTCAGGTGACGCTGCAGGGTGGGCTTTGGGTTACAGGGACAAAGGCGCTAGACGGCTCGCTGTACCCCACCTTCTAATCCTGCACAAAGTACACACGGAGAGCGCTTGACAAATGCTGCCTGGGCACAAGCTGGCGCCTGAGGACTCTATTGGCTTCTGACAGCTCTACACCCCGCATGAAACACAGCGTCACGGCGCCAGTGCCTGAGATTCATGCTTTCTTCAGAGAGCTTGGGAGCACAAATTTATAACTTGTCACACAGATGCCCACTGTTCCCTGGAAGGGCAATCCCATTTGGGAAAAATAGCCAATAACTCTTCGGAGTCGGAAGTCCATTCTCAGGTTGATTTCCCAAAGCACAAAAGAAGAAAAACAAAGAAAAGTGTAATTGAAGAAAACAATAACCCTATAGACATAACCCAACAGAGCCCATTATCTTCTCCACGCTGACTTTTCAATAACTTTGTGATGGGTCACCCCGGAAAGCTTAGTTTGTACTTTTAACCACAAGAGTTAGTGGGCTAGAAAAGATTAATTCCAAGCATCGGCTGGTCGAGAGAGAAATAAAGGACATAGCTATTAATTTTTTAAACCACCCCATGACGCTGTGGAATGCATATGCATGATGCGGCCACGCACAGGGAGCAGCCTGCCTCTCTGTGCTTATGCAAATCCAGTTTGGGGTGGAAATGTCAGCCCTCCGAAGGCAGGCTCCTCTAACCCTGACCCCACCCCAGGGTCCCCTGGCTCATGTTGAGGGCTCCTTACCCCCACATGACTTCTCTGGCTACATCCCTATGCCTGAAACGAAGCTGAACTGATTTTCATTCTGTCCCTAGCTCATTACAGACAAGAGCTTTGGTGCAAAGTCCACACAGTTCAGCCGGGGATACTGTTAGATTAACAAAGACCCCCGAGATGAAGCCTGTCATTTTCGAGAAGTCCTTCAATACAAAAACCTGACAAGGCCTTCATAACAGCCTGCATCGACTTGGCCCTTCCCCAGTGTCACCAGCGTATGACAGCACTGCCTAATAGGTTTCACGCAGAGGCCAGCCAGACTGCCAGGGACGGCTACTATGAAATACACAGGTCGGCTTTGGCCTGGGTCTTTCCCTGTCAGACATTTATCAGTGGGCGGGGGCAGAAAGAGCAGAGGTTTGGGAACCTAACAGATGTGGGTCTCAATCCTGCTCTCCCTAATTTTTATCTGTGCACGCGACAGCAGTGTTTGTATATTCACCCAACAGCTACGCCCCAGTATCTGCTACGTGCCTCGCCCTGCTCTGGGCACCGGCCAGCACAGTGACCACCCTGCCCTGTCACAGCTCAGGCCCATTGGAGCAGCTGGAATGCACACTGAAGGAAGTGGGCTGGAGTGCAGCGGGTACCACATCAAAGAGGGCGGACTTGACCCCGAGCCCCATGGCTGCAGGCTGCAGGGCAGGCCCAGGCGTGCATACCGGGACATGGGGTGGCAGGGAGGAACGCTGCTGAGCCTGCTGCACTCGTCCAGGCACGAAAGGGCGGTGACACGGACCAGGAAGTTGTCAATGAAGGCTGAAGCAGCCATCGCCGAGAGGCACTCCGGGAAACCAAGCTGTGTGACTGACAGGATATCGGGAGCAAGGGGGAGCCCAGGCCACCATGCAGGCAGGAGGAGCACAGGTGCAGGGAAAGGCATCACCTGCGGGGCCTCAGTTTACCTAGCGGTGCAATGGACGGCTTAAGCTCTGGCTCGCATGACGGCAAGGCACCTGGCAGAGTCTGGCCCACAGCAGGTGCTCACTACGTGGTGATGGCAGAAGCGGCTGCTTGGAAGGGTCCCTGAGATCAGCCCAGCCCCTGAATCTCACCAACTAGAAACTGAGACCCCAGCTGGGAAGGGCTGGTCTCAGACCCGGGCTCCAGCCCCCAGGCCCAGGGTGCTCCAGCCCACACAACAAGCAGGTGTCAACCTCCTAGCCCTGGGACCCCACAGGAGGGCCCTTAGCTAAGCATAGGCAGGTCACACCTGGGGCACAGGACAAAGAAGCCCTGGGGAGGTCTCCAACAGCAAAGGATGTGTCCTTCTCACGTGCAATACGCAAACGAGGCCTGAGGTTTAATTAGGATAGCAGGCATGGGTGTTTGTTTACACAAGATACAAACTGTCAGGCTGTGAACAAACTTGTCACAGCAATGAAGCTACTGCCCTGCCCTCGTTAGACTTATGCTGGCACCTAGAATGTGGTGTGAAAACTCCACGGGCTCCGAAAAACTCAGCTCCTTGCAAGTGATGTGGCCTTGGGAGAGCCGGGGCCACCCACCCCGCCAGCCCCGGAGGCCCTATCCAGGGAGCCCAGGGAGCCCAGGGAGCCCAGGGCCACCCACCCCGCCAGCCCCGGAGGCCCTATCCAGGGAGCCCAGGGAGCCCAGGGCAACCCACCCCGCCAGCCCCGGAGGCCCTATCCAGGGAGCCCAGGGAGCCCAGGCCAACCGAGCCGGCGGCTCCACGAAGGAGCGAATGGACACGCCCCAAAGCCTCCCTCCCCTGAAACAACAGGTAATGAATTCCTCACTTACACCCACTCTGGCTGGTACAGCGAGAGCCCCGTGAGACGTGAGACGGCCTGGCCAGTGGCAGCCCTGGCTGTACCCACCGGTCACCAGCCTCCCCAGGACCAGCACCTGGCCTGGCCTGAACACACGCTCGCCCTGTGCTTCCTGTGCCCCCACCACAAGATCTAGACAACAAGGTGCCAGTGGCACTGCGAGGACACCTTGCACTCATCCAAGCGAGAAGATCTGCCTCATGCACGGCTCGGCAGGGCCCTGGTTTAGATGCAGAGGCTGCTTCCGGAGCTTCTGCAGAGGGGCTGGGCCGACTCTCAGTACACGGATGAGGCCTCATTCCTGAAGCAGGGGCTCTGGTTCTAAACAGAGATAAGAAGCCGAATGCCCCTTAGGAGGCAGGCAGAGAAGAGCGTGTTCTCCAGTAAGCCGAGGACAGGGTGTTCAGACGGAACTGGAGTAAATTAAAAAGTAGCCGAAAGTTCACTTTTCGAGGAAAGCTTAAGAATTCATTTTAAAACTCTCGGTCAGGCATGGCTATTTTCTAGATGTTTTTGAGAGAAGCTAGTAGATCAGATTGATCACTATAATAATCGAGCGTTTTGAACTGTTTGGTTCAGTGCCTATTTCCCAAGCGCTCCCGGGGAGCCAGGCTTCACGCCTGATGTGAAGGTGATGGGCTGCCTGCTGAGAACCCACCATCTGATTAAACAAGGTACACCTGAGCAATGGGGTGCCATGTGGCCAAAGGAAGACCCCAACCCAGCCTGTGGGTCCAGGTGAGCCTCCCGACCCGAGACCCACCAACCCCCAACAGCAAGTCAGTCCGGGGTGGCACTCTCCCCAGAAGCTTCATGCACACGCTGTTCCAGCAGGAGAGCAGGGTGGGAGAAACAGGTATCAGAAGTAATTAAATGACTGAGGAGACAGCAAGAACTCGAAGAGAGACACATATTGGCACCGTTTCTTATTACTATTATTGTGATAACACAGAGGAAGAACAGGGCTCCCAGATAAGGACAAAGCAAGCTTCAGGGCATTTTTAAATTGGGCAGATTATAGAGAGGTGAGAGAGTAAATGAAAATCCACCCCATTACAAATAGAGCCTGCAGTTACTGAAGTCTTATTTTTTTTCAGAAGTGACTCATACCAGTAGTCACTCCAAGGTCTTTATAATAGTTTGCAATAAACTCTGCAGGATACGCACCACTTCTTTTGAAAATTGACATCATAAGCCAAAAAATAGCACTCTGACGTTTCTGTCTTTTTTAGGACGGCCAGCTGGGAAAGGGAATATCACACTACCCCAGGAGGCGGCACGGAGCTCAGCCTCACTGGTGGGCAAGCAGATTAAAACAAGATCCTATTCCACACCCACCAGAGGGGCAAAAATCAAAACCCCTAACAGCAAGTGCTGGAGGGGGAGGTGTGAAGAAATGGGACTCTGGAGAGCTGCGGTGGCGTCAGTGAACAAACACCCAGGACAGCGGCCTGGCAACGGCAAGTCGGGTGGGTCAAAGGGGGCACACGCCAAGGCCCATCAGTCCACTGGGAGGGGCCAAAAACCCCTCACAGGTGTGTGCAAGGAGGCAAATCTAAGGGTGCTGGTCTTAACACAGCTCTGCAAACTCTGTGACACTCATCCCAGTAAAGGTGGGGTGTAATGCCCCCCCCTCCCGGGTGGGAGCCGGCCTTGGTGACTGGCTTCTAAAAAGCAGGACACAGCAGCCAGGACGCTGCCGAATTTCTGCGGGTAGGTCGTATGGGCAACCCAGTCTTGGCCGGGCCTGGCGTAGAACCAGCCTTCATGCTGTGAGAAAGACCAGGCCGCGTGGGGAGCCCATGTGCTGTATGAGAGCGACAGTACAGCTGGGGACCCAGCTCACAGCCAGAGTCCCCCTCAGCCACATAAGCGCACAAGCTCTCCAGTCTCCGCACGTGATGCCGGCTGAGCAGAGATGAGCTCTCCCCACCAAGCAGACTCATAAGCAACACAAACATTACGGGGCTCAGCTACTAAGTTTGGAGGTGCTTTGTTATATAGCAACAGAGAACTGGAACACATACATGTTCCCTGCAGTATTGTTTGCAAGAGCTAAAAGGTAAAAGCTGCTGAATCTTCCACGAGTAGAGGAATGAGTAAGTAAACTCTAGTTTACTCATACAGGGGACTACTACACAGCAGTTAAAAAGGAATAATCCAGGCAGACAGATGCACCCGTGCTTGTGTATGGAAAAATTGTAATGTTTAATGTTCTACAAATTACAGAAGGATATAAAATGTCATAATATTTCTATAAATGTCTAAAATTCAAAGGCAAAATCACATGTTGTTCATGGATAAACACATGTAGTAAGCATTTAAAAGCATACCCATCAGCCTCAGGGAGGGGTCCCTGCTGGGGAGGCAGGGAGGTGGGGCTTTCACTATGCCTGCGATGCTTTACTCCTTATAAAACAAAAAAGGAGCCTAACGCAAACATGGCAAAATGTTAATAGCTGTTAAATCTGGGTGCACGAGAGTCTTTTATAATGGCTGATTTTCTGCAGGACCGGAGCAGGCCACAAAGCGCTCATCTCTGTGCCCACATGGCTGGGTCTATGCGGTGATGAGAGTGTGATGGTGTCCCTGCCTGCTTCCTCTGCTCTGGGAGCTCCCTGAAGGCACTGACTGCTCACAACCTGCCCTGCCTCCCGGCACGCAGTGGAGGCTCAAAGGACCAGCCAGAGGCACCCACGGGCCCCAAGAAAATTCCCTTCCCTCCCCTGGTGCACGAGGGCCGAGCACAGAGCAGAGGACATGTTCTAACCCAAGGACTTCACAGGAACAGAAACACAGGAGGAAGGCAATCCCGTTAAAAAGAAAGACGAGCTCCTCCCTAGTCCCGAGGCGCACCGTTCTCTTCTCCGCCTTAACACTATTACAATCTCGGCTTTGGCAGAATGGCCTCTCACAAACACAGGCAGTTGCAAACTCGACACATGCAGAAAAAAGAAGTACATATCTCATGCTAACAGCCCGAATGCCGGAGGCCCTCTGAGGACCAACAGCAGACAAAAAAAACTCCCCCAGTGGAAGGGATGGGAAAAGCTGCAGAGAAGCAGGGAGGGGGCTGCTCCGAGGGGAAGGCTGAGAGGAGGAGGAGGGGGGGGAGGAAGGCCAATGCCTCTAGGGGTAGGCCAGAAGGAGGGGAACAGCCTATAGCATGGCTTCCCCCAGGAACCAGTCACAGACCCTCCTCTCGTCCTAATCCCTGAGACAGACGCCTCACCTGTTTAAGCGACTCCACGTGGGTTTCCTGTTACTTGCCACCTAGTGCACTCCTGACAGAAATGGTGGTGACCACTGCAGGTGGGGACAGACAGCTGGACATCTTTATTTGTCTTTTGCTATTTTTTCCTATTTTCCAAATACTACTGCCATAATAAGAAATTTTTATTTTTTTTAGAAAATGTTCTTAGTCTTGGCTAATCATTCAAGCCCTAGGAATCAAGCCTAAGAAAAGAACTACACAGGAGCCAGCCGAGTGGCTTGTTGGTTAAGAGTTGTCTTGGGAGCATGAGCTCTGAGCAGCAGGACCCCGGTTCGGATCCCACATGGGGGCCAGTGACACTGCCCTCCACAGCTAAGATGGTGAACAACAGCTCGACCTGGAACTGGGCTGCCGTGAGTCGCCTGCAATGGCGTAGGCTGCAGCCCCTGCTGCAGTGGGCTGCCGTAAGCTACCATGAGTGGGTGGCAGCCAGCGTGAGCAGCCGGCAGTCGGAGTGAGCTGCCATGAGTCACCATGAGTGGCCGTCCAATGGTCGGCAACTGATCTGCCTCAGCCGGGAAGAGCACAATGATAATACTAACATGGGCCAGTGAAGCGACGTCCTCCACAACTAGACTGAAGAACAAAAGGACAGCAACTTGTCTGTTCCCCTTCCCCGACTCCCCAACGCTGTCCCCTCCCCCAATTCCCCAATAAAATCTTTAGAAAAAAAATAAGAAAATAACTACACAGGCGCTAAATATTATGTACATAACAATGATCATTGCAGCCTTCCCTATAAAACAACAATAAAAAATCTGCTGGGGGCTGGCCGAGTGGCTCAGTTGGTTAAGAGCTCTATCAAGAGTGCAAGCTCTGGGCCGGCCAAGTGGCGCGTTGGTTAAGAGTTGGCTTGGGACGCCAGGTCTGAGCAGCAGGGCCCCGGTTTGGATCCTACATGAGGGCCAGTGGTGCTGCGCCCTCTACAGCTGAGATGGTGGGCAAGGGCTTGATCTGGAGCTGGGCTGCTGTGGGTCGCTGGTGACGGCGTAGGCTGTAGACCCTGCTGCAGTGGGCTGCCGCAAGCTGCCCTGAATGGATGGCAGCCAGCGTGAGCGGCCGGCGGCCAGCGTGAGCTGCTGTGAGTGGCCCTCCAATGGCCGGCAAGCAACTGCCTCACCTAGGAAGAGCGCAATGATAATGCCAACTTGGGCCAGAGAAGCAACGTCCTCCATAACTAGACTGAAGAACAAAAGGACAGCAACTTGTCTGTTCCCCTTCCCTGATTCCCTAACGCTGTTCCCCTCCCCAAATTCTCCAACAAAATCTTTGAAAAGGAAAAAAAGAAAAAGAGTTCGAGCTCTGAGCAACAGGGTCACCGGTTTGATTCCTGACCCGAGCTGAGCTGCTACTGAGCTGCCAACAGGTGGCAGGATGGCTCAGCTAAAGAAAAAAGAAAAAAAAAATCTGCTGGAACAAGCCTCGGTGTTCAGCCATAGGAACACAATTTAGTAAATTGTGGTAAAGCACATGGAAGATGGGGATTTTGAAGGCTGTGAAAACAGGGATCGAGATTAAGCTTTAAAACCAGAATCCAAAATGAGAGCTGAATAATGCCTGCAGAGCTGTCAATACTGAGCTCCCACAGGAAAGGCGAGCACGCAGCCCAAGCTCTCTGCACGGGCCAGGGTGCCCACGCCAGCGAATGGAGGCAGGCAGGAAGGCGGCAGCCAGGGCCTCCCTGCCCACGCGGTGGCAGCCTCCAGGTGCCCTCAGAGGTGCTGGCCACTCCCAGGAGCACCCTCACACAACCCCAGGGCGGGGGCAACCTGATACAAAGAGTCCAGGAGAAATTCCTGAACACGGGCTCATGGATGCAAAACTCTTCAGAAAAGAAAACTCCCGTTAACTTCAAATAGACATGTTCTCTGAGGATTTAGCCCAGGAAGAGTTGCTCAGCATTTGCATCCTTGGCCTGCGATACAAAGCCAGTCCGGGGACGTGACTGGCCTGTGCTTGCATCACCGTGCCACTTGTGGGAGGTTAGATGTGGGGTTCCACCTCCTCACCTGAGACCTTCCTCCAGCTATAAAAACAACTCTGGATGTTTGTGTCTGAAATTACTCGCTCAAAACTATAACTATTATATTAATGTGGATGATTGTAAAACTATACTTGGCTTTGTAAATGGAAACACCAGGCTGCCAAACCTTCCAGAAGAAATTAAACTGTTAATGTGTTAAAGACTATTACATCCTCAAAGACATTACCATAGAATCCCCGCCCCTCCCTGCTTCAACAATGCAAGATGCTGGATTATATTAGAAACCTCTGTGAATTGCCTAATTATAGTTAATAAGGTCATCATCTTCCCATGAAATAGCCTTTTCTGTTTTCCAACAGAGCTTTTGACAACTCTAAAAACTTCATTTGAAGACTCCCTGAGAAGGCCATCACATTACAGGGCAGACAGCAGGGGAGTGCGGTGAGAGGCGGTGAAGGGGGAGCAGGCTCTGTGAAGACGGGAAACAGCACTTTCTCAGGGTGCGGCATTTCAAAGCCAGGGTCCCAAGTCAGAAAACAGAGGAGAGGCGTGGGGACAACCCGCTGCCCCTGCGCCACCACTGTGGGCGGGGGGGACTTCCACTCACTCAGCATGGCCCATGGGTGACCCCCCAGGGCTGTCCTGTAGTCCCCCCACCACGTTGGCACAGACCCCACCCTTTTTCCTTGTGGCTAAGACTACCGCACCATTGCTCAAGTTTTTCGTTTTTAATAGATGCACGGAAATCAGAAAGTCAGCGCAGGGGTGTCACTGTGTATACAATGTGCAAAATGACAGGCAGTGAGAAAGCAGAACATAAGGACTTCAGTAACGTCCTTCATGCCAACCTAAAAGGACAGGCAGGGAGTGCAAGTGTCCAGGCCAGTGCAGGGGAACAGGTCACTATGACAAGCCTGGCTATGACAGAGGCAACAGAAACAGAGTGGCAGGAAGAGCCTAGGGTCACTGCAGCCAGGGAGAAGCCAGACACAAAATGCGATCACAGCTGTGTGTGTGTCACACAGACAAATCATACAACATGAGGTAAAAGCGACGAGTGCGGGCCGTGCTTCTGGCTGGCTCTCCGCGCCTCACTGGCAGAGCCAGCCAGGAAAAGGCTCGGTCTCTAGCACCCCTATCCGCAGGAGGAGGAAATGCTCAGGCAGCACCCCCTCCCTGCAGAAGGAAGGTGGCTAGGGGCAGGGAGGGGACAGCTGGAGCAACAGCCTAGGGGCTCATTTCCTTGCAGGGGAGGTCACCCAGGTATGGAAAAGAGCCTGACCCCAAACCAGGCGCCATGCCTAGTTCAGGGGCCCGAAGGCCTGTCTCCCCAGCTCTCTGGGTGACTGGGAGACTGCAACATACGCAAAGCGCCAGCATGTGCTGAGTAGCCTGTGAGGAGGTCCTCAAGGTCTGGCTGCTTCTTCCCTTCGCTGGTGTTGGCACAGGTGATGCCACATGAGCAAAGGAATGGGCCATGGAACCATCGGAGGAGGGGCCCTGGCGCGAGGCAGCCAGCTTCCCTAGGCCCACAGGGGGACGGGGTTCCAGGCTCGGCTCACCCACCTTGGCTTGGGGTAGCTAGACTCTTTCCCCCGAGTTTAATAATGCTGCCAAGCCACCAGTTTTCTGCAGTAATGTGATTTCTAAATCCTCAGCCCAGATCTTACCCCTGGGCCAGCACGGGTCTTCCAGGCCAGCGTTTGTGAGGGTCACTCTCCCTGGGGTGGGCATCATGGCATTTTCTCTTCAGCTCAAGTCAAGCAGTACGTGACTGTCAAGGTACTAGGTCCCACATGTAAGTCCCAGGTGCTGCTAGAAGAGGGTGCCCCACAGTCAGTGATGGGCACCGTGCTGCTCCCGGGGACAGATGTCTCAGCAGCCCCTTCTCAGTAAGTGCGAAGACAGGCAGGCCAGGCGCATGTGGGGCTGCAGCTTATGCCAGCCTGGGGTGAGGAAGAAAAGAATCTCAAGGGAGATACCGAGAGAACGGGGCCCTGGAGCTGAGTCCTGGAAGAGAAGGATGACAAGGGTGTGTCATGTTTTGGGAGCAGCAATCAGACCAACTGGAAAAGAAAGGCACACCGTGGGGTGGGTGGTGACAGGACCAGAAACGGGCAGGGTGAAACAGACCAGGTGACACAGGGCTTAGTTTACATCCTGTCCTGTTTGGGCTGCATCCTGTATTGTAGGCTGGCACAAAACCAACAAAGGTTTTACACAAAGGAGCGACCATCAGAGTTTACAATCATCAGTAACATAAACAACAGCAGCTGTCATCATTTGGGCGTCCACTGTTTACCAGAACCGTACCAGGCACTTCCCTAGTACTGCCTCTTACGCTCACAACCACCATGAGAATACATACCCCGCAGAAGAAGAAACCAAATGGCAATGAGAGGACCAGGAGAGGATGAGATGAATTCAGGAAAGATTAGGTGAGTAGATTAAGTCACAATTGAGTGATGGATAGAGCAGCAAGGGAGGAACAACATAGGCTCCCCGAGGCCTGCACCCGTGTCTGTCTTAGTCACACTCTGTCTGCTGACCCATGACCTGCCACCTAGCAGATGCTAGGTAATCTGGTAATCTGGGCAGCAGCACTTGGAGATGGAGAAGGAAATAAGGACAACAGCAGAACAGGGAGAAAGAGGTGACACAGCCAGCTGTGCTAGGGCACAGGCATTATCAAGAGCTGTGTGGTCTCTGAGGTGTCACTCTGCTAGCAAGCTAACAAGTGAGTCTGTCCAAGTTTTATACAGGCTGGCAGAAGACACGAGACGCCCGGGTCAGAGACAAAAACAGTTGATTACTTACAGCAACAGTCACAGCCAGAGTAAGAATGCGACACGGGTTCCTGTAGGTGAGGTGATGAGGGCCAGGTTCTACCTGTACACAGGGGGACCCTGACATTAGGAAGCCCCAGTGTAGATCAGCACAAAGCAACGTGACTTCACAAACCGATTTACCACTAAATGGTTTACCAAAGACCATATGCGTGATGGGCAAATGGCTGATACAAATCGGATGATGGACAACGTATCAAAAGATCTGCTTAAACTCTGTGGTCCAAAATTAAGAGTGTCCTATAATTTGAGGAACTTCTTACAGACGCGACTATACAGGAAACATCTCCTTCTCTAAGGACAAGCCTGGCCTGCACCCCGCTTCCTGCCACACCAAGCTCCCGTAGGCTTTGCACGAGCCCTGCTTTCGCCATCTCACGCCTGGGTCCTCACACATTCCCAGTCTTAGCCTGCGTGATATCTTTCCATGGGTTCTCCCCTACCCACCAGCCATTTCTCTCTTATTTCTAAGTAAATAGCACTTTACCACTTATAATTACCTTGTTAATGACTTGATTTATTCAGCTGTGAGCTAGGTACAGCGCCCGCATGGTGCCTGGCAGTCAGCAGGCTCTCAGTGGCTATTGTCAATATCCTTCCTCCCCTGGGCCCTTGGGGCCAAGAGTCAAACAGCAGCATGGCAGAGCTCTATGCCCCAGGAGGCCCTTGAGCCTCTCCAAACTCCAGGAAGTCATTCCCAGAGCTCCCTGAGGCCAGCGACTGGCACTAACATGTTTGATGGAGGCAGCCCCTGCTTTTTCTAATCTCAGAGGCTGCCATCCCCCAAATCACTGTAAAAATAGAGCTTTAACTAGCTCCCTCTGGAAACTCAGTGGAGCCCTGGCCCAAGGTATTCTTATTTTAAAATACTTCTTTTCTAAAATGGTAACTTTTGCAGCTACTGCAAACAATTAAAATCAAGAGAGCTCCATGGAGAGATGGAAGGGGGGTGGGTAATTATTATCAACAAAACCAACGAGAGAGAACAAATGTATTGGGCCAAAAATCTAATAAAATAAGTATGAGAATTCTGGTCAGCTCTGCGGGAAGCAAATTACTCTTCTGCGTCTTCGCAGACAATACGCAGGAGAGGCAATTTATTAACTGGTGCCATGTTGGCCGCGACATTAACCTGTATCCCTAAAGTACTTAACTCTTACCCAGGAAACTGCTTACTTAACTTGCATTAGGACACACAGGGCCAATGTAGGCCTGCTATTCACAGCTTCAAATTCAATTTAAAGGGATCCCTGTTCCAATTTCCTGTAGAAAGTTACTCCATGTTCTAATACATCAGTGTCAGGAAAAGCGGCCTTTACTTAATTTCTTCTCATTATTCATGCAACCAGGGAGCACCCAGAGCAATTTCTACTCCTTTGTGCATCTAACAGCAATGATGGGGCTTTTTGCTGTTTATCTTCTCAGGTGCCAGCTGCTCTGAGGTCTCCTCATCCCTCAAAAGCACACCCTTTAGAGACCCTTGATCAGCTTCCTGGGGGTCTCTGCGTGGTGACAGCTTGTGACAATGAGATTCAAGTTTAACTGCCAATATTTCTAACTGATTCATATTCTAAAAGGCAATGTGGAGTCAGAAAGCAGAAAGACCAGCCCCGAGCCACCACGTCACCTGAGGCCAGACACATCTCCCAACAGCCTGACTCCTCACTTGTAAAATGACAGGCTGGGCCCGGATCACTGAGTCTCCAACTTGATAAGCTGCAGAGCCATTTGCTCAAAGGCAGCCAAGTGAGGAAGCCGTCATGAGACTGATAACAGCTGAGCTACTGCGGGGAGGGTGGTCTCAAGCCCTCCAGCTCACACTCCCTGGAGGCAGCCCCCAAAATTTCCATGGTGCCCTAGCAGCCCCCCAAAGCACAGGCTGCAAACCATTGATCCAAGTTACCTCAACAGGCCCCTCAAATAAAATTAAGTCTACTGTTCCCAATTTGCTTTGCACAAGCAAACATTCTTAATACGTCCGTAATGGAAAAATAATTCATGCATTTTATTTCCTATGTAATGCATTTATGTATTTTCCAAAATGAGCACGCATTATTTTAATAATCAGAAGAAAACAAACATTATTAAAAAGAAAATAATTCATATAGCTTAAAAAAAAAACAAACAACCCAAAACACCTGAAGCACAGAGACGACCAGCCGGGACAGCCTGCGTGGTCTTTAACGTCATTGCCCAACGATAACTGCTAATGACTTTCTTCCCTTCAGAGCTGCGAAATACCAGGAGTGTTTGGAAAAGGTCCGATGAGTCACCGAGCGCTCTTGCTCTGTGGCTCTCAGCTGCGTCACCGAGCCCTGTGCAGGCCTGCGTAAATATTCATCATCCCCAGGAGCTCTGAGCTTCAGAGACTGAGGAGGGGGGTGTGTGGGGGGGGCGACGGAAGGAAAAAAGATGGTACTGAGGGGGTGGGAGGCTCAGCCCAGTCGGGAACATGACCTTCCCACATCTCATGTTTCTTCAGTCCTAACACCCACCACACAGGGTTGAACAATATTGGAATTCAATAAATGTAAAAATGGGCTTTCAGTAAATGGAGGCATTTTTAAGCCCCTAAATTTTAATTACATTTATATTTGAATCTCAGGAGTCTGCAGTAAAGGGGGGGGGGTGAGTAGAGGCAAAGCTATCGAAGTCGGGGTTATTACAAGCCCACCCCAATCTGCTCTATCTTAAGGGCTCAGATTAAGGGCCCTCATAAGAGGTCTCCCAACCAGTTTCCCTCCGATTCCACACACACCAGTTCACGGACTTCCCATGATTCCCAGTTCCTACAGGAAGAACTTTAGATTAGCCCACATGCCTCACAAAGCCCGACCCCCCCTCCACGACAGGCCATCACCATGACCACCCTCTCTGCCCCAGCCCCCTCCCCACTGCCTGAGGTACAAGCATCTGAGCTCCGCCCCACCAGCCTGCACTGCCCCCACCCTGGTCCCCCTCCCCACCCACCACGCTCCCCTCCACCACCGCCCCCTCTGCCTCCAGGGCCAGCTCAAGTGTCTTCTCCCACCCCTATCAGGACTGGTTCTCTTCCTCTTTGTTCTGCAACACATAAATGGTTTAAACCAGCCAAGGGTCCTCCTTCCTGCCCAGCTCGACTTGTCTGGACACTTGCAGGCACCGCGAGTTCTCCGGGGAGGGGCTGGCCACGTCTCTGTCCCAGACTCAATCTAGCGAAGCTGGGCATTGGGGCCTGTTTGGGCATGAAACTGGTCCCCGCTCTTAATAATTTTAGGCTTTAGAGGACAGCTGCCTCCGAAGCCTACAGAAAGAACATAGCCAGAACTCCCAGGGCACATGTGGTCTGATTTGCATGTAATAAGCAGCCCCCAGCAGCTGCTGCCTTGGGAGAGCACCAGCTTTCAGCAAGGGCACCCTGAAGAAGGATGGGGAGAGCCTGAAGACATCTATCCGCCCCCACCAGCCACCCCAGGAGGCCAGCCTCGCTTATCTAATAAGCCAAGATGACTTTCCCAATCCCCATCTCACCTGAGTTGGAAAGATAGATAGGGCTTTGAATTAAAAAGCTTTTCTTCACTGCTTCCTGGATTCTGAGAGCTATGTGGGCCTGAGAGTAAACAGGGGGTTATTCATGTCAGAGGAGGGCGATTACCCCCCCAAAATGTGAGCACATCAGGAAGAATCCAAAAGCAACTTTTCAGGAATATGGGACACAATGCAAATTAAATGTATGAGCACTGAGGATAGATCATCGCCTAATCGCTCCGAAACTCTCTGGCTGCTGTTAAGATGTTAACTGCAGGCTCGGCCAGCATCCTTCTTCTTCCCCTGGAAGGACGTCAGCAAACTTTGTCTCCTGTGCCTAACTCGCTCCATCCCCAAACTGCTGCCACCACTTTGCTGACACAGGACCTCCTTGAGATTTCCCCATCAAATTAGTCTCTTCACACACGCACCTTTGGTCCTGCTCAGCAGCTTCTGCCCAGAGAGCAATTCCGAACCCCCACGAGGAAAAAAGAAGGGAATGAAGAAAGGAAGAAACCAATTTACAGATCTACTGTCCAATCTTTGTCATGTTTCGTGTCTGCCCAGCTGCCCTGAGCCTGCCCTTTCCTTCCGTTGCCATGGTGTGTGCCATTCATTCATTCATTCATTCACTCACAACACAAATGCCAGAACCCACTCTGTTAAGGCAAAGAGCACAGGACGTGCAAAATATGGCCCTGATTCAAGAACACAGTCCAGGGGGACAAGGAGACAGGCCAGGGCTCCCGGGGCTACACGCATGTGACAGGCATGAGCTCTGGAGATGCACAGGGAGGGGAATTAACGAAGCCAGGTGGCATGGATTTCAGCTCTGCCACTTGGCAGCAGTGTGACCTTGAGCAAGTCACCCAGGAGGGACCTGGGGCCATCCACGTACATTCCCAGGTCTTCACACTGGATACAGATATCATCAGCATAAGTCTCAATTTCTCCAACTGAAAACCGAAGAAGACATACCTAGAGACTCCTGTAAAAACGGAGCCCAGGCAACAGCAGCTGCTTTCGCTTCCCTTATTCCATCACTGACAGTTGCCCACATGCGCCCACCTCCTGGGTGTGCCAGGAACACGATACGCCTGCTGAAGCCCCTCAGTCAAGCCCACACCCACAACACTGGAGGCCTGACTGACCTCCAAAGCCAGTCTCTCCGGGTCTCAGTGCTGGGGTGCACCTATTAACAGGAGGACCAGGACTTCCAACCTCCCTGCTCCATCCTCTGCTTTGAACGTGGGCCCCACATGTCTTGACTGAGCTGCAGCCTCTAAGCCTTGGGAGAATCCAAACATCGGATTTACTCCTTTGGGTCAGCATGGGAGAGTGGCAAGAACACGGGCTTTGGGGGTAAAGAGTCCTGGACTCCAGTCCCAGCTCCCCCACCTGCTAGCGGGGTGCTCCCAGGCCCTGCGAGCCCCTGGAGTCCCAAGTGCACGATGAGCATGCCAGTAACATCACAGAAGTTAGGGTGCGGGGGAGTCCGTCGTGTACATGGCGCCAAGCACTGAGCTGGGCACATGGGGGGCCTCAGCCAATGGGAGCTGTCACCACTGCCAGGAGCCAATCTCGGGGAGCCGGCTGTGGTACCAGATACAGCCCATGATAAGGTCCGCACCAGCGCAGCACCCTTCTCCACGAGGCGCTTCATCAGGAGAGCCAGAAACCAGGCCAGCGGGAATTAAGTTAATGCTCTGTTTGGCAGTGCTTCCCCAGGTCCATCATCCATTCCTAGTCCCTGGAAGCTGCCAACCAAGGGAACTGGAATATTGATTGCCGCAATCATCTCAATGGAAGTCTGAGGGCCAAGCACTTTATGTGCGTTTCAATTAGAAGAGTAGACTTGCTGTTCTAATTCTTCTTCATTCCAGCCAGCTTCACTCTGGCCAACAAATGGGCTCCTAAAAAGTTGAGTTAATCAGCAATCTGTTAATGGAATCCCACCTCCACGTTGATTTTCCATTATCGTTTCAAAATGATACACATATCCATTCTCCATCTTTAATTTTCAGCACGGGGAAGGAACCAGGGATGACTGTGACGTGGTGGTGCCATGCTCTGGGCATCACCCAGGGCTGCCATCTCGCTGACTTGCCCACCAGCCCTGCAGGCCGAGCGGCACCAGCCCGGTTCCACCAGAAACCGCGGGCAGAAGCTGAGGGCCCCCTGTTAGGCTCAGGTAGAGACGACGTGGCGCAAAGACAAGTCTGCCCAGCTCCTCCGGGAGCCCGACTGAGCCCAGTAATTCCTAAGGCTTTGCCTCTAACTCGCTCCCTCGCTACCTGGCCACACAGGCTTTGGTTGGAAAGGCAGCCGGGCCATTCCAACTCACCTGAGCCCAAGTCAGCTTTGCTTCCTGCACCGGGGCCGGCTGTTCCCTAGGATGCTAGATGAGTAAGGAGTAGGTCCTTCAGAAACAGGGCAGGAGACTGGGGGTGGGGGATGGAGGAGAGGGAGACCCATTTTTCTCTGTACATCTTTTTATCTCTTTTGAATTTTGTACCAAATTTGTGGTTCTGCTCGTAAAAATCAGTTTTAAAATGAAATAGAGTAAAAGGGTTGCTTCCCCCTGAGGAGGCTTGCAATCAAATAGAAAAGACTCGATCTACAAGGTAAATTTTAATTCCCTCCGACTACCATTTATTGGGCACTTTTCATGTGGAAGTCCTGAGCTAGGCAAGGCAGGCTCACAAATGTAGTGCAACTCGGCTGTCAGTTCCTCAGAGATGGAAGGACCTTCATAATGTAAGGGTGTCCTTCCAGCGGGTCTCCCCAAATGCTGGCTGCCCGAGTGTCATCCCCCTGGCATTTTACTTCATCCGCGGCTCTGCTCCACAGTGGTCACACGGTGTTAGGAATCTCTCTGCTTGCTTAATGACTTCCTCTGGAGGTCACACAGAGAGAAACCAATTCAGAACCTGGAAGGTTCATTTCGGCAACTCTGCGGGGAGAGTTGGGGGGACACCTATCATCCTCTCATCACCTCATCTAAAGTGAGTTTGGAGATCACAAACCCACTCAGCTTCAAAGGGACTTAGAGATCACAGCCAAAGTTCTGTGTTTTCCAAACGAGAAACCAAAGACGGGGCTGGCCTGACACACTCAGGGTCTTGGCCAGTGAACAATAGTTCCATAAGCAGACAGCCAGCTCATCGCTCTGTCCATCCCCCCGTGGCCACCTGTCTTGTCCCGGCCCACAGTAATAACCTCGCAAAGAAATGAGTCACTCGCTTGCCCAGATCATGCCTGTAAAGTCGGAGAGTTGTTTTTTTTTTTTTGTTTTTAGGAAAAAGTAATAACAAAGAAAAGGAAAAATAAGTCTTAAGGTTGTCCTTCCTGACATGATGGATGGAAAGCTTTTGGGCGTGAGACGGAATGGTGTGTGATTATACCGAGGTAATAACAGCTGTCAAATGTCAGGAGAGCAGATGTCACTACCTTTTGACAGAGGGCACTTGGGAAGAAGAAGTTACAAATAGAAAGCTTTCCTTCCGTTTGCTTTCTGAGGGGTAGAACCATAATTCACCTGAATTGTCGAGATCTGTGCCAGGCAGCATTTGTGCCATAAAGAGGGGTTCAGAAAACCTCGTGCCATTATGCGCATTCACGGGAGCAGCGGTAATAACTGGGTTTTAAAAGCCTCGCACGATTGCGCAGAAGTACTTTCCAGCACTTACGGCTCCTTCCCCAGCACCTACTAATGCCAGTCACACCCCAGGAAGATCCACCAAGGAGAAGAAGCTCGCGCCCCTCCCAGGAGTCTGTGCTAAATGCCATCCCAGAATTCCAGAGCGAAATGGCAAGTGCCACATACAGAGAAGGGGGTGATCTAAAGGGCAGATAGTCGCTCAGGAAGAGAAGGCCCTGGGCCGTTCTGGGCGATGAATCTCCCCTCCACCCCCCCATCCCCCCACCCCCACTTCTGAGAGTCTCTAGTACGTCTCAGTTCCTCTATATGAACATGCTTTTCTTTTAGAATCAGAAATAAAGTGAAAAGCAAAAAAAAAAAAAAAAAAAATTTAACTTTTTTTTTTAAGGACCACAAGAACTTGCTGTTATTATCCAAAGCTATGGGGAGAAAGAAGTGATGGGTTCCAGCAGGGGGGTGAGGGAGAGCCATCCAGAGGCGACAGATCGAGGCAGCAAGGAAGGGTAAGGACTCATGTCATGGGGGAGCAGGGATGTGGCTCCGAGTCACCTCTGCCAGCACTGTGGGAGCGACAGGAGAGCCTAAGACATTGCAGGAAAGAGAGGGGTCCTGCCCTCATGACACTTGGCAGGACTGATCCAGGACTCTGGAAGCACCCAGAAAAGGCGACACGCAAGAAAATGCTTAATCAGGCTGTGCAAGAGGGGGTCCCTGCGGGATGGAGGCCACCAAGAAGGCTGGCAGAAGCAGGGACATTGCTCCTAGTCGGTGGAGCAGCGGCTGCAGCCACCGGGGAGGTGGAGACGCCCGCCCGCCTAGGAACCGGAGCGGCCGCCAACGCGCCCCGGAGGCCCAGAGGAAATATTATTGCGAGACAAAAAGTGAATTATGAAATCCGCAAGCAATAATTAGTTTAAATTACTACTTCTACTTGAATAATTAAACACGCTTATTTTCACTCACTGATGTTTTATTCATTACCATACATCTTCCCTGAAAGTTGTTTTTAACGTGAATATTCTTTTATTTGCAAAGAGCCCACAGAGATTTACTATGCTAATTTCAAACCTTTCTTCTAAAATAAAAACAACAATAACAAAAATACTCCAGATTATCATCCATTAGTGACTGCTGTGTGGGGTCCATTATCAACTTAAGTCATAGCAGCTGGCTAGAAATACTGTGGGTAGTTGTAGTTATTCACACACCCAAGCTGCCTTCCTTTAAAATTCACCACTGAAAGGGCGGTATTTAAATAAGCTCAAAATGATTATGAAAATAAAAAGACCCAAGTGCAGAAAGACCATTTAGCGCAGACGGAAAGCGCCTGTGCTTTTCATCACACCCTCTATTAATGAAAATGTTTTCTCATTTCCACAAATAATGTTTGGATTTTATAAGTCTTATTTCTACACCCTGGAGCCAGGATACCCATAAGCACAGTAATAAAGGCTTAAGGTTTTTATTAAGCAAAGTTACCTTTGGGAATAAGTACGAACTTAAATATAATCCATGAACTAACACTTCCCTGCTGGGCTCTGGCTGGTGTTGGCTGAATGGCAAAGCACCAGGTCCTGGCTAAAGCCAGCAAGCTGGGCCTCAGTCAGCCCCCAGCAGACGGAAGGCGCAGTGCTGTCCCACTCCGAACCAGCCGCACAGAGGCCCCGGGCCAAGCGCGCTCGGAGGGGACCGCGACACCTACTGATGCGCAGGCACCCGGGTGGCTCCACAGAACCGACACGCTGGACTCACTGGATACCTATGACAATATCAAGGAACGTTCCCTTTCAGCGAAGTGTGTGTGCACGCACATGCACCCAGCACACACACCAACGCACACGCACGTGCACACCCACCAGCCCTGTCACTCTATCTGGTCTCCTCCAGGGGAGACGCACCTGTCTGGGAACCGGCACCTCCTCAGGGAACATTTGTTGAGTGAAACTAAGTATCTGAAGATCTTTCAGGACCCCAACTATATTTCTCTTTCCCCCTAACAGCCTTCAAAAGCCATCCATCATCCATGCCAGGAATTCAACTAATTGTAGAGCCCACCTCCCACGTGCAACTTGAGTTACTCTCAGAACCTGTGGCACCAGGGCCTTTCATCGGGAGTTTTCCCTTCGTTAATATAAGTAAAGTCTGCTGAGTACTTTTCCCACGGGTTACAGTCAGTCTTCCGCAGCAACAGGAAAGTGGGTTACTCAAATTCTGAAGTTTCCACATAAAAAATGACCATCTACTGAACAGAATTATGAGCTGCGGCACTGGTCTGGCCTTTGGAAAATGAAGAGGCTCAGGAGGCCACAGGCCAGGGCTTAGCTGATTCTAGAACTCAACATTATCTGCGTCATCATTGTTAGAAGCATCCGGAAAGCGCGCGTCTGCTGGGCTTCTGTTTCCGTGGCAACAGCTTCACTGGCCTGTCACAGAGAAAGGATGGAAGAAGGGGATTGGAACTGGATAGGGAGAGAGAGAGGGAGAACGGGGGATGGAAAGAAGGAAAAGCAAAGGAGTCAGCTGGGGACAGGATGTGGCAAGAGGCTGGAGGAAAGCAGGATGAAAAAAGTAAAGAAAAAGACAGGAAAGAAAGGATGAGAGAAAGAGGAAATGAAGGGGAGAGGTGAGAGAGAAGGAAGGGAAGGCAAGGGGAGGAAACATCATAAGCAGAAACTTCTAGTCAGGGGAAATCACCTATAGATGTGCTTCTTCTATCTGTATGCAAAGAACGTTCTAGTTTCCACTCATGAAATGTAACACGTTTTAACTCTCAGTGACTGCCTCAAGACACACTCAATTATCCGATAAACCCCAGAAAAGCTGTGTAAAAACGTCAACGTGGTGAGAGATTCTATCTTGAAACTCTCACAGACGTCAACATTAGCCCAAAGGTCTGGCTGGGTTCAGTCCAGAAGGAAAAAAGAAAGAAAAAAGGGATGGAAGACCTGTTATCACTAAATGGCAATCATTAAAAGGAGGAACAATTGGCCTCGATAAGTGAGCTCTGTTCAGCCGCATTAATATCAAACCTTCTGTGGGTCATGGACATGAGGCAACGAGGAAACAGGTTTGGAAAACCCAAAGGTGTCCAGTCTGAGCTCTAGGCACCTGACATGGGACACCAGACAGGGACCGTGGCAGGGTGGGGGTGACTCAGCACAGGGAACTAGGAATAAGTGGCCGGGACAAGATGAAGTCCACGCCCCCAAAGAAAAAAACCATTAACAAAAATAACAAGCGTTCCAAATACGACGTGGGATGCTGCATTGGATCCTGAAACAGAAAAGGGGCATGAGTAGAGAAACCAGTGAAATCCAAACAAAGTCTATAGTTTAGTTAACAGTTGCACGGATATTAATTTCTTCGTTTTGACAAATGCGCCAGGGTTATAGAAGATGTTAGCATGAGGGAAGCTGGATGACAGGTATATAGGAACTGTCAGATTACTTCTACAACTCTTCTATTAATCTAAAATCATTTTTTAAAGTTAAAAAAAAGAACAAGGGCCATTTAAAAATACGACTCCTGTTTTTCTAAACCATGATTTATCTTTTTCATATAAAACCAATGCCCTTGGGCCGGCCGAGTGGCGCGACGGTTAAGAACTCGCTTGGGATGCCAGAGGGCCCCGGTTCGGATCCCACATATGAGGGCCAGTGACACTGCCCTCTACAGCTAAGATGCTGAACAACAGCTCAACCTGGAGCTGGGCTGCCGTGAGTCGCCGGCGACGGCGTGGGCTGCAGCACCTGTGGCAGTGGGTTGCCATGGGCTACCGTGTGTAGCCAGCAGCCAGCGTGAGTGGCCAGCAGCTGCAGTGAGCAGTCGTCCAGAAGCCGGCGACTGATCTGCCTCGCCAGAGAAGAGCGCGATGATGGTGCCAACTTGGGCCAGTGAAGCGACATCCTCCACAACTAGATTGAAGAACAAAACGACAGCAACTTGTCTGCTCCCCTTACCCCAATTCCCCAGCACTGTTCCTATCCCCCTAATTCCCCAATAAAAATCTTTAAAAAAAATAAATAAATAAAAATAAAACCAATGCCCTTGATAGGGTTTAACTATCATAAAGTTTTATTGGGATGCTGGCTGAAACGTTACAGTGAAAGCTGGACTCCTTGCAGCAAAAGTGAATTATTAAACTCAAAACGTGTTAGCAGCGTCCCTTCCCTCGGAAACTGGGATATATGGAGTGACGTGCCTCCACACATCAAGGAGCAAGGCTCTGTCCACCGGAAATGGAAGCACTTTGAAGAACGTGCCTTCACAGCCTCTTCACACTCCACACTCCTGATTTCCTGCCTCACACATCTTCCCCAGGCAGCCTCTCTCTAGACTCGCTCTATGCGTCCAACCCATCCGCCTCACCCAACAGCCTTGCAGTCCACACGCTACTCCACGCCTACTCTAGCCTTCGCATAGTCTATTCCCTCTGCCCAGAATGGTCTTCCATGCCGTTGCTGCTGAAGAATTTTCACCCCGCCTCTGAGACCCCAGCGACTCTCACGGACACCGCCCCTCCCCAGGGCTGTCTGGTGTGCCCCACCGCATTTTACCCTCCACCCCACCAGAGCACTTATCATCTGTCTGCTTGTTTCTTTTTCCCACAGAGGCCAGGCGTCTTTCAAGGAAAGCTAGGACACCCTATTCATCTCTGTAGCCCACTTCCATCCCTAGCACCCAAATCTTGCGACACATGCTGAGTGAATTACATACTATGAGCCAAGAAGGCAGTCAATGCTTCTAAAAGAGAAAATACTAGTAACAGCCTTCCATCTTCTTTTAAAAGGTCAAGAAGATTCTAGCTGTAAGCAGTGAAGGAAGCAGAGGCCCTTTTAAAAGCAAGAGACTCTGTTACAGGACGACAGGTCCATTTCCACAGACAACATAAGCGCTGCACAAGTATCCTCTCCCGGCCGGGAGGCTGAAAAGCTTTTCAAAGGTTTTGGTTTCCTTGACAACAGTACTGCTGGAGACAAGCAGGGAAATAATTAAAAAGTATGTTCCCTTCGCTTCGAACTCTGTAAGTGTTTTTAAGCAATAATGACAGGCCACGCTCGTGTGGACAGTGTCAGAATGGACAGCGCTGAGGGCATGTGGGGGCACCCCACTCTGCCACCCCCTCCGGCGACACCTCCTCCACTGGGGGCCTGAGTGAAGGGCCTGAGCGGTCTGGCCAGGATGACATTCACCACGGGAATCACAGCCCACACAGGTCAGGTTCACAATTGCACTTCCAAGTGCCAGGTCCTGGCCAAACACCAGCACCATTTAATCCTCACAATGGTTCTTTGAGCTGGGCAAGTATTATTGTCACCACTTGGCAGGAGAGAAACTGAGGTGCAGAAAAGTGAGTAAGAGCCCTGGCAGTCTGGCTCAGGGGCCCTTGGTCCTGCCGCACCCCCGCGCCGGGGAGAGCACATGAACTCCTTAGGCTGACCTCTGCAGAAGTGGCCCCCGGCCCCCGCTCTGACCCTCTGTCTCATCAGGGCAGCCAGGACATGGCCCTGGAAGAAAGTGCCTTTCCTCTGAGCCCTGCCATTCTGCCAGCCCACATCCCATGCCAGCCCACGCGTGTTGGCTTCGCTCAGGCCGCCAGAAGTGGGTATCCCCTCAGCCCTGCCCTGGGGCTGTGAGAACACGCAGCGCTGTGACGCTGGTGCTGGTCGGCTCCGAGCTTGATTTACATGCCCTCCTCTCCTTTCAGGGTGGCTTTACATGGTCTGCTTTGTTTTCACAGCTTTACTGTATTCGTATCTTTTATTGTGAGCCTCCTCAAATCCTTTCTGGATTTATGACTTATAAATAAATAATAAGTAAACAAACGCACAAGCTGCACGCATCGGCTGAGACCATTACCAGAGAGTGTAAACACAAACATTTCAGCAGACAGAGAACAACAGTGGCTTCAATTTAGCTCCTGGCTCTGTCTTCCAAGCCCTTTCCAGAACCGGGCCCCCCCACACGGACACTTCCAGGTAGGGGGCAGGGGTCCAGGCATGTGGACAAAACCACCCCCCAAGATTCTCCATACCCCTGAGATTCAAGGAGGCCCACAGAGTAGGTAGACAGAGCAGGTATCATTCATTCATTCACAGGTGTTTTTTAAGCACCTACTATGTGTTCATCTCTCCTCCAGGAACTGGAACTACAAGGGAAGAAAATAAATTCTCTGCCATCATGGAACTCACATGAGCGTTCTTCCCATTTTATAGATGAACTAATTAAGATCCAAAAAGATTAAGGGCCTTGCCCACACTCATGAGTACTTTCTGGAGTTCCCAAACAGGCAGGAGACACAGAACACACCCAGAATGCAGAGGCAGAAAGGGGTGAGTTCAAACACCAGCTCTGCTCAGGAGCTCCGTGACCTTCAACGCCCCTCCCTGGTCCTCAGTTTTCTCACCTGTGAAATGGGCACAAGGCCACTGATGCTGCCAGCTTACATTATAGTATGCTCGCTAAATGCCTGGTACTCTCCCGAGAGTTTTCCCTGGGTTTTCTTGTTTAATCCTCAGAAGACTGAGGTGGACGCTATTATTATCCCTACTTTACTGACGGGGAAACTAAGGTCCCAAATGTTCTATAACTTAGCCAGAGCCACACAGTTACAAGGCGCTGGGGCCGGAGCAGGGCCCCGCAGCAGGACTCCTGAGCTGGGCGGATTGCCCTGTGCCCCAGCTGTGGGTAAATGAGATGTGACACCCCGGTATGGTGCCTGACGCAGTTCAAGCACAGGAAGCGACAGCCGGCCTCGTGTGGTTGACTATCCAGGCCTAGAGCCCACACCAGGCCCCATCTGGCTCGCCTCGCTGGGCCCAACACCAAGGGCCCCAGACCGGCCCTCACTCTGCCCTCCCTGCAGCGGGGCGGCCAGCACAGCACACAGCACTCCTCCCCACCCACGTGGCTGCTCGTCTCATCTTCCAAAGCCCATCTCAACCTTCCCCTTCCTGAAGCCTGTCCTGCCACCTCCCCTCCCCTCGATAGACCCTCTGTAGTCCTGTCCCCAACACAGGTGGCCGGTGAGGGGTCTGTCACACTGTCACTCTGTAGTCTGTTTTGATGCCTGTCCCCTATTAGCTTTTATGCCAGCAAGAGTCTGTCTGGTACCCTCTGAGCCCAGGGACTGTACAGAGTCAGCATTTAACCGGTGGCTGGGCCAACGGATGACCAAACGAAGAAGTAGAGAGACCAGGTCTTCCGACACGGACTCCAAGGGCCGTCGGTCTCACGCCGTCTTTGGCACCTGGTCCTTCTCTGGGGCCCTGGCTGCTCACACCACAGGCAGAGCCTGACACGAGGCCCAAGGAATTCACTGGCCACATAGCAGCAAGTCCAGAAGGCCTGGTTCATGAGCTAAGCTGTGCCCGAGGCCACCACCTCAACCGCCAGCCGCCGAGGTCACGCTGCTGAGCCGGAAAATAGGAAGCGGCGTCTAGAAGAGCAGGAGTTCCTTGAGAGGCCTGCTGGCGGCCATGGGTGCACACGGGATTATTTGTTCAACGAATCAAGGCGACTGGAGGCAAATTGGATTGCAAGGCTCCTGTGCTTAAGGACGCGGCTTAGGAGGCAATTACAGAACAAACCCCGGCTTGACGTTCCCGATAATACCTTCCATTTGTTAGGGCTTTCTAGTTTACAAAGTGGCCTCACATATCTAAGCTCGTCTGATCCTTACAGCCCTGTGAGGTAATTATTTCACAGACGGGAAGGCGGATGCCCAGAGAAATCAGGATGCTCATTCTGACACTCGCCGTGTGCCGAGCACCGTGCCAGGCTCGGGGGCCGGGGGGGTAGGGATGCCAGACCTCAGGGCCAAGCTCGGGGCTCTCTCCAGGGCAGCACACAGCCGCTGTGGGCCCTGGCCACGGCACACGCCATTCCAGAAGGAGCCTCGGAGTGATGCTTCATCCGCTTCCCAGCCCAGGCTCCAACCCTCCCATCCTTGCCCTCTTTCCAAGGAATCCACTCCCTAAGTTGACCAGTTCTGAGTACTAGGAAGTTCTTCCTCACACTGTGCTGACCTCTTCCCCCTGCGGTTTCTGCCCTAGGAGCAAACCAGGCTGCGTCTCAGCCCTCTTCCCCAGCACGGCCCTGCCAGCACCTGAGTCAGCCGTCCTGCCCTCCCAACCCGGCCTGTCCCCTTCACCAACTGACAGCACCATGGCAAGTCTCCAAGGAACCAGGACATTTCAGAACACACTTGAACAAGAGATAAGAACATGAAAAGGGACCAGGACGAAAACAAACAACTTTTCCAACCAAAGGTTACATGAAAATGTGTTTTAATTTGTGTTTTTGTACCTTTCAAAATAACACTCCAAGCAGTTCAGAAAGAGACCACTTCTGTTTATAAAAGCTCTTCATTTTTCCCTCCAGTTGTCCGGGGCTGTGTAAACACACTGTGAGTAGGAAAGAGAAATTACTGCTTGTGAGACTTTTAATGCTAGCATGTATGTGAATTAGAATTCTAAACCCAGCAGGTTAAAAATGTTCTGAAAGCAATTTTGGTGTTAGTCTAAATAATTATAGGTCACATTTACTTAGATAAGGGCCTTTGCCCCCTGGGGGCTCCAAGGGAAAATTCCAGGCATGATAGTTAAGCAAAATAGTTGGTTATTATGCAGGCTTTGCCGTGGCAGGACAAATTGGTATAATCCTTTCAGAAAGCAATCTGACAGGAGATGTATCTGGACCCATGAAAATGTACAGCCCTTTGACCCAGCAGTTCCCGCTTCTAGGAATCAATCTGAAAGAAATAATCCAACAGAAAAGGGTTTCATGCATGAAGATAACCACTTCAGCATTATCTATAATAGCAAAAATTAGAAACCACCTAAGTGTCCGAGGATGGCTAAGTAAATTACAGTTAATCAACTCGATAGAGCATCATGGAACCAGTGAAAATTGACGGCCCTCCAAAGACGCAGAGGCGGTTTGGTGGCGCTGCAGCAGAGGAGGCTGGGCGAGAATGTTAAGTGGGAAAAGCAGGCTGTGAAATTGTGTGTGCACTCTGCGAAAAACACAAGCCCATATGGACCAGAAATTGATGGGAAGGTGTTAAAAGGATAATCATAATTTTAGTGTACGTTGGAATTGGGAGATTTTTTTTTTTTTTTGCCATCGTTGTGTAATGCTATAAAATCATCTTCACAAAGGGCAGAGGGAAGGCAGGGAGATGTGGTAGAGGGACCGAGGGAGCCCTGGCCCCTCCAGGATCATGGTCTGGTCACACAGTTTGGAAATCGAACCAAACAAGAGGAGCTAGTGACAACAGCTGGGGCTGAACCTACACACGTCTACCAGAGCCGGGGTGTGACACTGTTTTTACCAATACATACATCCCCCCAAAATTACAGATGTAAATAAAACCGTGGCTCTCAAACCTTTTAGTCCTTTTCACACTAACTTCAGTGAGGACTCCAGAGAGCTGCTATTTATGTAGGTTGTATCTATCCACATTTAGCATATTAGAAATTAAACCAGAGGCACTTAAAATATTAATTTACGTAAAAGTAACAATTTATGTAAAAGTAACATTATGAACCCATTATATGTTAACATAAATAACATTTCTGATGAAAAATAAGTATGTTTTCCAAGACAGAAAAATTCGTGAGAAGGCATTGTTTACATTTTTGCCATTTTTTAAATGGCTGGCTTAATACAAGACAGCTGGGTTCTCATAGCTGTTTCTGTATTTAATCTTTTGCAACAGCACACTTCCCATAGCCTCTGGAAAACTCGATGTACACTCATGAGAAAATGAGAGTGAAAAGGGCAAATAACTTCTAGGTACTATTAGGAAAATAATTTTCACCCCACAGACCTTATGAAAGAGTCTTGAGGACCCCCAGGGTTTTGCAGACCACACTGAAAACCACTGCAGTAAATTACAGCATTAAAAGCTGCTGCTGTAGTTGGGGGCGGGGGTGGGGGGAGAGAAGATTTAAAATTATATGTATGGTTGGAACTCAAATATGTTGAATTTTTTAAAAAAAGACTGGATGGAAATATACCAAGAAGTCTATAGTCATTGCCTCTGGGTGGAGAGACGATGGGCACTTGTTTTCTTAATGCCTTCCTGTTTTTTCCACCGCGTACGTGTATTTCTTTTAGGGTCAAAAACAACATTTCTGTGTTGAGGAAACGTTTGGGTAGCCGTGGCTCACCCGAGCCCTGTGGAATATGCGGGACAGGAGGAAGGCCGTTTGAAATCATTAGCAGCCAGCGTCAGCGTGGGGGGCATCATGAAGCAGGCGGCTCCCGCCTCCGCAGATCGATGCCTGGCACGGAGCACACATTCATCACAGGTGCACGCCAGCCCCCGGGCCCCCCAAAAGCCTGGAAGAGATGAGGAGAATTGAAACTGGCTCAAGCTAATCACTGCTAGATGAAGGTCAAATATAGGTGACTATTTATCAGATCTCAGGATGGGGGAAGGCATGCCATCTCTAAATTAGTTACAAAGGGAAAGGTTCATAGACCTGACCACAAAAAAAGGTTAGGTTTTCTCTGTATAATAAAATAAATAAATTAATTAATTAATTAATTAATGCGATACACATGGGCGGGGGCGTGTTCGAGGCGGGGTCAATATTGTTAGTATGTAAATTGCCCAGAGAAGGCTACAGATTAATGGAAGAGAACCGTGACCACGGACACCTATTTGGTATTAACAAGGTGCGGAGCCAGGTTCTAAAACAGCCGCAAGTAAATGAACTCATCTGGCTCTCAAACAAGATGCCATTAGATTAGCAAACGTTCAAAAAAGTCATCATTCTACCGCTGCCGAGGATAAGAAGACGCAGTCACATTTGCACATAACTGATGGTGTGTGACATAAATGGGAGGGTACGCAGCCACGAGAAACAATGAAGCAGGCGTGTGCACTGAGAGGAAACGGCGTACACAGGACGGCAGGGGGGATCAGCTGGGGCGAGAACCAGGACCCAGGGCGAGGCTTGCACACGAAACACACCCCAGGCCTCGTCCTCTGCGCACAGGCCAGAACACAGGCAGCCAGCTGAGCCCTAGCCCACGGGGGTGGAGAGGCCACGAGGAAACACCTAGAGCAGCGGTTCTCGAACGACCCTTTCACAGGGGTCGCCTAAGACCATCGGAAAACAAAAAGATATTTACATGACGATTCATAACAGTAGCAAAATTACAGTTATAGAGTAGCAACGAAAATAATTGTATGGTTGGGCGTCACCACAACATGAGGAACTGTATTAGGGGGTCGCGGCATGAGGAAGGTTGAGAAGCGCTGCCCTAGAGTCTTTCACACTCGGGGTCCTGTGCCAAGCACCAGCTTGCTGCTCATCACCCTACACAGCCTCACTGTGGACAAACCCCATCCACACATGAGCGCACACACGCGCACACAGAGCCTCTGGTCAGATCCGCTTTTTCAGGTCTCCCTCCTGAATCGGAATGCGCAGGAGCAAATCTCTAACATGAAACCCAGACACCAAAACAAAAGGACAAAACGAGATGAAAAGAGAAACACGTGAGAAAACACAGGAAAACTTTCGAAGAACTCAGAGAGCTAAGCGAAGACTTGACAAATATGCAATAAAAAATAATATACTATATTAGAAAAAGGAACATTCAGAAAACAAGAAACAGCTCTTGGAATGTTAAAATAGGATAGGGCCGGCCGAGTGGCGCGACGGTTAAGAGCTGGCTTGGGACGCCAGAGGACCTCGGTTCGGATCTCACCTATGAGGGCCAGTGACACTGCCCTCTACAGCTAAGTTGCTGAACAACAGCTCAACCTGGAGCTGGGCTGCCGTGAGGCGACGGCATATGCTGCAGCCCCTGCGGCAGTGGGTTGCTATGGGCTACCATGTGTAGCCAGCAGCCAGAGTGAGCGGCCAGCAGCCGCAGTGAGCGGCCATCCAGAAGCCGGCGACTGATCTGCCTCGCCTGGGAGGAGCGCAATGATGGTGCCAACTTGGGCCAGTCAAGCAATGTCCTCCACAACTAGACTGAAGAACAAAACAACAACAACTTGTCCGTTCCCTTTCCTCCCAATTCCCCAATAAAAATCTTAAAAAAAAAAAAAAGGATAGAACAACATTTTTCTGAATATGTTATACTTTAGTAAAAAAGTTTATAATAGAAATACAAAAATCCAAAGGGGGCGGGGGTTAAAGATTCAAAGATCAAATGCAGGAAATTTCCCAGAAAAAAATAAAACATAAAGGCAAAGAGACAGAAAACTAGAGATAAGAGAAAAAAAATAAAATTAAAAACTCAATCCAGGGACACCCAGCCCATCCAACTAATCAGAGTCCTGAAGTCAAAGCTCTCAACCTGCAGCAGCCCCAGGTGCCGCCCATCTCTGTGGCCCCTGTTCCTGGGAGGGCCCAGGTCCCAGGTGCCTCCCTCCTGGCAACGGAAGACGGGCCTGGAGGCAGCTCCAGGACCCCGGGCAAAGCAGAGTTCGGGGCTTCGGTGCCAGGTTTCTGAGACTTTGTGGGGGTTGCAGTATTCCGTGAGGGGGTGAGGCATCATTCTCTCTTTTTTTGTTTTTAATTTTTTTTTTTTTTTTAGCTGAGCCATCCTGCTACCTATTGGCAGCTTAGCGGCTGCTCAGCTCGGGCTGGCCTCGAACCGCTGTTGCTCAGAGCTCAAACTCTTGAGCGAGCTCTTAACCAACTGAGCCATTCGGCCGGCCCTGTTTTTAATTTTTTATTGGAGAATTGGGGGAGGGGAACAGTGTTGGGGAATTGGGGAAGGAGACCAGCCAAGTTGTTGTTCTTCAATCTTTGTTGTGGAGCGCACCAGTCGCCATCTGGCTGCCCGTCGGCAGCTCGTGGCCTCTAAGCTCAAGGTGCCGAGTTCAGTCTTAGTTGCTGGTGGACATAGCCACCATCCCATGCGTGAGTCGAACCAGCAGTCTTGTTGTTAAGCGCGCACACTCTATCCACTGAGCCATCCGGGCGGCAGCTCTGCTCAAAGTGCTGAGTTCAGTCTTAGTTGAGGGTGGGCATAGCCACCATTGAACAGGCAGTCTCGTTGTTACACCACCTGAGCCATCCTGCCACCTGTTGGCAGCTCAGCGACAGTTCAGCTCAAGTGCAGCATCACTGGCCCATGTGGGAATCGAACCGGCAGCCCTGTTGCTCAGAGGTCACGCTCTTAAGCCAACTTTTAACCAACTGAGCCACTCGGCTGGCCCCCATCATGTTCTCTTTTATCTTGTCCAGTAAAGAAACCACAGGAGCTTGCTGGACAAAGGCTATGTGAAGGCAGGCTCTCGAGGATCCAGGGCTGACCCCATGGGACTCACGCACAGGTGCCTCCTGGCTGCACCTCAGGGCTCTGGTCCCTGCACGGAGCGCCACTCGCCCATACATGGGGTCTGTGCTAGTGTCCCATAGCGTCCGTCAGGGAGAGGTGCCTGACTAGAGACAGCAGAAGCTACGAGAAAAGGCTGAAGCTGAAGTGACTTACCCAGCCCTTCTTTTAAGGGGTAAATATACTATTGATTTGCAGGGGAAATGACCATCATATAATTTTAAAAAGCTGGTTACAAAAACAAAGTACCTGTGGTCTGATTAAAACCAGTTGATGCACCTGGGAAAAAAAGACTGGAAGGAAATGCTGCTTGGAAAAGGTTCACGGTCATTATGCTCAAGCGGAGGGAGAGTCTGTGGCTACATTTTTAAGTTCTGCCATTTCTTTTTTGCTTTTTTCCCAACGTTTTACCACTTTCATGAAAGAGTTAAATTAAAAAACTCACTTTTTAAAAAGAAGGACAAAGCCATCACTGGGCATTAAATGGCACCTTTAAGAGTCTTCTGTGTCCAGTCTTAAAAGCAGCAAGAAATAATTTACTAGACTAGCTCAACTCCTAAGTGTGCCAATTTTGCAATCTGCATTTTTCAATTACATTAAAAGCATTTTCCCAAATTGCTCTATTCTTCCTTTAATGACAAGGGATGAGACTGGATGAGGCCGGTTCCCGAGGACAGAGTCTGCACCTTCGCTTCCCAGGGCGCTGCTCCCCCCACCCCCAGGATACTGCCCTGCCCTGGGTACACAGAACTGTCCAATGAAATGAAGTTTTCAAAGAGCAGAAAACACATCTTGGGTTCTGCCACACTTTCCTTTGCTTATTCTTCCTTCAACCCAAGGTTTTTCTGGAAGGCGCAAGCTTGCAAGGCCCTCTGGCAGCAAATGGGAACAGGCATGGGAACGTCGCAGTTTTCATATGAGGGAGAGGAGTGTCAAAAAAATGTCACTTTCTACGAAAAGAAGGTTCCAGCTCAGATCTCACAGCTCTTCCCAGAGACTCGGCATCTATCGGACAGCCTGAAGCCCTCACTCCCAACCAACCCCGGGACAAATGAGATGACGGTGCAAAACTTTCCCGGAAGGAAAACACTGAAAGGGCAGGAAGAGAGAGGGGCAAACACAATGTCCAGAGAGGAAAGCCCCACTACACGAGGTCCCAGCTGCACACAGCCACCCAACCTCACTGTGCACCTTCGGGCAAGTGTCTTCCCCTCTCTGGGCCTCCGTCAAATGAAGATGGAACCACCTGATCTCTGCGCAGGCAGGCATGCAGGCAGGCAGGCACGCATGTACCGCCCACTCTGTCCTCGCCTTCACCTAATTACCCTTGATGCACTGTTAATCACCCCCAAACGCCGACGCCCACCACAACCCAGCCCTCCTCCCCAGCTGTGTGTCTCATTTCCAACAGATTTGCCTCGTGCTTGGAATAAATTGCCGATCATGTGCATAATGCTCCACGACTCCTCACTCTACACATCAAATCATTTCTCCATCTCATTCTGCAAAATCCATCAAAAATAATTCTTTCAAAACTGAAATAAACCCTCACTTGAATCCATAAATTCCTTTTCTTTGAATCTGAGATATATGACTTGCTACAAAGCACATCTAAGATACCCTAATACAATCAGAAGATGCTAACAATGATAAATCGACGGGACCCTGTAACACATAAAAATGCAAAGCGAAACCACCACAGAAATCACCCCTCTCCTCTGCCCCTTAACAGAACCACGAGGGTTTTAAGGCTGGGACAAAGCTGGGGCACCATGGGACAAGCGGACATGCTTTCCCACCCATTATTCTCAGAGGCAGAAGAGCAGAGTGGGGTTTTTAGCTTTTGGCTCAGGCTATATAGTCTGGCGGGCAGCTTCCCATCCTGCCTGTACCATTTACCAGCTGTGTGACGGCAAGCAAATCCTTAACCTCTCTGTGCCTCAACTTCCTCATCTGTACAGTGGAAATGAGGACAGCCCTCGCCTCTTAGGCCTGTTGCGAAGACGAGATGAAGTACCTAGAACTATGCCGAGTAAGTGGTAAGCACTTGGGGACAGTCAGCTCGCTCCATCCTGGCCCCCCAGTCAGAGGTCACAGAGCTGGCAAGCAGCACAGGGAAACCCCAATTTGGGTCGTCAGCCTCCAGAACAAAGTCCTTTTCCTCAGACGCACATGGGAAGGGGACCTGGACCCAGCTGAGCCTGATGCCACTCTGGCCAGAGGAAGGTGGGCACATCTCTCCTGCCCCCGCCTCACTCTCCTGGGTCTCCTCAGGTGTGAAATCGCTCCTCCCAGCCCTGCTGCACTGGCCAAGGGCTGTGCGAATCACTTCCTTCTATCACATTTAAATGTAATCAGTTTGGAGATGTGGACCCAGCTCTCCAATGGGTACCTTCCAAGGGTGCAGTTTATGAAAAGGGCGCAGATAAATGGTTTGGTACAGACAACCCAAAAAATGTACAAATTTTAAAGTATCTATCTTGGGAACACTGACACTGAAACTGTTGAAAACTACGTATCTATAGACAGACTATGAAAAGAATCACAAAAACAAGAGTTACATTTAGTGGAGGACTCTAACTTGTCTTTTCTCTAATTGATTTTTAACTAATCAACACAGGACCAGGAGGTCTGAAACATGCTTCATCAGCCTCTTCCAAGTACAGGCACCAGGCTGGGTCTTCCCATTTCTTCTCCACAGCAATAACCTCAAGAGGTAGCCGTTATCCCCATTTTACCAATGAGAAAACTAGGGGACCAGAGAAGCTAAGTGATTTTTCGAAAGTCACACAGCAACCAAGCAGAGGCTATGAACAGGGAGCCCAGGAGTCTCATATAACAATGGCACCAAAGGTTTGTCAATCTACTCAGGTTCCATGCACCACACAAAGGCTTTAGCTAAGGCCCATCTTAACTACACCAAACGCAGCAAAAAGTCAACATTTACATACAGCCATGTTCACTGCAGTACTATTTTAAAAATGAAAGCAGGACATGATAAGAAACAACACGGAAATAGCAAAGTTTGGGATTTGAGACAGTCATAAAAATCTGTTTGGGGAAAGTTTTTTAATAAGGTAGAAAAATGCCCCTTACAAACAGTACAAAATATGGGGAGGGGTGTAGAATCCAAAGTGTGTGCCCAATTCTGTAAATGCACAGGTGTGTAGCGGTCCAGACTGGGGAGGTCCCAGTGTGAATGAGGTGCTGACTGGGGGTCTGTTTTCTCCTTCATGCTTCATGTTTTCTGCACCTTCAAAGTTTTTCACAATAAGCATCTATTACATTCATGATCAAAAAGGAAGTTTTTAAAAGTATTTTAAGGTACTTTGTTATCGAAAGAATACCTAGCGCAAATCATGTTGTAAAACAAATAAACAAAACCTAATTCATACATTGAACATCCTTCTGCGTTTCAGAACTCCAGGTTTTCACCCCCAGACTGTAGGTCCCTGGAAGTAAGAAACACGCCACATGCCTTGGGGCATCCCTGCGACGCCAGGCGGGGCTCCACACACAGGGCGGACAGTGAGGGTTGGCTGTGTTTGCTTCAAGGCCAAGGCTGTGCTTCTTCCTTCAAAAAGGGCCTCCAAGTCTGAACGCCACCTTTACATGCAGTGGGTATTCAAAAGTTCTGAGCCAAACGAGGACACAGGGAGATGAGACGAGTACATAAAAGGGTATTCGTGCTGGGAGCAGAGCTATGAAAAACAGATGCATGGGGGCAGGAAGGGATTGTCGGGAAGGAAAACAGAGCATCGGTGCGGAATTATGAGTCATTGTTTTATTTTGCTTAATTTCGCTAGCTGTAAATTTTTCAAAACTAATATAAGCATATTTTACAGCTCAGAGAACATTTAGAACATATTAAAATAAGTATCTTTCCACTGTAATGTGCCCAATTGAAATTTATGAATTCCAAAGCTGCATTTTAAAGAAAGGAAGGAACTGGCACTCCACGTTCTTTAGATTAATCAGGCGGATTGTGTTGTTTATCTCCTGATCAGGAAAAAAAATCCTATTTCAGTAAATGTTACCTTGAATCAAGGATTCTTCCACATTCTAGAAGCTTGAGTGAGCTGCTTATACTGTCTTACTGTGCCCCCTAGTGGCAAGTAGGATTTATGCACTTAGAAGACAATCCTTTCCCAAAGATTGGAAATAAACTGCTCCCCCTGCCAAAATTTTAATCTTTATTGATCACTTAACATGTACAAAACCGTGTGTTACAGAGAATATAGAAATGGGCCTGGCACAGTTCCCAGGCTGAAGTAGCTTAAAGTCTACGAGGTGTAGGAGATATGGTTCCATGGCTACGCAGGTTAGGAAGGGAGAAAATTCCTGGGGAAAGCAACAACAGGAGCACACAGGAAGTACCTACTATGTACCAGGCACCATGCTAGGTAATTCATATCCAATATCATTTATTTGTCATGAAAACCCAACAAGGCATGTGTAATTATCTCCACTTTACATATACTGATTGAGGTTCAGAGAAGTCAAGTAACTTGCCCCAGATCACACAGCCAATCGGTGGCAGAGGAAGGATTCCAGCTGAAGTTCTGTGACCCCATCCCCCAAGCTCGTCCCTGCTTCCTGATCCGACAGAGGGGGCAAGAAGGCACTCTGGCAGACTTCAACCAAAAGACAAGGAGAAAGGCATCCTGGGGGAGAAGGCACAGAGTTGGGGGTGCCCTCTTGTACCCACTTCTTCTAGCTCATTGCTCACCGCACCCACCGTCTGCTCTGGGACTGGGCTGCGGCAAGCCAGAGCGCCTGCCTGCACCCAAGGCCCCGCCCCGCTCCAGACTCAGGATGCACATAGCGCCTCCCATGCCCCCTCCGTCTCATATCGGGGCCCCTCAGGTCTAACACGCCGTCCACCCTCTGACACCAGGGAGGGGAAAGGACACCATCCTGCCCACGGCTGCCAGCTGCCCGCCAGGCTGCACGTGAACCTCAGAACCCAGCAGGCCCCAGGGCTCAGCCAGGGCTTCCTCCCTGTTCCTGGCCACGCCCCCATCCCGTCCCCAGTCTGTCTTCCTGTCCAGGCTCCTGTAGCCCCTGCCACACATTCTCCACACAGAAAAGTTGCTCAGAATCAGTCTGCCCCAAACCATGTTGCCAAATAACTCTGTCACGGAAAACGCAAATATCTTACAACAGAGAGGACTCTGGGTGAACTGTTTGCATCCAAGGCTTATAACCCTGATTTTCAAGACACCACAGGAAGAAGTGGGTCAGGACATGCTGACCCCAGTAGCCACTACGGCAGCCGTGCTCTACCCCTGTAGCCTGCCATGAGGGATGGACAGTGCAGTGGACGGAGCTCCCTAGAGGCTCCCAGGTAGAGCAGACACACCACCTCCTCGGGACGGGCGGGCACAGAAGCCGTGTCCAGCCCAGTCCTGCCAGGGCAGCCCCACAGCAAACAGCACTGGACGCTGGTCTCAGTGAATCACCCTGAGCAGTGACAATCCCTCGGCCTGAGCACCTTCCCAGGCTGGGCCAAGTGCGCCCTCTTCTGGTTGTGATGTGTCACTGCTAGTTGGCTGCTCCCTGGTCCCCTGAAGCGAGGCCCCTCTGCATCCCCAGTGCACAGAGCCCAGCACACCCATCTACCCCACAGATACCCTCTACACGACCGAAAAAACAACGCCCCCCCATCAAGGGTTTCACTCAGACGCTCTCTGTTTGAAAGCTATCACGGGGACCTCCCTGCTCAGGACATCTAAACCTCCCCGGCGAAAGTGAGCCGAGCAAGGCCGACAGAGCATCTCACTGACGCCAGGTGCAGAACAGTCCACACAGGGCTCCAGGCCTGCCCCACCATCACAAGACAAGCCCGTGGCAGGCGGGCGGGCAGTGGGCACCCAGCAGGGCACACCTGCCGCCACTGCATCCCTCCACCTATCTCTGCCCCCAGCAACCCAGCCTGTCCTTCAAGACCTCCCCGCAAACCGGCCTCCTCCCCAAGTCTGTGCTGTCAAAGTGCCAAACTGTTGCCTCCTCTGGGGTCCCAGAAAGGGGCTGCCAGTGCCCCTCAGGTGGCCCACCTGTCACCATACCACCCGCCACAAAACTCCACCATGTGCCCGGCACTAGACACACAGCAAATGGGTACCTGTCCTACCTGAGAAGCCCCAAACATAGGTCCCATATGCTTATTTTATCAAGGAGGAAACAGGTCAGAGAGGTTAAGTGCCTTGCCCAAAGTCATGAAGCTGATAGGGATGGAGCCGGACCCCGAGCCCAGATCACCCAGATCACCCACACAGGCCCACCAGAAACCCACCAGGCTGCTCCTGACCAAAGGGACAGGTCCCCACATGGCCCTCCATGGGCACAGGCTTTCAGGAAGGAGAGCTTAGAAGCCTCAGGACTGTGACAATGCACAGCAGGGACTCCCAAAGCCCCTGAGCAGACTTCAGAGAGCTCCCCCACCCCCATCTTGCAGAAAGAGCATGTAGATTCCTGGGCTCCAAACTGAAGATAGAACCCAACACTGTGCCCCCATAGCTCTATTAGCCTTTCCAGAAAAGAACAGACAAGTTTTTTCAGGACTCAAATTGGCCACTTAACAATGACGCCCATCGATTTAGCTCATTTCAAAGACTTCACTGGACGTGGGCTTCCTTTCTTCATTTCAGAAAATGCCCCCCCAGGGAAAAAGCTCAAACCAGAACCTGCAAATACAATGTCCTGGGCAGGTTGGTTCTAGAGCTCTGAGGAAGAGGGAGGGAGGAAGAGACATTCACTGGGCACCTATGGCATACCTGGCTCTGTGCCAGGGGCTATGTTAAGCAGTTTTCTCACATGATCACATGACACAGGTATGATGATGCCCTTTACAGATGAGACACCAGACTCGGAGGGAGGACATCAGGCCAGTTGACCAGCTACTACGCAACAAAGCCGGATGCAAAGCCACGTCGCTCCTACTCCAAAGCCATTTTCTTTTTCTCCAGGGAGCTTTTGTTGAGCTCTGATTTATTTGGTACCTACTACATATCGGGGCTCTGCTAGGGGCCGAGAGAGTGAGGAAGGACAGAGAGTACAGCCCAGAGGGACTGGGGGCAGGTTACAGGCAGGTTACAGGCAGGTGTGACACACCTGTTACACTGGGCCTTGCTTACTGCCAGTTTGCATGACTTCAGTATAAGTCAAAATAAATAAATAACAATGAAAAAACGAGTTTCTGTGTAAACTGGGAGTCCCCAACAGGACACCTGCGGCCCTCCCTGGTCTGGTCCCCGCCTACTTCCCCAGCCTCGGGCCCCTCACCCCCACTGGGCCCCTCAAGGCCTCCCACGCTGAGAGCCAAGAACGCTCTTCCATCCTTCCCTACGCCCTTCACCAAGCGCACCTTCCTCCTTCAGGCAGCTTCACTGAGCCCTCCCAGACCAGGAGGCTGTGCCTCCCCCTGGGTTCCCAGAGCACGTGTGTCCTGCTGGGGGTCCCGTCCTCACACGCCTGAGCCCAGGGCTGCGAGTGCCTCTTCATTCATTGTGGCTCCTACCACACTGTGCCCGCCCTGACGCCAAGGGCCGGGTCTATCCACCTTTGCACCCCCTGCACCAGCACAGCACCCGGCACAGAGCTGGCAGAGGACGCCCTGAGTTCCTGGGCTCAGCCCTGGGCCTGCTCTCTGCTCCCTGATGGCTCCCACTCAGTGGCCTCATCCTCCCTGACTTCAGCACGTCTGGGTGGCCTCGGCGCCCCAGGGATAAGCACTAGCTTCCTCTGGTGGCCCGGGCAAGGCAGCACAGCGAGGCACGGGCCCAAATGGACCACAGATCCAGGGTGGCTCCAGGACCCTCTCCTGAATGCAACAAAGAGAGGTACAGAGATTCCCAAAAAGAAATGCTCAGCCTGTCACCACCCCCTACGTCACTTTTTGAAGAAAACAACCCAACAGCTTATTCTTGAGAGCACCTGAGAAGAGCAGTTCCGCTCAAATCTTACCTTGAAGGTTTTATCCATAGAAGCTGAGAGAAGCATGTGGCTCTTGGAAAAGACTGGACACCACTGAATGCTGTTGACCGGGCCCCTGTGGCCTCTTAGGTGGAAGAGCACCTTCCTGGGAATCTCGGTTTCTTTATACTGAGTGTCCAAATATGGCTGAATAAACTCGGACACTCGGGGGGCCACACAGAGAGGGGCCGGGGCCTGCCCTGCAGAGGGACCCTGCGTCCCCACGTCTTTACTCTTGCCTGTCTCTGTGCTTAATGCTTGCGGCTCTCTTAGTCTTTTGGGGGTATAGGGTACAATACAGTCCTCACGCCTTTTCCTCTGAAGAGAGTTGCCATTGTGACCCGGGGTTTCAGATTTGGTTTGGGCACAGAAAGATGGCTCGGGGAAGTTGTGCATTCCCCGGGAGAGTTTCACCTGCTTAAAGCGGGCAGCTGCCACGGACATGTGGCCAGCCAGAGCGTGGCCAGCCCACAGGGAAGAATGAGGATGCTCGCTTGTCGGGCAGGTGACTTCAGGCTCCGTCCTGGGCCACTGCAGCCTCTGGCTGGGGCAAGATCCTGGGTCACTCCTCCAGAGCCGAGCCAGGGGGAGACGCTGGCCGGCTGGGTCTTCACAAGAACTGTGCTTTGTGGGCAGTGCTCCACCTTCCGACACGTCCAGGACTCTGGATGGGAAATCCCGCCCACAAGGTCTGACCACATCAGAAGTGTCTTTCATCTGGCCAGCTGCAGTAAAACCTCCCACGGGCTCAGTCTCAGCCTCTGAGTCTGAATCATCATAAGCCACCAACGAAGCCATTGCAAACACAGCTTCTTGATGTCCTTCGAGGACAGACTACCTAAGACCAAACAAAGTCAGGTGTCAGAAAATGTGCATGGGAGAATATTTACCACTAAACATGCCACCTAGCAAATCTAAGATGGAAATCTCATAAGAATAAACACATAAAATACGAGGGCTTTTCTATACACCAGGCATAATTAGTCAGAAGATGTCTTTTTTTTTTTAAATGAAAACTATGGAATATCTGGGAATAAATTTAACAAAAATACTAATAACAAGCAAGACCTATATGAAGAAAACTAAAGCTTTACTGAAAGACATAAAGGAGAACCTGACTAAATGCAGACACAATGCCTGAACAGAAGAAGCCTTTTGGAAGGTCAATTTGGGGAGTATCTATTACAAATACAAACACATAAAGTTTTTACTGCAACAATCTCACTTTAGAACTGTATCCTACACCAACACTAGCACATGTTTTCAAAGGTAGATGTACAAAGAGAGCCTGCGGCCCTGTTTATTAATCATACACTCATCATCAGGGATGAGGCTGGTCTGAAAACACTGAGATGGAAAGACGTCCAGAATCCACCAACTGGGAAAAGTGCGCCACCCTCACCTTAGCCCTCCCTAGTGCTCGGGTCCTTAATTTCTATTCCCTCTGCAAAGAATAACCCCCATTTGGACTAGAAGCCAGACCCCTGGAAAGACACACCCACAACATGGGGCCAGGATCCCTGAGGCATCATCCGTCACCACCAATCCTGAGGGTATGATCCAAATCTGCCTGTTTCACTTCTAACACAGACTCGCACAGCAGTGAATTTCCTCTTTCTAAAAAATTCTTCCTGAAAATTCTGAACCATCATACATGATAAATTGTAGCCAACTAGTTTCTAGAAAGAAATTTTCAGTCTGAAGTTCAGTTCTGTGCTGTTAACATCATGTATGGTCCAGAGGAAAACAAGGCTGCCAGGCACATCCCAGACAGCAGGGGGCATGGTGGAGCAGCACGGAAAGCTTACGAGAGGACCAACTGGAGAAAGCCCAGCGTGCCCTCTGGAAAACACCATGCTGAGCTCCTCCTCCCGAATGTGGGGTCAGGCCAGCACCAGAAGATTCCCTCTGCGACATGTTAAGCCATTCCAGGCAGCCTGTCTAAAACCCAGCTCTTCCCCTAGACAGTGGGCCTCACGTCGCCTGGAACCAAACACCCCACCCCTTCCACACCTTTTCCCCCAAAGGGCGCCATTCACCTGAAGAGCTCCATTGCCAAACAAGCTAAGGTCATCTGCCTCCTCCCAAAACCCCACCCCCACCTGCAGCCTACACGCAAAGCCATCGTCTAAATAAAACATCTACAAGGAGCCAGGCCATCTCAAATGGAACTAATACAATGGACTAACTATAAATTAATGGCACTGAGCACTGTGAATGATTTGGCATTTCTGTTCTCTAAATACTTAGCCTGATCCTGAGGCCCATCCTAAGCAGGTATCTCACCTGCCTCAACTCCTGTGCACAGCAGCCCACTACTTCCTGTCAAAGGTTCCCACCACCAGGACACCACTAGGATGGACTCCCACCCCCAGTGCCTGACTCACAGGAGAGGCTGACGGCCAGAATTAAAGATGAGGCCCACGGCAAAAAAATCAGAGTAGCGGGATTCCTAACAGGGCAAGGCAGCAAAGGCTGGATGAACAAAGGCGGGTGGGCGACAGGGCTCCTGATAGTATCTGCTTCGTGTACATTTCGTTCACTTATTTGACAAACATTGATGGAGAATCGGCAAGACCACACGAGGCACCAGGAACACCACAGCGACAGTAAACCATGCCCTGCCCTCACCATGCTCACATGCCAGTGGGGACAGACCACCATCAAGTGAAACAGGGAATGCCAGTTGGTGAGAAAGCCTAAGGAGAACAGTAAAACGGAGAGGAGAGTAGGGGTGGCGATGAGCTTGGGGTTGCAGTTTCATATAGGGAGCCCGAGGCAGGCCGAAGGCGGAAGGTGACATCTAGGTGACGCTCCGGCAGGTGAGGGAGCAGAGGTGGTGAGAAGCACTGGAGCTGGAACGAACAAATCTAATCAAATGGGTGAGAGAGGGGGCCAGGATGGCTCAAGCAAACAGGCAAAACGGGGAGTCACTGGGACCATCATAAATTTTAGAGGGGAAAAAAGTGTTTTCTGCCATTTTGTTTCTAAGGAAAAAGGGGGTTAAATTTTTTTTTTTCATGTAAAGAGGGGAGGGTGATTAAACTAAGAGGAAATGGTACAGCTGGAAGGAAGGTGAAGTCATCCGAGAAATGAGGCTACGGAAGGGGGTGTGGCAATGACAGTCACACGAGGGCAGGACTTTTTGTGTCTTGTTCACTGTTTGATCCCCCGCAGCTGGTGGAAGGGGGGCACAGGGAAAGTAAAAGAAATAGAGTCTTCTCATTCAACAAACATTTCCTCACTACCCACTCTGTGCCAAGCTTTATGTTGGGTCAGATGTGGACAGAGATTAAATACAAACACGGGTCCAGAGGCCACAGACTAACCAAGGCAACAAACAAGATACGACCAGAGATGGGGTTTGAAGGATGAATAGGAGTTAGCCGAGCTGCCACGAGCGAGAGGTGAGGATGGTTCGGAGCACTACGCGTTCGGAAGGAACCGAAGATGAAGGACAGGCGAGCGGCAGTGAAACGCCCGCGCAAAGGAGCGCGGAGCGCTCGGGCCGCTGCCGGGTGCCAGCCCCCTCCCGCCCCAGGCCCGCCGCTCACCACACGCACCGGAAGCGCTCGGTCCTCCCAGAGCTGGTCCGGCCTGCGCTCCGCCTCCTAGTCGCGTTCCGCCGGCGCCCCGGGCAGCCAACCAATCAGTGGTGGCCTCCGTCCCGCCCCCTCGTGAACAGCCAATGAGAAGGCAGTATTTCCGGAAGTTGTTCCGGCCGGACGGCGTTTCCACGGACGCCCTGGAGACCCCACCTTACCCCACCCCCTCAAGTGGCTGAACCTGCAGTGCTGACAGGCCCGCATGGGCCGGTAAGTGAGGGAATGAGGGAGGGAGGGAGGTTGGGGCGGCGCCCGATGACCTGGCCCTCCCGGAGCCGCCTTCACTCCGGGGTCCGGATTATCCTCCTCAGGCGGATACCCGCTGCTTGCCGGGCTCTGGCACCTCGAGGGGCGCGGAGGCTGCCACCGCGCTGCTCGACCCCAGCTGTCTCCCACTCCCGCCGGCACCGACCCTTCATGGTCTCCCACCTCTTCCCTTTCCTCAAGTGCCTGCCATGTGCTGGGGGCTTTGTCTATAGTACCGCACTTAGTTACCCCACTGTAAAGTTAGGAGGCTCCTTTATGCCCATATCACAGATCAGGAAACTGAGGATGAAGCAGAGAGGTAATCTGACTTGCCCAAGGTCTTGAAACAAGAAAATGCCCAGGTTGGAATTGAAATCCAGGTCTGTCTGACCCCAGAGCTCCTGCTCTTTCCACTGCACTGCGCCGCCTCGGTGCACAATCGCCGCAGCGAATTTACAGTCCCCCCTTCCCACCCCCCACAATTATACATTAACAGCTGCTCATACGGATGCTGAGGGTGTGAAACGGGAAGAGGGCGGGAGGTTATATGGAGGCCGTCCTAGGGTATGGGTTGGCTGATGCAATGACCAGCAAGGGTTGGATTCTCAAGAAGGTTACTGTGGTCTCCCAGTACCGCCACCCAGCCCATCCCTGATTGGACAGACTCATCAAGGAGGTTAGTCAAGAGGCACAACTGTTTGCGAGAAACTGGGTCATTTCTAAGAAACCCCTGCTGCAAAAAGCTGAAGGGTGAGGCAAACAGAAAGAAAAGAGAAGAGCCTTTCATGAAAAGGAAAGTGAAAGAAGCAAGGGGACACTACAAAAGAAGACCCCTGCTGCACCGGCCGGCATTCTCAGGACTGCCGCAGCCTCTGCAGTGTCTCCCACGCCTGGGTATGTATTGCCATCTTTCGTTGGGCTTAGAGCTTATTAGTATTTTTACCAGCCTTTTACCAAAGTGTTGGAAACCTTGGCTCAGGGCAAGAGGGCTTGTCTCTCAGGATCGGGCTATTGTGCATTTCATTTCACCCCGTTGACCTAAAGTTCAGAGGATTCACAGCTTCTTTAGGGAGTAGAGATACTGGGTGAGCAGTTGCCTGATTGGATTCACAGCTTGACTTTCAGCACCTTCATGTCGGCTGTCGTATTTGTCACGAATGAGGCCTCCTTAAATAGCCAACACCCAAACAGCATTCTCATTACGATGCTCAAAAGTACCTTATTATGCCTGGCTTTATACAGGCTAACATCATCTTTGCCTTTTAAGATATTGTTCATTTTATTATTTGGAGAGTAAAACAACCGCTCCTCTCCGTGTTTACAAAAGGAAAAGTGAACATAATCTGTTCCAAGGTTTGCAGTGTTAAAGAACTTCTTGTCATGCTCTTGTCTGTGGGAACTTCACAGTCCAAGGCCATTGTCACCTAGGCTCTGGGGCCAGGATGTGAAGGATGGTGTCCTACTTCCTGGTGGTGTTCCAGGCTTTCAGACGCGTGGGTCACCTTCTCAGTTGTTTCTAGCTGCTCCAGAATTGGCTATTTTAACGGCACCCTTGAAGAATTGGTGTATTCTGATCTTATCTGTGAGATGATTTTAGTATGGCCCAAGTCATGGTCATGCTCTTCTGTTGAACAGTTCCATAATTCTTTTCAACCCCAAACTGTATCCAGTTTCGTTCCTGTTATGTTCCTTCAGAACAATGGACCCTTTCAAAGTGAGCACAAGATTCACGTTCTTGAAAAAAGAGGAAATCAGCGTTAATTTTTAAGAGCCTTTTAGTTTTCTCTTTAATATGTGCTGTGATCTGCTGGTGAGTAGCGATTTAGCTCTTTATTCTCCCGGTACTTTTTGTAGCGGGGTAATAGATGACTTCACAGGTTATGGCTTCATTTCTTTGTGGTAGATGATAGTATTTGTTAAATAGATAAAGCAGCTTCCCTTAACAAAGATTCAAAGCCCTATTTGCTGTCAATGCGGTTAACACTTAAGACAATGGTTTTTAACCTTTTGGCATCTCAGACCCCTTTGAAAAAGTAATGAAACCTGGGTACTCTGCTTAGAACCATGTACATACCAATGTGCATGCAAACTAGCGACATAATTCTAGAGGCTCTGAACTCTGGGTTAAAAACCTCCGAAGTTAAATTTACTTCTAAAAGTTAGCTAACAAATGGAGGATGTCGACTAGATGGGAGAAACAAGGGTAAATGGATGGATGCCTGAAATGATAGTTCTGTTCTCCTTGTCTCTGATCATTCTTGGTGTAATCACTCAAGAAGTTGCATTATAGACACACATGCACACAGAGACAAGATTGATCGTGTGGGTGATTCCCACGCAATGTCTGCCTGTGATCACAAGACCAGAGAGACCTCATCTGTTCCAACGGTCAGATTTAGTTCCCATGTGCCTCTTTTTAAATGGGATTCTGATATTTAAAGATACATGTTTTTTCCTACAACAAGGACCCTAAATGCAAGCCAAATTTGTCTGGTTGGTCATCTAGTTATCTGCTCCATTTCAAGGGAAGGTTGGCTGTCCAGGGATCACCCAGTCATTCTACCTGGCACTTTTCTTAGGAATTTTTAAGGGTAATTTTAATCTGTATTTGATGTTGGTCTTACTCATAGATTTCAGAACCTTCCTGATAATGTTGGTGAGATGCTGTAGGAACTTAACTCTTGTTTATATCAATTCGCCGATGGTGAAATTGGTTTTGTTTCACTTAAAGTCACAAAACCTATCCGACATTAAGTGAGGATGTATTGAACTGTAATGTAACACCTAGCTTTGAAACTTGGGAGAATTCGGGATCGTGTGTAAAGTATCTGGGCATGATACTTGATCATTTGTGGCTAGAAGTAATTTTCATCACTTTAAATGTTATTTGATATAACATTTATGAAATAAGTGAGTGTTTCTCCTTTCCAGTGCTGGTCAGAAGGTTCTTCCATGTCTGTCCTCTTTTACCAGCGTCCCTAAACTGAGCTTTGTTATCCCTTTCTGGGAAATGAGTTGGCTCCCAGCAAGGAGGGGAAAGAAACTGGCTGCTGTCCTAGTCATGTTTCAGTATTACTGTCTCTTCGGCTTTAAACAAATATTTAACAGTGGATAAACAAAAGTAAATTACCCCTCCAATTTGTGTGTTTGGTTCATAGAGTTACTAGATAAAAACTTTTAAACAAAACAGTCACTCGTTAAACCTCAGCCGTGGGGCTGATGCTGTGCTAGATTGTTTCCTTACCTGTATCACCGCATGTAAGCCAGGCAGCTTTCCTGCAAGTTAGTGTTGTCATGGTTATTCCCGTTTTCCAGTTGACAGGCTGAGGCTCCTTACTGTTAGGTAACCTGTAGGATAATGTTTGAGAGTGTAGGCTCTAGGGTCAAACTGCTTGAGCTTGTATCCCATCCCTACCACTTGCTGTGTTATCTTGGGCAAGTTATTTAACCTCTCTGTGCCTCAATTTACTCGTCTGTGAAATAGAGCTAACAAATCTATCTCATAGGATTGCTGTAAGGCTTAAGTGAATGGATATGTAAAAGGCGCTTAGAGCAATACCAGCTACAGAGTGCTGGACGGTAGCTGCTCTGTCGTAGCCTCACTGTCGGCGTCATCCTCCTCACTGAAGGTATACAGGTCGCAGCAAGTTGTAGCTGGAACTGGAGGTCAGCTGAGCTCTGGAGCCCTCACAAACAATACTCAGAATGGACTAAGCTCGTGCTTTATAGTTTATGAAATGCTACCATGTCGTTTTTTTCTCATGTTTTCTCATCACAGCCCTTGAGGTAGGTTCCTGATGGTATCACTTTATAGATGAGCAAGCTGACATTCAGAAAGGGGAAGTGACTGACCCAAGAGGGGACCGATTGTGGCCAGTCTTCACCCCAAAGCAGCATCAGATGGCCTGCCCTGTGTCCCACCTTTCAAGTTAATAGTAAATAATGACAAACAGAAGGTACAGGTAGGCACACCTTCAAAGGTTTGCGGTTAAATAAGGAAGCATGTCCCATGGACAGGCCATATATAGTGCTTACCTCGTTTGGAATCCCGATGGATAAGGCCCTGCTCTCTACCCCAGACTTGCTTCATCTGAGAACAGAGCAGCTGGCCAGCCAAGGAAGCCATTTGTTCAACGGTATGTTGATTATAGCAGCAAAGGTCTGGGAGTTCGTCCCCAACACAATTAAAGAGTAAATAGCAATCTGCCTAATGTGTTTAGCTGTGGTGAACTTAGGGTTATTAAAGCACTAACACGAGTTCTCTATGTCCTGGACCCCGGGCAAGGCACCGCGCACATGAGCAGGTACACGCTTGGTCTTGGTCAGCAGGGGGCCTCCTCTGCAGTCCTTACGTTTATACATCTGAGCAATTCCTTTAGTCCCCATCTTTGGCATTGGTTCTTCCTCTTTTCCCGTTTTTCATCGCCCCAAACTTCTGCTTATATTTTTATTAATGTCATTTTATCCATGCTCTTTATTATAACTCACCTCCAACCTTTTGGGAACGAAGAAGAACTAGATACAGGAAAGGAAAAACAGCTGCGATCGTTTGTTAATTCTCTCTCTCTCTTTCCCTCTCTCCCCTCTATCTCCTCTCTCCCTCTATTCTCCCCCACAGTTCATCCGGACCGCTGAGCACCTCTTCCAACGCCCCGCTGTGAACCTAGGTCCTGGAAGATGGCAGATGTGCCCAACGGCGAGCAGGGGTGCGCCTCCCCACTGGAGCTGTTCAACAGCATAGCGGCTCAAGGGGAACGCGTGAGAGCCCTCAAGGCCGGGAAGGCATCGCAGGTGTGTGATCTCACTGGCTTCTCCACACGTACGTCCAGCCCAGTCTGTCGGGTACTGTTGCCCGGGAGCAGACTACTCCCTCAATAGCTGACATGTTTTGGGTATAATCTTACATGTGTTCCCTCCTCTATCAACATTATTGATGCATGTGGTCTAAAGAAAAGCCCCATAAATGCAGCCGTCACCCACCTCACCCCTCCCATTCCTGCTCCCAGAAACAGCTACTTTCACTTATTTTAGCTGATTTTTTAATGTGTATCCCCATATCTCTAAAAGTCACGCTTACTATATTGCTCCTTGTTGACTTTCAAGTTCAAGGCTTTCACTGTGGCACTCCCCAGCCCTCCAGTCTCCTGGTACCTGTCACCATTTCCTTCGGTCGATACTAGCACTGGGTTCATTGTGACCATGTAAACCCTACTACACCTGACCCATTGAGTGTAGTGTGAGTGCTTTTCCTTTCCTGCCCAACTTTTGTTTTCTTCTGGAGTTGATATTTGTCTTAATTTCTCTTTGCTTGGCTTCTTTATGTACTAATGATAATGGGGTCTCCAAGCTTTCCCCCAGTATGCTGACTCTCCTCTGGGGGCACTCACATCAACCAGTCTACACGTTCACCTTGAAGAGGTCTCTCCCGGGACCTTCCGCCTTCTTCACTCTGCACTGGTGACTCGCCTCCCACACCCCCCATCTTAGGACCTGCTGTCGCTGTCCCCTCACCTCTCTCGGGGGTCCCTTTCCTGATCCTGCGGCATACTCCCCCTTGGATTACTCTCTTTGAGCTGAGCAAATCCTCCAATGGTTTCTGAAAAAAATTACTGCTAAGGAAATAATTTGGGGAGATTTTGCAGGGTCTGAAAGTATCTTTGTTTTACCTAATATTTGACAACTACGCTGGGTATGGAATTCTAAAGTGGGAGTGATTTTCCCTAAGCATTCTGAAGCCAGCATTCCCAGGGTTGCTGTGGAGAAGCCAGACGCCATTCCTTTGTCTTTTCCTCTCTGGAAGTTTCCAAGATCTTCTGTATTCCAGTGTTTTGAAATTCCTTAGGATGGATCCTCAGTGTACCTTTCAAATTAGAAACTCAGGACCTTTAAATCTCAGAAATTATGTTATTTCTTTGATCTCGTCTGCTTTCTCAGTTTCTTTACGGCTTTTTTAAATTCAGGGACTGGTCCTCTGATCTTATATTTTCTGACTTATGTTTCTTATCTGTCTTTCTTCTTGTTCTTTCAGATATACTTCCTCAACTTCTAACCCTCCTATGGTTTTTCACTTATCCTATTATTTTAATTTCCAAGAGCTCATTTGATCTCTGAGCGTTCCTTTCCTCATAACGCCCTGTTCTTACTGGATGGGTACCGTATCCTTTAATCTCTGAGATCTTGATCATTTTCCTGATATTCTCCACCCCCTTTATGAGCTCGAATTCCTCCAAGTTAACTTTCCTCCCTTCTGTCTTTCACATTAAAACAATCTTCACGTGTTTGGTGGGACCTGGCTGCCTGCTCATGTTTTAGAGGGGAGCTCGAAGAGCTGGTTGGGAGCTCTGCGCGTGTGGGAGGAACTTAGCAGTGCAGGTTTCCCTTCCCTGCGGAGCAACCAGACTGCTCCCTTTTGTGGGGAAATCTGCAGTTTCCGGGTCTTTAGATCTCTTCTTTGAGGTTGTAGAGTCCCCAGCGTGTACAGGGCTGGCTGCTAGCACCATGCAGCTGAGTGGGACATTGCTGGGGGGCTGTGTGGCCCTTCCCTGAAGCTCGCTGTTCCCAGTGCAGTGCCCCTGCGAGCAAAATGCCCCCAGTCTGGACGCTTGTGACTCTTCCTGTCTAGACACTGGACCTCTGTGTGGGAGCAGGAAGCCTGGTGTAGCGAGCTGAATAATTGCTTCAACAACCTTTTAACCCGTGCTCCTGTTTTTATAACCCACTTTCACCCTCACTTCCGTCAGTACCTGGGGCCACTAGCACCCAGACTTCTTGGGGATTTCACAGCAGTGTAAGTCCAGTATTTCCATGTCATCCGAGCATTTGTTCCTCTCACGTCCTCAGTCATTTACCAGTCATCCATCAGCTTTCCAGCTTCTGAAATCTCGTTGCTGGCGACCTCTTCCTGTTTCCTTTGTCCTCGTGGGGTTATGCCTTCTTTAAAGGCTGTTGTCACAATAGGTCTCAGGAGTGCAGTTCATCCAGTCTGCACCTTTCACTCGCACACAGCACTTCCTTTCACACGGGGTCGCCGCCACACCTCTTCATTGCCATGGCTTCCCCGGCCGTCACTGCCAAGCCCTGTGGTCTTCTTTTCAAAAATCTCTTCCTAGGTTCTCACCAGATGGTGTCACCCATCTCACACTCACCCCAGTAGTTTGCTTTGACTCTTTGGACCCCAAATGAACCATTACATTTTAGAAATAAATAGTACTGAAAGTAAGTGATGTCAAAAAGTGGAGCTGATTATTCTCACAAAGAGGTTTACATACTAGGTAGGGCTCAACGGATGAGGCTAAGTTGGTTAAAAAAAAAATCTAAAAATCTAAAAGGAGACCCACGTGTTGATTATTTACTCTATGAACCCGTTTTGGGAACTTGACAGTAATATTTTTGTCCGTTTAACATTAAATTTCAGTAACATTTAATAAATATTTTTCTTAGGAATTCCTCGTGACTCCAGTTATATTCATTATTTTAGCAAACAAGCAATACTTAACACAGTTTTAGACTAACTCTTCCAAGCGTGGTCTTTGACTAATGCGTAGTCAGCTGAGGCTCAACAAGAGAGATCAGAGCTTACACAATGAGACCAGACGTAAATGATGAAAACTCAGAAGTAAATTTGTATCTGATCCTGAAATGTATTATAATAGAAGCACCTGATGTTTTAGAAATTCACTTTAAGCTCAATAGTTGAACCACTTTGAGAGCACCAGCCCAGGTAGGGCGCCGTGGGCATTCCCCAGCCGCCTCTGCCATCTGTCTAGGTCGCGATGGTCCTCGGTGTTCTGTTCTGCTCTGTGTCCTGAGGGAGTGAGACCCACTGCTTTCAGGAGCAATAGCTGACTCCTGCAGGGAGTGTCCTGAGGGTCAGAATCTGGGGCTCTGACAGGAGACAGTGGCTGAGGGCTTGAGCAGGACTCGAAATGACACTGGGTCATAGGAGTGAAGATAGCAGAGGCTTTTTTTTTCTCCTTTTAGTTTAGGTAAACTTTTTAAATTGAAATACTCATTGAGAAGAGTATGGGGATCATAACAGGCAGCTCACTGAATTGTCCCAGAAAGATCCACACCTGTGTAACCAGCACGCACGTGGAGACGCAGCAGAGCAGCGCCTCAGCCATCCCAGCCCCTTCAGCGCGGCTTTGCCCTTCCCAAGCGAGGCCCCACCATGGAGAGTTCTATCTGTGTTAGAGCTTTATATACTCAGGTGCTATCAAGTTTTTGGTGTCTGGCTATTTTCAGAACTCCAGCTTTTCAATTCTGTTTCAGTGTTCTGGTGCATGTTGGATTGAGAACACGAAAACAGGCAAGGCAAGCTTGCTTGTCTGTTTCAGTCCCATTCCATACTCCGGATGGTCTTTGAGCAGGACACTGGTTAAACGTTTGACTTTCCGAGACCACGTCATTGCAAGCCAAGTTAGGCGAGACTGAGTATGAAATGTCAACATAGGCAGCAATTAAAGGGTATTGACTACAGTGCACTTCACAGCAAGGTAATTCTTCCGTAGATAATTGGCTCGATCATACTTGCTAAACATTTATTTTGTTGCAAGTACTGAGCCTAGGCACTGCAGAAATGAGGTGAGTGGAACATACCTACCTACCCAACCCAGGCAAACATCCTAATTTGTATGAGACGTATCCATGGGGTATTGGTTACACAGCTCTGACTCGTTTCAACGACAAATTCCAGATAGTTTCGGGGTTTGAAACAAATCCGTGTCTATAAAATCACCCTGCCAGAACAGTCGGCTGTGGCCCAGGGGCCATACCTGCTACAGGGGCTCTGTGAACACAGGTTGGTCTTGCTGCATTTCTCCCCCGGGAAACCCAGTTTATGGCACATTATGTGAAAATGCTAAGTGGAAATGTTTGTATTTCCCCGGGCAAGCGAATTGGACTGTGGACATTTTTCGCTTGGGAGTAGATAGAGCTTTGGAGCATAGCGTAACTAATCGGCCTAAATTGGGCTGCTCTTTTAAATGCCGGGCTTCCGTGGGTGGCTAGTGTGGGCTCCCGGAACAGGAGGTCTTTAACAGAGTACCCCAGGATACATTTTTACATTTGTTTTTCTTATGTTTATTTTAAAACAATAAACATGCAAACACTTCAGACAGCTAGAGATGACTCCAAAATACAGTAGTGAGTCTGTTTGCTGTGAATCCCTCTTCCATTTATGACCTAAAAGCCCATATTTTTTCCTTGCCTTTATCTGTTTTTATGATGTCGATTGGAGTTGCTATTACTATCCTTGGTGGCATGGTTTTTACGTTCACATAGATACTCATCACAACCGGTGTGGAATGTAAAAACAAGTTCCAGTACAGAACTCAGGATATTCAAGGAAGGGAGCTTGTGCTGCATGGTCTCTGGCATCCGAGGTCTTTGAGAACTCTTTAGTGTATTACCTCTGTCATAAGCAACAGTGTCTATTGTGTCACTGTGTGTCTGCCATGCTGTTTGTTGGTAATCCATAGCATGAGCAACAGATAAAATACATTCGGGCCCATGACCTGCTGTGTGTCTATGTACAAGCTTCTTTACCTCTCTGAGTCTCAGGATTCTCCAGCTGGAAAAGGACAGTGACAATGATGCCTGCCTAGTGGGTTCTCATGAGACCAAACAAAGTAATGTGTGTGAAAGCATTTAGCACAGTGCCTGCCACGCAGCGGCTATACCATTCAGCAAACAGCAGCTGTTGTTAATATTGTCATCTTCACCCTGTTTCCTATGTTCAGGATGAAATTGATTCTGCAGTAAAGATGCTGTTATCTTTAAAAACAAGCTACAAAGCTGCCGTGGGGGACGATTACAAGGCCGACTGCCCTCCAGGGAACCCGGCACCTGGGGGTCATAATGACCCGGCAGCCAAAGAAGCTGAAGAGGATTTTGTGGACCCGTGGACGGTACAGACAAGCAGTGCAAAAGGCATTGACTACGACAAGCTCATTGGTACGTCCTGGGAAAAGCCCGAACTTTTAGAAGTGATTTCATTGAGATGATTACATGAATGTTTAATATTGAATTCATCATAAACCCAGTCAAGCTTCAATGCCAAGGAAAAAAGCAGGTCCTGAAATCTTTTGGTGGTGCGTTATATTCCTAAAGGATGATTTTTAAATAAAGTAACAATGTAAAACTGATTGCAAAATAATGATCTTCAGTAGACGGCTTAGTAGAAGCATGTTCCTTTTTTGAGCAATTCAGAACTTGGGAAAGGTCTATGGAAACGGGCACCTTTGCAGTCATTTCAATTGTCTTCGACGCTGGTTACAAATCAGTTATAGACGACTTAACGTTTCTCCGTTAGCAATACTGACCATGGAGCTAAAAGAGCTGGAAGTCGGCTTAAGAAAGGCGGCTCCTCAGGAGGCTCGTTATCGTTGCCAAGCCCTTCCTCGGGGGGCCTCGTGCTCAGGAAAGCCTTTACTCTGAGATCATTGCTAATTATCAAAGAAGAAACAGAACTAAAATGTTCTTTTCCCAGTCAAAGCCATTTTCCATGATTTAAGTATAGACTATCAATGAGGGACAATTCGCTTGAGGACAGGTGTTAATTCAGTTCAACAGTTAAAGAATATTAAGTATAGTTGTCATTGTATATAAATTAAATCTTAAGCAAGAAGCACGTGTGCATGTGTGTGTGCGTGTGTCAGAAGTTGCTAGCTGGACTGCATTCTGGATATGTTTCCCATCAGAATCTGATCCCAGACAAAACACTGTTTTAGTCTGTAATTTGTTTTCTGTTTTGCTGGCTGTGATCTCAGCTGTCACTGTTAGTTAATACAAAAGACACGGACTTTGCGTTGGGGGAAAAGACCCAGGACAGAAGGCCCAGAGGTGTTTGGGTTCCTCAAGATTGCGCGTGGAGCACAAGTTTCCCCCCTTCGCTTCAGTCATACCTGATCACCAGGCCTCCCACCATCTAAGATAATCATCTCTTCTTTTTTCCAATTTTTTTTGCAGTTCGGTTCGGAAGCAGTAAAATTGACAAAGAGCTGATAAACCGGATAGAGAGAGCCACGGGCCAGAGGCCTCACCGCTTTCTACGCAGAGGCATNCAAGCAGTTTGGGGGCAACTGCGACGTGGACGTGTCCTTCATGTACCTGACCTTCTTCCTCGAGGACGACGACAAGCTCGAGCAGATCAGGAAGGTGAGACGCAGCTCGTGTGCCAAGAAACCTCCTGACTAGATAGTTCACAGAGAAAAGACACACTGCTGTTCAGTTAGTAGCCACATGAAAGGGCTTCATCTTACTAGTCGTCAGAGAAATAGAAGTTAAAACACCATCACAGGTAAAACAGGGTCTAGTGTTGCTGTTGTGTTTGCAGTGATTGTGAACCAGGTGCTGCCAGCCCCCGGGGAGCCTGGGTTTGCACCCAGCCTCTCAGTGAGCAGCCGGGCCTCAGGTAGGAGAACCAGAGGCTATCCCAGCCTTTGCCTCGGGGTTTTCCAGTTCTTGGAATCTTTTCCAAGGAAGTAATCCTGAATAAGTTAGAGCTCTCCTACAAAGATGTTCAGAAGGATAACAGCAGGAAGCTCAGAACAGGCTTACAACAGAGCGAGTGTGAAGTACAAATTGTTCCAGGATGGGTGGTTGCGCTGCTGGTGGGAGAGTTTTGGTAACACGGGATAATATGCATTCCATAGTGATAAAGGACATCAAGTTGGAAATGCAGTGAGAACAGCTATGTTTAATACAGTGCACCGGGGAAAAATAGAAAACTATGCCCAGATGTTGACAGCGGCGCTCCGCCCCTGGGTCCTGGCCTCACGGGTGATGTTTGCTCATTACCGTGCTGCTGTGTCATGGTTTGGGCACTTGAGCACGTTTGTTCAATGAGTGTATTACCATGAGAGCATGGAAGCGACTCAGCAAAGATTTTATGGAAGCCAGTAAGGCGGGGCAGCAGCGGCATTTTCAGTGTGCTGGGGCAGCCCTCCCGTGGGCCCTTCCCCTGCGACAGGGCAAGTCGGCCAAACAGCAGGGCTGAGTTTCAGTCCCTTTCAGAAAAGCACAGTTTAAGGTCCAGGCTGTCGCACTTCTGGGCCCCTGGTGGGTGGGCCGCCTGCGGAGCTGTTTCTCACCTGGTCTGTCTCCGGACAGGATTACACCAGCGGGGCCATGCTCACAGGTGAGCTCAAGATGGCGCTCATCGAGGTCCTGCAGCCCTTGATCGCGGAGCACCAGGCCCGGCGCNAGTAAAATTGACAAAGAGCTGATAAACCGGATAGAGAGAGCCACGGGCCAGAGGCCTCACCGCTTTCTACGCAGAGGCATCTTCTTCTCACACAGGTCAGGGGCTTTCCGCCACAGGACATCTCACCCCTCTTCCTTAATTCACAAAATGATTAGGAGGCTGTGCCCTCAGGTTGCCTGGTGCTGTGGGAAAGTGGGGGCCGCTGTCAGAAGCCTCGGGTCCACCTTCTGCCCTGTCAGGAACTGGCTGTGGGACCATGTCCTTCCCTTCACCCCCCGACCCTGAGTTTATTCATCTGTAAACAGCCCACTTCACAAGGCAAAGGTTACATTCACAGCAGATGAAGTTCATGCCAGATTATGTACAGTAAGTTATAAAATGTCAGAAACACAAAAGGAACTACTGTGTCCAAGCTCAGCAGCGTTTCCCATGCGATAAGCAGGTGGCTTCCTGAAATTATGTGCTCTCTTCCTCCTATTGTACGGCCAGCTCATACAGAGTACCGAAAGAGAAACTAATAGTGTGTGCAAGGCACAGAATATGCCCGCCTTGACCATAAATGCTGTGCTGATGACATCAGAAAACAGGTTCTGCCTCCCCACCCCACAGAACACCTCAGGTTAGGGCTGGTCCATCTTCAAGGCCATGGTTTGTGGAATTTATGGTCCGAGGCAGGGTTGTCCTGTTCTATTCCCGCTTTCCGGCTCTGGGAGAACACACACAGGTCCCAAGTCATCATTCTGCCCAAACACTTCAACTTCTACATGCAGAGAACCCAGGCCCCACTCAGTCTTCTTTCTGGGCAGAATATAGTCAGAGCTCTTTCCTTACTGAGACTTAATTCACCTTTTTCACGTGCACAGATCAGTGGTTTTTGGTACATTCACCAGACCATGCAATGTGTGGCCTTTTGTGTCTGGCTTCTTTCCCTGAGCACCATGTTTCTAAGTTCCTCCATGTTGTTAGCAGGGGTCAGTGGGTGGGGCCATGGGACCTGAAGATTTTGGCCCTTCTCAAATTTGAGGATGCCCCTCTATCTAATTGGATCACCAGTAAAATAAGGGAGTAGATGAGTATAGCCCGCACTGTCTGGCTGCAAACAGGCACTGGGTCCTGACAGGACTCCCTCACCAGCTGTGCGAGTCCCTGGCGGAAAACATCCTCAAAGCCGAGCTCAGAGTGGGAGCGCCGGTCCGTTCCCCGCCCCCCTCAGGAGCCTGGGCCCAGGACCCGTGGGTGCTCAGAGACATGCAGAGGCATCAGGGCAGCGCATGGGGCGGCTGCATTCTGGCCTGGTCTGTGAGTCCATACAAGTTGGAGTTGGTTAGTTGTGAAAGCCGAAGAAGGACTCTTTTCCTCCAAATTAAGTTTCTTATTTCAGCAGTAGTGTGTGTTCATTCCATGGGGGGAGAAAGTCAGAGCTAAGCACAGCAGACAGAAGGCCCGTGTCCCTTCAGTCCAGAGAGGAGCACAGCTAACCCTCGGCTTGGGGTCAAAGCGGACACACATCAAGACCCTTTTGTGTGGGTGCTTCTCCCCAGACCTCCGGAAATGGAGGCTGATTCTCTTTTGTTTTGGGACACTTTGCCCAGAAACAAGAAATAGTCATACCCCACAGTGGTGGTTTTGCACCCTGTCACATGTCGCAGTCACCAGGGGAGATTTCTAAGCACAGCTTCCCGGACATCACGCCAATCCCGTGAGTCAGAGCCTCTGAAGGTAGGGTGTGGGCGGGTGCAATGTGGAACAGCGGCCAGGTGATCCTGAGGTCCAGCTGGGAAGGAGGACCCCCTGTGTGCATTCTCTGTGGACCTCAGGCCTAGGGGAGGGCAGATGATTCCAGAATGACTCCCAAATGAAGACAGCTGGTCCCGCCCCAGCTGAGGGAGCCCAAATCAGCTCTCCAGCTGCAGGGGCTGTACCTCTAAACTCCCAGGGCCGTTGCTCACCCCCCTCCCTAAGTCAGGACCATGGGGAACCCTCCCATTTCCCCAGTCGAGCTCGAGTCTCGGGGCTGCATGGTTCCATACAAGGATGGTGTGGTGGTGGCCTGCTGTCACACCCAGGACAGTGTGTAAAGCAGATGGTGCATCCACATTGATATCCGGAAGAATTCCAAGAATTCCAGTGGCTGCCCATCTTTTTTAAACACATTCTTCCAAACCTTCAGGTCTTATACTTTTAAAACAATCACAGGAGGAACCATTTCAAAGTAGACATTTCCTGTCATTTTTATAACATAAGCACCAAGAATAACAAACTAGTTATTATCCATGTTGTCTCAACATTTCCAAATGAGCATTAGCGCCTTGATTTTTTTTTTCTCAGAAAAACCCCACTGTTTCCTTTTTTTTTTTTTTTTTGCCTTTAGAGATATGAATCAGGTCCTCGATGCCTATGAAAACAAGAAGCCATTTTATCTGTACACGGGCAGGGGCCCCTCCTCCGAAGCCATGCATGTGGG
>NW_017731393.1:4177301-4182793 GCF_001890085.2 Hipposideros armiger
CCTGCCCTGCAGGGGGCCCAGACCAAAATGAGCGCCAGCGACCCCAATTCCTCCATCTTCCTCACCGACACAGCCAAGCAGATCAAGACCAAGGTGAGCGCTGTCCCGGGCCGAGGGGCTGCCTGTGTGAGTAGAGCCACACGCACACAGGTGCGCACTCACGCACGCACACGCGCGCACATACACACAGGCACACAGGTGCACACTCACACACACACACGCACGCGCACCATTGCTCTGTGGTTTCAGCGTCGGCTGCCACAGGGCCACAGAAATCCAGGATCGATAGCTGTGCCCCTGCTAGCTTGAGGCCACCTGTCCCCGTTCCCAGATAACAGATGAATTTGTTTTGTTTGTGTCCTTTTATTTAGCCAAAACTTTGGATTTTTTTTTTCTTTTCTTTTCTCACCAGCACTCTGTTCTGGAAGCAAAGTTATGGCAATTGTCTTTAAAGTTACACTTAAACAATAGAAAAACATTTAGTACATTTCTGAGCACCAGTGATATTCCAGGAGCTGGGCCAGGCGCTCTGTTTGTGTTTCCTCATTTCTGTTCTCACTGGGAGAGAGTGGTGTGTTTCTTTTAAAGATGAGAAGGACAAGGCCCAGAGGGGATGACCGACTTGACCAAGTCACCACCACTGGAGCCCCTGGAGCCCAGCCGAGCACTCCTGGCCCGTGTGGGGCTCAGGGGCTGCTTTTCTCCCAGTTCTCACTGACACGCGCAATTGATACGTGTCCTTCAGCGAGACAGTCCTGTCCGGCCCCGAAGTGCTACACCTGGCGCATCATGCAGCGGGCGCCCAGTAAATATTTGTCGAGTCACCAGAGAAACGTGAGATAGGCATTAGCTTGGGCTTCCTTATTGTTCAGGGCCCACTATTTCCCGTACTGACCTGCCAGCATATGTACAGTCCCCTCAACTGCCCCACAAGTCTGTTGACATTTTACTTGGAACCAGGTGTGTGTTTGCATGTTGGAAGATTACAGTGGGAGTGACAGAAACTGTATTTGAAGCACGTAATGTAGCTGTCTGCGTTATTGCCAGGCCCCTGACCCTTCTGGAAAGTCCCAAGCAGGTTCTGTTTGACAATGGCGAAACCCTTCATATTGAAAGTTGCGCGGCTGACCCTCCCACCCTCGGTGGAAGCTACTGTAAACAGGCTTTCTCTTTCCCTTTCACTCTGACAGAAACTTCCAGAGTGTGGAGTGCCGAGGGGGAAGGGGAACTCCTGTTCCCTCTAGCAGAGTTTTTGTTTTGTTTTTGAGATGTTGTTTGAAAGAAGTCATTTTGGGCTCTGGGGCATTTTTCATTCGCTTAGGGACCAGCAAAACCCACCCAGTGGGTGAGCAGGGAGCGTGAGGTCAGGAGCCGCACAGGCTGCAGACGCCACCAGGGGCCGGCCAGGGTCAGGCCATGCCTGTGCTCTCAGTCTCTGTGCCCTCTCCAGCTCCAGACTCACGTTCCACGCCAGCCACAAGCGGGGGCATCTGCTCCAGCCCCTCCCAGGAATGCCAACAACAGCCGTGTGGGGACACGGCAGCATGGCTGCGTGGTCACCTGCCAGGCACTGACCTCACTGAGTCGTGACAACCACCTGGGAGACTGTGCCTGTTTCACAGGCGAGGAAAACAAGGCTCAGAGCAGCCGTTCGGCAGCTGCCCTGGATTCACAGTTGGGAAACAGTGGGACGGGAACCGTAACCCAGGTCCCCAACAGCGTGGGCCCCCCCATGGCCTGGTCAGGAGCCCCATTGTCTGGCCCCGCCATTGGTGAGTGACCTTGGCTGTCCAGGTGTCATCCGTGAAGTGGGGGCAATTGTACCCTTCACAGACTTGAGGCAGGGATTACATGAGATCACGTATAAAAAGTGTTTGTAAACTGTCGAGTGCTGCCCAAATTTAAGATTTTAGTTCAAAAAGTGAATAGTTGGACAGCTCCTTTGTAGGATAGGCCAAAACGTGCCTCCCCTGGGCTGTCACTCAGGTGCTGGCAGAGCCTCCCACGGCAGCCCTTGGAAGTAGGAATCTCTTCGTGCAGGACGAGTGTTTGAGACACAGTTTGCCAGCTGGCCACCTACTCGTGCTTTCTGCTCACAGAGCCCCTTTAGTGCCCTGCTCCCAGAGCTGTTTCCAGCTCCAGATCAGTGGCCCGTCCCCGCCCTGGGCCTCGGGGCTCCTAAAGGCCAACTCAACCATCCCGCTGGGTTGGAGCAGCCAAAGTTCACTGGCTCTTGGAGCTGGTGACTGACTCAAGTCCCCATCCCTCGGCCCAAAGAGCCCCGCTCGGACCGGCTTCCTGCTTCCTGTTACGTGGAACCGTGTTTGGTGTCTCTCACTCACTCCTGTCATTTTGGATCCTGTGACGGCGTTCGGGCCCCACCACCAAGACTGCTCTCCACCCTAAGCCAAGCCCATTTTCCTGTTGCCTCCCTGTAAGTCAGGCCCTAGCATCCCTGAGGTCCGGCCAGGCCCAACACCAGCACCACGTAAGCCGCTTTCGGAAGCCTGGTGTCCCAGGAAGAGTCAGCCTGGCTCCACCACTGTCCCACACAGCAGGTACTGGACACTCGGGGCCTCATTTTCTTTACCTAGAAAGTGGAGAAAGCAATACCAAGTTTGTTGGGTCTTTGAGGACTGTTTGTAATAATTTTAACAGCCATTACTGTGGCACATCTGCTGTGTGCCACCGTTGGACGATGCCCATGCATCTTGGAAAAATGTAGCAAACATGCACTTCCTCGTCCTCCTCTCAGACAAGGGCTGGGAGCTGCCCCAGGGCCCTTGGGTGGCCTTTAAAACCACCCTTTGGAGCCTGGGAGGTTATCCTCAAGGCTTCCTTCCCGGCACTGCATGGTCTTCCCTGAGGCCCAGCTGGCCTGGCCGGACCTGGGAGTCTGCACCCAGGAAGATGCCCGAGGGGGCAGGGGTCGCCTCGACCAGATACTCAACACCTGCCCGACCTCAGGAGAGCTCAGTACTAGGCGGTTTTCGCTTCTTGTTTATTTTGTATTCTCCATAGTTCTTGCGGTATGCATCCATTGGTTTTCCTAGATGCCTTGCTTCCTTTTCGTTAAGGAGAGGGATGGCGGCCTTTGACTCAGCCTATCCCTCCCACCCCAGCAGCACTTTGCCACGCCCACCAGTAGGAGGTGGGTTTCTCTGACCTCCCATGTGGCTGACGGTCACCTGCTGCTTCTAGATGGTCCCAGAGAGTCCAGTTATAATCTGTCCTGGGGCCCTTGTGGTGTGACTTCCTTAACATCTCCACTTGGAATTTACCAACTCGACCCTTCCTGTTCCCCATGTAAAAACATAGGCGACCTCTGTACATAGCAGGCTTCTCAGATACTCATCGACACAACCCTGAGGGACTTGGCCTCTCCTCGTTGGCTTTTCTTCTCTTGCCCACGGCCCTGATTTCCCCGACTCTTCATGATTCCTGGAGCGCGTTCTCTGGGCTTGCGTCTGGCTGTCTTCGTTCCTGAAATGCGCGTCATGGGCAGGCCCTGCCTGCGGGCCCTGCCTGCCTCCACACTGTTTGTGGTCTGGCTTTCCCTCGGAGCCGTGCGCGCTGCCTCCCGCCTGTCTTTCACGGTGGGGAAGGCAGCAGCCAGGAGGCCGGGTGCTGACGTCCTGTCCTCCGGAGGTGACAGTGCCACCTGCCGCCCCACGGAGGCTGCCCCTTCCCTCGTCATCCCTGTTCCTCTGAAGCCGGCTTGTGTTCGTCCTCTCTCTGAAGCTTTCTCACTGAAAGTGTTCTCACTAAAGTGAGAACACTTTAGGACATTCCCCCCAACTTCAGCTTTCCTGACACTGTTCTTGTCTCTGGGGAGTGGAGGGTTCCGAGCTAATCTGCCCTTGTCTCCCCTTCCCTGCAGGGACCCCACTGTGGCTCGAACCCCGGCCTGGCGGGGAGGAACAGTGTGAGGGGTTCCTCCCGCCGTCTGAGCCTCACTCTCCCTCTAGTCAGGATCTGACGGGACTGAAGCTCTCATTGGCGGGACTCCCAGCCAGTTTCCACCCGCAGGGCGGCCAGTCCCTGCTACCCTTTCTGTGTCCCCTTGCTGGTGCAGGTCAACAAGCACGCGTTTTCTGGAGGGAGAGACACCGTCGAGGAGCACAAGCAGTTTGGGGGCAACTGCGACGTGGACGTGTCCTTCATGTACNCCTACGGCTACGCTGTGGAGAATGCCAAGGACATCATCGCCTGCGGCTTTGACATCAACAAGACCTTCATCTTCTCTGACCTTGACTACATGGGGTAAGGAGACAACGCTCGGCTGCCTTTTGACTAAGTCGATGCAGACACCAAATCCTCATGACCACAGCGGAATGAAACGTCCGAACTGGTCGTACGGCCTGGTAAACATTTTTCTTCCTTTATTAAGTGTTCTGATCTGGTTTATCGGTTTTACGATTTCCATCCCCAGCTTCTGACAGAGGTGCTTCTGCACTGTTCCCTCTCCAAGGACAGTCGGTTTTGCCAAGTTAGGGTACCTTTCTCTTTCCTCACAGAGAAAAAGCACACTGCTTACACAGTTCCCTCCCAGTCTTGTTTTTTAAATCAGCCACTTACTGAGCCCAAACATTTCATTCTGAAAAGCCTTCAATTTGCAACTTCTGAGGTCTTGACCTTCTTCCCAAATGTATACCAAAGATGTGTTAGAAAAAGATTAGATTTTTTAAAAATCACTTTTCGTGTGGGCAGAGAGGCACCGTGGTGTGCTTGAAGAAACATGACCTTATAAGGAAGGCAGACTGACCCGGGTTCAAGTCCTGGCACCTCAGTTTAGTGGCCAGGAGTCAGCAAGTCTGTCCATGAAGTCGGGTTAGGTGAGACCTTGCATGTCCCCGTGACTGTAATCCTCGTGGCACTTTGGTTTATTTCTCACCTCTCATTCCTTAAAAAGACCTGATGCAACTGCTCGAACCCACAGACACACCATGGGTTTTGCTGCTCTTTTTAGGGCCAGGTGGCATTGGCGTTGCCCCGTCACTGGCGTCCTTTTGTGCATTTTCTTCCTGCCCACTGCAGCACCCCCAACCTCCAGTCCCCCACGAGCTGGCCCTCTCTGTAAAGTGCACATCGGGTCTCGTTCCACACTCAGGCCTTGTCCAGTTCAGCCACATCCAAGCACTGACCCTGGCAGGACTGAAATATTTCCTGTCAGCCCCCACGTGGGAACGTGGCCATGTTCTCATTGCTTGTCACTTGTTGCCTTGCGTTGATCTCACATGGACCCAGGCCGTGCGTGTCACAGGTAAAGGCGTGTCCGCTTTGCCTGCAGTGGCTGGTGGGTACCTCCCTCCCCAGTGTCCCGGCTGGTGTCGCTCCCGCGGGTTTCAGTGGAAGGCCCCCCTCTGGGCCTGGGGTTTGATTCTGAGCGTCTTTGCAGGATGAGCCCCGGCTTCTACAGGAACGTGGTGAAGATTCAAAAGCACGTTACATTCAACCAAGTCAAGGGCATTTTCGGCTTCACGGACAGTGAC
>NW_017731393.1:4188923-4192319 GCF_001890085.2 Hipposideros armiger
AGGATTACACCAGCGGGGCCATGCTCACAGGTGAGCTCAAGATGGCGCTCATCGAGGTCCTGCAGCCCTTGATCGCGGAGCACCAGGCCCGGCGCAAGGAAGTCACGGACGAGATCGTGAAAGAGTTCATGACTCCCCGGAAGCTGTCCTACGACTTTCAGTAACGCTCATTATATCTGCATATAGAGATATAATCCAGCATAATCCCCGCTTCACTTAGGCTGTCACATGGTAATTACTGGTGTCTGTAAGCCCTGTGCGTCTGGCAATACTGTTTCTTCCTTACTGTCATCCCTTCAGTCTCTGGTGGGCAGCACCCTGTGAGCTGACTAGGTGCTGGGGAGCAGGGCGTGCTCAGACAGGCACGTCCAGCTGGAGTCTCTCCCACGAAGCAGCCCCAGGACGTGGAGCCTTTGGCGCCATGCCCGCTGGCCAGCCTCTCCTGGCCCACAGCAGGACTTCCGTTTGAAAGCATCCTGCGGTTCCACATGTACTCTTGAAACCTGCTCGTAAAAAACCTGTAGTCTATGTATGCATATCTGGAATCCAAATGCCATTATTATGAAACTAACTCCATCCCCCCAAAAAAACAAAAAGAATTGCTAGCTAGACGCTGTACTACGCATTTGACTGAGAGTTCTTCCAGCCTGAAGCTGCTTTTGACACTGATTATTGGCCAAAGTTGTCCACTTTTATTAAATTGTCTTTTGTCGGAGAAACTTGCCAGGTTACTCACTGGAGTTTAGATTCCAGCCCGTGCATGCGTTCTACTCCAGAAGTCACCCCCTTTCCCTTAACATACGAATATTTTGTTTCCGCCAAACAACCCTACACACTCCACCCGGAAAGCCAGCGGCGGCTTTGCTCTGACTGCCACAGGCCGAGTCGGCCCTTGACGGGCGTGGAGGTCTGCACGGAGCAGTGCCCCACCCGCGTCCCCGGGCGGGTGGGCACGGCCAGCAAGCGGCAGCAGCCCCCAAGGCCCTCAGCGATGTGTCCGCGGGAGCCCGCTCAATCGGGTGCCCTGTGTAGTTTGGGAAAGCGGAAGAACACCCCAGGGAGAGCCCCTGGTTGAGGCGTCTGTCCTTCCTGGAGGCGCAGGGTCCACTCCTGAGTCCTCTCCCTCATGTCAGTCATCAGCGTAAATAAACCACCTCTGGTCCCACCTGTGTGGCTGTGCTGTCTGGGGTTTGAGGTGGGACAGAGGCCACGCTTCAGGCCCAGGGCTGTGCCGCGCCTGCTGCCGAGAGCTGCGGCGCCTCCGTGGATGGCCCTTGAGTCCCCAGGGGACACACTTGGGGCTGCAGGTGGGGTGGGGCGCACAGCCCTGGGAGCCCGTGGCACTGAGCAGGCTCCCGGCGTCTGCCTGGCCAGCACTTGGTGACCCCAGTGCTGGCTGTCACACCTCATCTTATTTGCAGCAGCCGGTGGAGGACACAAGCACAGGCCGTTCTGTGGACGTGGGGGCGGCCATGGGGTCAGGCGGTGCTGTGCTGTGACGGGAGCCAGGCTCCAAGCTGGGCCGGGCCCGTTCACGTGGGGCCATCTTCATTGTGCAAGTGGGGGAACTGTCTTAGGAGGGGAATGTGACTGGCCACACTGAGTTTGTCACAGAGCAGGCCTGGCCTGACTTTTACATCACTGTCTCCTCACACTCAGAGGGACCATCTGACACAAGGCCCTGAGGTCCCCACGCTGGGGACACTCAGGGCGCAGCCTGACCACGTCCGTGTCTCCTCGTCCGGCCTTAGTTCCTGCTGGCTGAGCCCCCAGCCCCGCTCACCTGGCTGGCTGCCACCCACAGAGGGTGGCGCAGCTGTGGCCCTGGGCAACTGATGTGACTTCTTGCTCCTTTGTGCCCACATCACAGGTGCCACTGTGCGGAGAAAATGAGGGATCATGTGTGAAGTGTTCACCCAGCCAGAGTGCAAGCCATCGGGGCACAAAACGGTGGGGCTGCGTTGGCTCTGTGACTTTGGGCAGGTCACGTAACCTCTCAGGACCCCCTCACCTTCCTTATAAAACAAGACACTTCATGTTTGAGTCTTGGGAGCAGTACCTTGGGTCAGCGGTCAGGTGACTCATCCAAGTTCACTGCTGGTTAGGGCTGCAGACCCTCCCACCCCCCGTATTTTGCTATAACCAGTAGCTTCTTAAGCTTCCCCGAGAGATCCCAGGATTAGGATAGACAGGTAAGGGCTGGCCCAGTGTTGCATTATAGCCGATTCCGTTACCACCCCCCTGCATTAGCCTCTGACCCATTAGTGTCTCGGAAAACTGAGGCCAGATGGAATGATATCTGTAAAGCTCTCTCTAGGGGAGTGTCTCAGGTGACTGGGACCTATTGGAATGATAATAGTTATCTCCCCTGGGAGGACANCCCGGCTTCTACAGGAACGTGGTGAAGATTCAAAAGCACGTTACATTCAACCAAGTCAAGGGCATTTTCGGCTTCACGGACAGTGACTGCATCGGTAAGGCGCCTTCCGCAGCCCATCCGAGGGAGCAGTGGCCCCGGCCAGCTGTCACCCAGGTGGAAGCATCTGCAGTTGGTGCCTTTAAATAGTAAACCTAGGGGTGGGTTTTCTCAAAACCTAAGGTGCTAGTGTGATGCCCTGGGTCACTTTCCTAGGCTGTGTGGAGCTGTACTTCAGGGTACCCACACCCCACCTCAGTCTTCTGTTTTAAGGCTTCGAGGAAAGTGGGAAAGGGTATGGCTGACTTCGGGCTTCCTGCGCCTGCCTGCAGTGTGCACCTGAGCACGCCCGAGTACCGTGGCTGGGTGCACTGGCATGGCACCCCTTGTCAGGGTGACACCAGGGTCCACACCTTTTGACCCCAAAATCCCACTCTGCAGATCTAAGCAAACAGCCATTAGCAGCAACACCTAAATTATTGAAAACAGCTTTATGTACCAAGATATCGTAATTTAATAATAATTAAAAGGTGAGGAACGACCTGAATGCCCAGTGGGTAGACAGTTAAACGCCGTGTGATACATTTATTTACAGGGTAAAACATATTTAACAACATGGGTCAATGCTACAAAGTGGAAAGGCATGGGGGGAAAATGGAGTATAATCACAACATAGAAATGCGCACACACAGAGAAAACAGGCAAAGAGACAGATTTGGACTGTGGAGCTTTTCTTCTACTTTTCTGTAGTTTTCAGGTTTCCTTTAGTGATTATTACTTTTCTGATGGGGAGAGAGCCTACTTTGTTCATCTCTTTCACAGGGCTAACTAGCCAGACAGGAATTGGTCTCGTGTGTAAAGAAAGGCATTCTGTCCTCGTTTCTAGGGAAGGTCAGCTTTCCTGCGATCCAGGCCGCTCCCTCCTTCAGCAACTCCTTCCCTCAGATCTTTGGAGAGAGGACGGATGTCCAGTGCCTCAT
>NW_017731393.1:4200145-4206758 GCF_001890085.2 Hipposideros armiger
CCCGGAGTTACGGCGTTACATCCCTGGAACCCATCCCAGAGGCCCTCACGCAGCTGTGGGGACCCCTGGGTGACCACCCTTCATCTCCCATTTGAGATTTCAGTGTAGCCTGGACATAGTGGGAAGACCCAGCTCTGGCCCTACTGATCCTAGGCCCGCCCCTTCCTTTCCCGTCTCCTCATCCCTGTTTCTAGGGATGGGCTGGGCCGGCATCCAAAGGGCTTTGCCCCCTAGGATGCTGGAGGGCGAGGACCTTCCTGCAAAGCCACTTCCCCAGCATGGCCGGGCCAGCTGCTCAGTGGCAGTGGTCCCCACCCTCCCCGACCAGGACTGCTGCCAGTGACTGCTTCCAAGGCTGGAGCAAGTGGGTACTCTAGTGGTCTTCTTGCCAAGAGTGGACACAGACTCGGGGTTTTGACGAATGATTGAAAACTTTTATTAGCTGACACCCTTTCCCCAGCACCTGGCCAGAGCGTCTTAGCATCTGTAACCTGGATGAACTTCCAAGAAATACTGCAGGACTTCATTCACTCATCCACTCATTCATTCCACACTCCCTGAGCACCCGCCGCGTGCCAGGCCCTGAGCTGAACGTATTCCAAATCAGACATGTGCGGCCCTTGAGCAGCTCACAGTCTCAGGGGGCAGGGATGAGGAGTCCCAGGGGGAGGAGGAGAGTGGTCACATGACAAACCAGGGCCCCGTGGGAACAGAGCAAGAGACACCTGAAAGTAGCCTGGTGGTCAGGCAGGGTGAGCTTCCTGGAGGAGGTGATGCCTGGGGTGGGGAGAGAGCCAGTCAGAGGAGCAGGGAGGGCATTCCTGAAGAGAGCACCAGGTGTGATCGAGTACCTGGAGCGGTATGACAGGAGCAGGCCGGAGGGGAGGGTCCTCCCACACGTTCTGGGAATAGGAATGAGTTTGGCCGGAACATTGGAGGTTCTTCTATCCGAGGACACGGTCCAGGCCCGTGTCTGCGAGCGTAGTGGAGGCAGGTGTGGGCTGGCTTTACTAGGGGGCTGCTGCTGTGGGGGCCCAGCAGGTCTGTGCTGCATCTGCGAGCCCTGACCCCCGATAGTCCCCATCACTGGAAGGCATGTGGTGCCAGGAAGTGGGCTGGGGCCTCAGACGTGCAGGCTCAAGTCCCCCTACCCTCCCTGCTGTGTGGCCTTCAGTGGCCCTGCTCCCTCTGAGCTATTTCCTCACCTGGCATCAGGCTGTTCTGATAACCTGTGTGAGGTGCCTGGTACCCAGCATTGCTCAGGATGCACCAACCCCTCCTTCCTCCAGGCCCCCAGGAAAGGCAGCTCGCAGCCCGGTGTCCAGGCAGTGGTGGGGCCAGGCAGCTGGCTCAAACTGCCTGGAATCTAGCTTCGCTCAAAAGGGGTTGATTTGGCATGGGGCGGCGAGGACAGCCAGCATCACGGTGAATGCTGAACAGCCCCTGTGGCCGGGCTCAGTGCACAGGCCGGGCCCCCAGCCCCAAAGGCCGGGAGAGTAGAGCCGGCCAGAGTGCTGGGCTGGGCCTTGGGTGCCCGTCTGCCCAGTGAGAACGCTGGTCACACATGTGGAGGGCTTGGCCCCTGAGGATGACCCGGGTGGGGACACGGGTCACCAGCCCCACAGACCACAGAGCAGCACGACTGAACACTCTCAGAAACGTTTCATCGGCAGCCACATCCCACGGAGTCTACAGGCAGAGTGGGGTGCGTGACCGGCCCGCACACCCGCCCGCCACGCCGGCCCAGCTCTCTGAGCGGCCTGGTTTCAGAACGAGCAGGCATGGAACCAGACTGCTGCTCCTCGGTCCCGTCTGGTGGGGACCAATTGAGCTGCACCGGAGGGACTATGCCTGAAGAGTGCACTAAATAGCAGTGGAGAGCTGAGTGGGGGTGTGGGGGTGGCGGACAGCTGAGTAAATGGATGGTGGTTTGGGTGCTCTGAAGACATGCATGGCGGGGAGAGGCCCCCGGGGAGGCTGGAATGACGACTGACCACATGCACCAATGACTCCATGTTACGATGTCCTCATCCAAGTGGCCACTCCCCCTGCTCATGTGACCCTCGGGGCAACCCTGGGCTGGTAGCAGAGGGACCCCTTGACCCTTCCCTGGTCTGCAGTTGAGCAGGCACAGGCCAGGGCCCGGCTGACTGGCTGCGGAGGGGCTCCCAGCTGTCCTGGGTGACAGCTCAGTGGGGACACTCCCCTTTGCCTCTAGCTACTACGACCTCTGGAAGCTGCTTGCGGGTTGAACCCTGGGTCCGTGGGACCAGCTACTTGAGCAGGCCCTGGGCGAGCCTCAGCGCGGCTTCGTAGGCAACAAAGACCACCATGTTGACGGGGAAGGCGCGGCAGCAGTTGAGCACCAGTCCCTTGAAGAGGACCCTCGGTCCCTCCTCCCGAACACTGGTCACCACACAGTGCAGGAGGCCCCGGTAGCGCCGCTGGCCCTGCCCGTCCGCCTGCAGGCGCGACTTGATCACGTCCATGGGGGTGGCCACTGCCCAGGCCAAGACCCCTGCACAGCCACCGGCCACCAGCACACCCAACACATCTGCAGGGAGAGACCACAGCTGCCGTGACTGAAAGCAGATTGAGGCCCCCAGGGCAGGGCCCCCCCCATAATGGAGACCTGAGCTCACTCTAATGTGACTCATCCAAGGCCACACAAAGCTGGCCTGTCCCAACCCTCAGCGTCCATGGGACCGAGGTCCCCACCCCAGGAGGCACTCGGCACTAGTGTGTGGCATGGTCCTCCCCAGCTGAGTCTGCCCCCACTTCCCAGGCCCCAGCCCCCCTCACCTGGCTGGCTGTGGCCAGTGGGGGTGAGCCACTCGCAGAGGATGGAGTAAGAGAGAAAGTAGGTGGCAAAGGAGTGGCTGTCCCTGAAGAGCAGAGCCGAGCTGCCCTTGTAGAGGCCCCGCAGCCCCTCCTCACGGGCCACTGTGGTCAGGCAGTGCAGCGGCCCGCGGTACTTGGGCCCAGGCGCTAGACTTGCGGGGGGCCCGGGACACCGGGGGGGTACAGCAGAGGGCCAGGAGGCCGAGGATCGCCGCTGCTGTGTCTGTGTCTGCGTCTGCGTCTGCAGGCGGACCTTGGCCACCTCGGTGGGCGATGTCAGGAACACCTGGAGCAGGGACGAGGCAGGCATAAGGAGGCGCCAGCTCTGCCCGCACACCCTGGACCTGGCCCCTGCGAGCGTCCTGTTCCCCATGGCGACATCGGGGATCCTGGGCCCCAAGAAGCTTCAGGCTGGCCCACAGCCACCATAGAGCGGGGTTCAAAGCCGGTTCTGCCCACCCACCAAAGCCAGCGGTTCCTTCCTGGCACAGAGCAGGTGTTAGGAAAATATCTGTGACTCCAGTTCATGAAAGTATTTAATTACATAATATATTAATGACATATTAATGTATTATTTAATGTAAGTATTTAAAGCAAGCATAACACATTTAATGTGTTTAATGGCATTAATGTATAACATATGATAATATTACTAATAATATTGGTTGCTATTTCATTGGAGTTCATACCTGTCTGACTCAATGCTGGGGGTGTTACACTCATGACCTCACTTAATCCTCACCATGATGCCTCTTACTGATGAAGAGACAGAAGCTCAGAGAGGCTCCCTAGTATGCACAGAGTTCCTCAGCTAACAACAGTCAGCTGAGTCCTCACCCATGGTCCCCCAGCCTCAATCCGGCCTCTGTCCTCACCGAGCCTCAGTTTCCCTGCCTGCTGGGCTTGGTGACCTCTCAGGCTCTCCCTTCCTCTCCCCGTCCCAGGGACCTCTCACCCGCCCCACTCACACGGACGAGGCCAGAGGCGAATCCCGAGAGCGTGATGTCGGTCCTGGCGGGCTTGGCATCGGCACTGCCGTACCGGAACCGGCAGATGTGTGAGAGGCAGTTGCGGTAGGTACCGAAAGACACGGAGGAGACCAAGGACACCGTACACACGGGCAGCGAGAGGCCCCTGTAGAAGCCCCACACCTGGTGGGCAGGTAGACAAGACCCAAGGGCCCGAGTCAGGTGAGAGGCCAGGCCAGAAGGACACCCTTGTCTCATCCGTGCTGGCCCTCTGGCTGCAGGACCTCGGGCGTGTCACTTAGTGCCGAGGGCCTCAGCTTCCTGAGGGGCTCACAGTACCAGCTGAAGAGGTGGTGATGGGAGATTGAAGACGCAGGGCCAGGCTCCACCTAGGGCAGCCCTTTGATGACGAGGGTGGTGAGCTAGCAGGCTTTATAGCTATGATTTTCCTTTCGCTCATCCCTGGCCGGCACTGAGTCCCAAGTTCATTTTGGTAAATGTCTGAGTCCCTCCTGTGGACAGGTCTCTGAGCTGGACCCTGGGGACCTGACAACTCCACCCAGCACTGCTGGTGCCCAGCCTGGCGGCCTCAGAGGAATCCAGGAGGTCGGTACAATTATTCCCAGTTGGAAGGTGAGAGAACCAAGGCTCAGCGAGGGTCTCCACCCTGCCTGGCTGGCTGGTGAGTGGCAGGCCTGGGGTCTGAGGCCTGCCATCCCCTGCCCCTGCCCCTGGCCCCAGGCTTACCCGCTCTCGGCGATATATGTCCCGGACGCAGCACCAGATGCCCGTGTGCTTGGGCTCCGTCTGGATCCTGACCTGTGAGAGAATCAGGCTTCAGGAAGGGGTGGCTCCAGGCCTGGCACAAGGCCAGCAGGCCCTGGGGGAGGGGACGAGACAACCCCCCGACCGTCTGTCATGCTGACTGTGGACAGAGCAGGGACAGAACCCTATTTAAGAGGAGAAGCCTGAGGCGAGGGCTGAGGAAGAGGCTGACCGGCCCGAGGACCATGGGGAGGGATGTCTGATTAGTCTGCTGGAAAGGTCTCCTGGCTGTGGATGGGGTGCAGGAGACTCAGAGGGTGGCCGAAGCCCGGGGAGGGGCCTTGGGGTGGGTGGCGGTGGCCCATTGTTATACCTTCACTGTGTCCAGGGGGTAGCCCACAGCAACGCCACAGACACCTGGAAGGAAACCAGAGGGAGCAGCCTGAGCCCGTCTCCGGGAGGAGGAGGGCGAGCCTGCACACGCTCCCGCTGAGCGCAGGCCACACTGGCTCTTCTCGTCCACACCACATCTCATCAACTTCTGTTTTACAGAAGAGAAGACTGAGGCTCAGAGAGCTCAGGGAACTCCTGACAAGTTGCTAGCGATTCCTCCTTCCCTGAGGCTTGGCCCATAGGTGCCTTGTTCTGAAAACCACGGAAACTCCTTGGCCTGCCTTCTGGTGTCATGTTTTGGGAGAACTGGTCCCGCGTTTGCTGGGCCCTGTGTCCAGGCTAGGAAGCCCTGGCGCTCAAGCCTCAGGCTGTGAAGGGTTTGGGCACAGACCAAGCAAAGGCTGGGAGCTGGGAGAGCCCAGTCACCCCAGAGCTCTGTGAAGGGCTTCCCAGAACCACAGGTTTGCATGGGACAGGGTAGGAGGCAAGGCTTCCTGGCACCAGGGCCTCAACATCCAAGCCCCAGCGCGGCCTTGGGGAAGCTGTGGAGTGAGCAGGCCGGGCCCTGGGATTCACACACACACACACACACACACATACACACACCCACACCCACACATACACACCCACCCACACACATACACACACATATACACACACATACACACATACACACACATACACACACACACACATACACACACATACACACACATACACACACACATACACACACATACACACATATATACACACACCCACACACACACACACATCCTGGGGGTAGGGGATGAGGGCCATCTGAGGACAGTGAGGCATGTGGGGGCTGAGCCCTATTCACTCTGTATCCCAGGACCCAATAAAGAACAAAGTGCATGAACGCATGAACAATGAGCAAAGCAAAACACTGACTGACTTTGGTAGAATCGCCATCCTTGACCTTCACCAAACTCCTGCTTGTCCGTCAAAGCTCCGCAATAGCGTCACCTCCTGCCGGGAGCATTCCCCTCACTCCTGTACCCTGGGCGACCTCGGTGCCGGGAGGCATGTTGATCAGAGCCCCTGTCACATGGCTTTGCTGCTGTCCCACAGCATGCCCTGTTTGCCTCCAGAACTGGAGTTCCTTGAGGACGAGGCCCACACCTGGTGCCCTTGACCCAGGGTCCAGCAGAAGGCAGGGGTCCTTCCCACCCAGGCCTCCTGTGGGCTCTGGAGCCGTTCCTGGCTGTGCCACCTCAGGCCCCTTCATGGAGGTTCCTTCTTAGAAGGCTGACGTCCAGGGCAGCGGCTGGGCTCAGGCCTGGCGCACAGCAGGACCTCCGATAGCCCCCGGTGAGGCCGAGGCCTGCTGTTCCCTGCCTCAGTGCTGCCCTCCCCACCCCAGGCTGTTCCCAGAAGTATCGACCAGGAGCCCACTGCTGTCTCACATGGTAAACAAGGCCAAGGGTGCCTTACCCAAAATAGCCCAAGCCTGCTGGGTGGGTGGCTGGGAGGAGCCGGAGCCCGTTCTGAGCCTGTTTCCCGATGGGTCAGATATTTGTCTGGAACAGTCTTTCGCAATAAGCCCTTTCCCCAGAAGTAAAAACAAGTCGGTGGGGGTTGCACACACCCAGCCGGTGGGCGGGGCTGGGGCTCAGCCAGGACCC
>NW_017731393.1:4207363-4209968 GCF_001890085.2 Hipposideros armiger
CACCCCCGGACCTGCCCCTCAGCCTCCGGGTGAGCCCCCCAGGCCAGCGCAGACTCACCCCACCTCCACTTCCACCCAGCCCTACGTCGCCTCCCCGAGTCTCCGAGGAACCCGCTCTTTCCTGCCGGCACCTGGCACCCGTGGCCCACGCCAGGTCCTGGCCCCTCCAGAGTAGAGTGTCTCCTCAGACTCCACATCTGCCAGAGGCAACCCCACATCTGCCAGACGAGACCCCCCAAGGCAGACCCCCCCCCAGCTCCTTCTGGTACCCCTGGGAACAGCAGTCATTTGCCAGGCCCCGCTGTCCCTGTCTGTTACCTCCAATGGCTCCAGCAACAAAATCCATGGACAACGTGGGTGGTGGGGAAGGCCCTGAGGTCTCCCTGCCTGAGAGCGGTCTGATGCCACCACCAGGGTGACAGCTCCCAGCCAGCTCCTCTTAAATAGCTGCGGTGGAGGGCAGGGGACAGGAGGCAGGACCCTGATCAGTGGCCCCAAAGGCAGAGGTCATGCTGGGAAGCAGGCAGGTCGATGCCCAGCTGGACTCCCTCCCACCCTTCCCCAGTGGCCCCTGTCCCAGTGCCCTGGGGACCCGGGTGTGGGGAAGTATGTGAGAGGTCACAGGAGCCGTTAGGCTCTCAGGAAGCGGGGTCACTGTCCCCAGTGCCTGCAGGCCCGGGCCCCAGGCCACATCCAGACACCTCCTGGGAGGGACATCCAGCGATGGGGCTGTGACGTCTCTATCACTCCTAGCCCAGACTCGGGCCTTAACTGTGCCTGTGGGCCTCCCGAACTCCCCTGGAATTGCTCCTGCCCAGGGAACCCTCAAAGCTCCCTCACCTATTCGTTCAACAAACATTCTCAGAGCTGAGGCTGCACTGAGGCAAATAAGGCCCACGGCCCATCCTCCAGAAGCTCCAGTGGGCAGGGAGGGAGTGGGGACGACGGACCACGGTGCCTGGCACTGGGGAGGCTGGCGGGAGCCCTGCTAGGAGCAGCATGAACACCAGGCACAGCCCACTGTCTGCCCCACGCCCTTCACACCACCCTGGCCCCGCAGTGTCCCTGCCACATCCACATGTCTCCCCTGCCCCCAGGGCCCCAGCCAGGTCTGCCTCGATTCTGAGTCTCAAGCTCCCAGCACGGACCCAGCATGGAGCAAGGATCGCTGAGCGAGGGGATCAAGCCCTGCAGGGCCCACCTCCGGGGCTGTCAGTACGGCTTCTAACCAAACCAGGACACCCCTGAAGAGGAAGCCACTCCAATAAGAGGCCACTCCCATCTGCTGGTCACTCGAAATCATTGTGGCCCTGTGAGGACACTGAGGCTCACTGTCCCCCTGACACGCACAGGGTGCAGGCAGCCCTGGCAGGGTGGTCCTCAGGGCAGGGGCCACGTCCTGTGAGCGGATTTGCAGACTGGCCTTGAACAGGCTGAGTACTGACGAGGGACAGCCTCACCTACTCCTGCCCAGCAGTGTGTGACTGGGGTGAGTGGGGGACATAACTTTCCAGTAGCAACTGCCACAGCAGAGGGCAAAGGGCAGGATGCGCCCGTCCAAGGCCAGTCCTGCTATCTGTCCTGGCTTTTAGAGACGCAGTCAGTCTGGTTAGGAGCCAAGCTGCCTGCATTCAAATCCCAGCTCTGTCACTTATGCCAGCAGACGCTCCCCGAGAGAGGCCAGCACCTTAGATGATGAGGGAGCTTGAAGCACGCTGTCTAACTGAAAGAACAGGGAACTGTTTGTCCCATGTTTCCTGCGTAGTGTCTAATGTGGCAAATGCCACTGACCACCTGGCTCCTGAACCAGAAACCCAGGAATTGTCCTGGGTGCCTTTCCCCCTGCACCCCCACATCCAGCGAGATGCCGAGTCCTGCGGTCAGACCTCTGAAGTTCACGTTCAGATCCACTTTCGCTATCCATCTGCACAGCCCCCGACTGCATCTTCAGCCCCTGGGCAACAGGTGCCCCTGCCCATGTCCCCCCCGCCCCCCATGCAACAAACACTGCCTGCCTACTACATGCCATGTTCCAGGCACTGGGCCACGGCAATAAACACAGGAAACACCCTGCCCCATGGGTTCTAAGGGAAAGACAGAACCAATGCAATAAAAATACAGCGTGCCAGATGGTGGTACATGCCAAGCAGCGACATGGCGTAGGGAGGGGACAGGGAGTGTTGGGGGGAGGGTCGGTGTTAGAAGCTGCCGCCTAAGTAGGTGACATTTGAGACAAACATGTTTTCTCGGTCACGGCAGCCAAGTTTCACCTGCCCTTTGTCTCCTGAACAAACATGCCCAAACTTTACCCTTCTCCACCGCAGAAACAGAAAACATGCCACCTCACTGTTTAAGCTGTTTTGTACAGGTCTGAACATCTCCCCACCCAACGGTGAGCTTCTGGGAGGCAGGGTTGTGTCAGATTTGTCTCTGAGCCTGTAGCACCCAGCACAGGGCAGGCACCCTGGAGAGGCTGAGTGAATAAATGCATGAGAAAATGAGTCAGTGAACGGGTGGGTGGGTAGGTGGATGAATGGGTGGATGGATGGATGGGGGAGTGGGCAGGTGGGTGGGTGGATGGGTGAGTGGGTAGATGGGTGGGTGG
>NW_017731393.1:4210190-4264725 GCF_001890085.2 Hipposideros armiger
TGGATGGATGGGTGAGTGGGTGGGTGGGTGGATGGATGGATGATAGATGGACAAACAGATGAATGGACCCAGGGCAGGATCACCTGCTCACATTTTGACCAGACAAAGTAGATGGCCACGGGGCTGTCGGGGAGGTGGGCAGGCCGAAGTTGTGGCCAGGGCGAGCCTCACATGGTTTGGCTCCGGCTCCACCTCTCCCAGCTGTGTGACTTAAGGTCAGTGGTGTGACCTCTCTGAGTCTTGCATGGATGGCAGGAGATAAAGCCCATGGTCACCAGCTGGGGCCACCCCTCCCAATGGAGGCAGGCCTGCTTTAGGCCTCCTCCACCAACACTAGAACCCCACCATGTTCCACCCCACCCAGCCCAAGCAAGGAGGGCGAGGCCATCCTCTAGAACAGGGGTCAGCAAACTGCGGCTCACGAGCCGCATGCGGCTCTTTGGGTATGTTTCGTCTCAAAAGTTTGCTGACCCCTGGAAGAGCCAATCCTGTCCCTCACAACAATTTAAAACTTTTTCGAGAGCCATAAAATAAATGAAACCACCATTATGTGACTAATGTCCTTTAAAATTTTTATAAATGAAACTATGATAGTTTTATTTTCATTTTCAATTTTACTTCAGAGCCACATGTACGTACCCAAAGAGCCGCATGTGGCTCACGAGCCGCAGTTTGCTGACCCTTGGCGGCTCTTCCGTCTCAAAAGTTTGCCAACCTCTGGTCTAGGGGCAGACAGACAGACATTGCACAGACAATCCTGGGCCAACACAAAGGGTTCCAGGGCTGGGGCGCTGGCCCCGCTGGGCTGAGGGCCTTTCTGGCCCAGGCACCATGGAGGAGCTTGACATATCTTAATGCACTTTTACATTTCATAGCAGGAATAACTGCAAAATATTTTTTTAAATCCAGACAGAAGAAACGCAGCCAACACAGAAGGTGAGAGCCCCACAGCCCAGGCCTGGGTTCCATCATCCAATCGGAGGCAGACGAACACGAATATTTTTTTCCCATCTGTTGGCGGTTTGCTTCTTTTCTTTATCAGTATGTCTGGGGTGCCTTGCCACGGCAGCACCTGCAGACTCACTTCCTTCTGGGCTTGTTCACAGTCCCGTGGTGTGACCATAGTGGACAGGGGGCTGAGCCAGGCTGCCCAGGTGTGGCCCTCGCCCTGCCACTTCTCTCTCACTCTGTGACCTGAGTGAGCCCCTAGCCCACCTGGGCTTCAGTATCCTTGTCTGTAAAATGGAAATCTATGACCTACCGCCAAACAGCTTTGGAAGGACTAAAGTGTCAATAGCTGGAAAGATCTTGGAGCCTTGATCTGAGCTCTAAATACGACCATTATGATTTAATTTGCTAGCAATGTACTGTGGGCTTCTTTCCAGTTTATTTCAGAAAGTGTGCCAACAAACATGCTTCGGGACTTTTGTGTTTCAGGGGGAGATTTCTGGATCAAAGATACCTGAGCTATTTTTAACTTTCTCATACTTTGCCTTTGGGCAGGGTTTGGGGGGAGCAAGAGGTGCAGGGGGGTTGCCAAGTGATGAAAATACTTAGGAGCCCAGAGTGGACACGGGGAGGCCAGGCTGGCTTCAGACATCGGCAGCCCTGGCATTTTCAGAAAATGGGGCTCCTTGGCGAGTCTGGACCAGGTCAGGAGAGCCCGGGGGCTCACCAGGCTCATTCCGTGACCCTCCGAGCCTCAGTTTCTTCATCTGTCAAGTGGGACAGGAGACAAGAGTCTGTACACTTGGGGCCTGGCCCTGCCGTGGTCTGCCTGGATCTGAACACTGCCCAGCTGTTGCTGCAGACCCCACGGCCCCAGGGAGGGCTGACACTCACCCACCTTTGGGAGGGAGGTGTCTCTGGGGAATGACTGGCTCGTGTGGTGGCATGAGCCCCTACCTCAGTCCTCCCAGACACCCTGGCCTCCCCCTGAGATCCTGAGGGGTCAGGGCCCTGGGCCTAGGGTCTTCAAACCTCCGTGGCCCCCAGAAGAGGTCTCAGGGCTGCAAAGCATGTGACAGGGCATTCCCTGCTGCCTCCCCTACCTGTATGACCGCCCTGGAAACAGCACACAGGCAGCCTGCCCCACAGTGCCAGCTCCTTCCCTTGCCCACAGAGCTCAGACCGGCATCAGACCTGGTGTGCCCACATCTGTGCTACACCCCAGTCTCAGAAGAGACACTGTCGTGTCCATGCGTGAAGGAAGCAGGAACTCATTTGCAGGCGACAGTCAGAGCACGTGCCTGTGTGGCGTCCCCAGCGTGGACAGGGCTGGCAGGGGGCGCTGGGTGAAGCCGAAAGGTGGGTCGGGACTGGGAAAACCCTGGAATGCCCAGGCTGGTGTAGGCACAGCACATCTGGGGAGGTAATGGGCCTGGAAGGGCAGTGGCAGGTGGAGGACGGGAGGCTGGCACAATACCAGGACAGAGGCCCTGTCGGAGCCAGCTGCAAAAGAAACAGAGAGGCACACATGGACAGGAAGCCCCTTGAGGGCAGGTTACAGACACCCTGCTGGCACACAGCTGCTCAAAGGAGGCTAAGAGAAGCTTGCCTGCCACCCTTCATCTGGACAGCAAGGCCCCGTGATGGGGTCACACCTTGGAGGTGAGCCTGGCCCCTGGCCATGTGGCACAGAGCTGAGGGGACTGGGGATGGGTCTGTGGTGGGCAAAGCCTGAAGCAGCTGGGCAGGTGGCAGAAAGGGGACCGTCCCTCCCTTTGCAGCTGCCCCAGGAAGACGCTGCCAGACCTGGCGCTGGCTTGTGCTTGGCAAGGTGACCGCCTCAGGCTGGGCATGCACGATGGGAGAAGCCAGGGCAGGAAAAAGGGAGAGCCAGTCAGCCAAGGTCCTTCCCACTCAGAGGTTCTGGAATCGGGGGAACTCCACTCTGGGATGCTGAGGGCCATTCCAGCCCCTTTCTCGCCTGTTTCCGGTACTCCGGATGGGCCTGCCTGCCGTGTCTGTGACAAGCCTCTGGGCTCCGTACATGTCGTTCTCTGCCCACTTCCTCCCACTCCCACCTCTCCACCGTGCCAACTCCAACTTACTGGCCAGTTCAACCAGGGCTCAGGGGAGGGCACACTGCCCTCCTGTGGCCACTGCCCCGGGTGCCTGCTCCCACTGGCTGTCGGCCTGGGAACAGCCTGCTCAGGCTGCCATCCCCCACCCATGGGACAGTGGGAGCCTCCAAAGAGGGTACAGCCGGGATGGTTCACGCCAGGCCCCAGCGCCAGCCCAGGGATGGCCCGGAGGATGATGGCTCCTCGAGGCCTGCGCACTGCAGGGACAACCGAATACGCGGCAAACATGCACTGTGTCCTCGTCCCTTGGCTAAGCTCTTCCAGCCTGGCCCCCTGTCCTAACTAGGTGACCTGACCCAAGCTGGGGACCACCCCTTTGGTCTTCTGGTCAGTCCAGGACGCCCCTAGGCAGGCCCCATCCCCCTTAGTTCTATTTTTAGATTAGAAGCCTTTACCAAGTGTCTATTTATATCTCTCTCCATCTTGGGTTTCTGGTCATCTCATCATCTGGCTGAGCAGTCCTCCCTTCAGCCTCTTGGCCCACTTCAGGCCGAGAGGGCTCAGAATGGCGCCGAGCACACAGACGGGAGGCTCACAGCACACCTGAACCGGTAGCCCTAGGGAAACTGAATGCTTCCAGCTAAACCAAGAGACAAGAAACCCACCAGCAGGTGGCAACTTTGGGGTTGACTAAATTCAACAGAGAGAAGTGAATTCCTCCAAGTCTACCCAACGGGACACCTCTGGGCACCATGGACTCAGGGGCCAACTGTCCCCCACGTGGTCCCAGGCTCTCCATCCTCTGGGGCCCAGAGCAGACTCGCTCATTGAGGAGGTCGAGCCACTCCGGGGTGGACTGGACAAGGGGCCGGAGAGACGTCCAGACAGCAAACATTTACTCACCGGGAGGGAGGAAACACACCAGGCAGAGCCGGCTCTCATCAGAGCCAGGACGCACACCAGCAGCCGCCCCCAGCCCCTCACCACAAGGCCACCACACCTGTCCACTGCAGCGTCTTCAGCCACCACTACAGTCACCATTTCGGGGCCTTTTGGGGACGGGATTTCCCTTTGCAGGTCCGGTGAAAGATGCCGTTAAGGAAGCCGTTTGGAACTCGGCTAATTAACTTTTCTTAATTGCGGTAACTTTGGTTTATAATATTATAGAAATTAACTATTATCTTCTATTTCCTGCAAATGTGTGGACAGCTGAAGGCAGAGAGCAGCCATTGCATCTTGCTCTGGAACACCAGGACCCTGCCTGCCCTGTGCACCCTTCCTGCACACACAGCCTAACTCCCCAGAAGGTCTACACAGCCGGTCCACAGCCCACACCCACCCCACTAGCCCTGTGACGCCCGAGCTCCAGACTTGCTCCTCACCCCAGGTGCAGACAGCCTCCTGCACTGAAATCAACAGATTCCAGGGTGGGGAGAACAGGCCATTTTCTTTTCCTCCTGGTGTTTCTAATTTTTCCACACTGAGCCTGTCTTGTGTAAATTATAAAGCTGTACAAAATAAAAATACCCCACACTTTTCAGTGACCTGCTTGACCCCTGCCCCTCACCCTGACCCGTTGATAGTCCCTCCCTGCTGCTGTCCTCCAACTGTTCTGGCCTTGGGCCCCTCCTCCCCTTAAAGGTGGGGTCTGAGAAAAGCCCTGCAGGGGGCCCTCCCCTGGGAGGGGGGATGTCTGGGGCCTTTGAGAACAAGAGGAGTTAGAAAAAGCACATTCTGTTCTGTAACTTTATCTTCAGGAATGAAACAGGACAGACACAGAACCCACTGCTGATGTAATAAAACCGGCTCAAAGATGTGGACATTGCGAGCTCATTGATTTGGTGATGACTGTATTTTCACTTTCTCTCCCTAACTGCCATGGGAGCTCTTGGAGGTCAGGGAGGGGTGTCTGCCTTGTCCCCATGCCTGGCACAGAGCAGCACTCAATCACTATCTGGGCACCACCTGAGTCAATGATTCTCGGACAGCGTGGACATGCAGAGCTCTCTAGAAGATCTTTTAAGAAGAAATGTGGTTCTACAGTTTAGTAACCCAACAGTGCACCCAAGTGACCCCCATCTGCTCCCACTGCCTGCCTTCACCCCTCCCTCCCTGCCCCAGAGCCCCTCTCCATTGCTCCCCACAGACTGGACCTTTGTTCCCAAACCCAAGAAGCCCCCGCCTGGGGCACAGTAGGAACCCAACAGTGAGCTTCAGGAAGCTCCTTGGAGGAGGCCCCGTTTGGGCAGCCCCTGCAGGGGTCCAGGTGAGGGATCTAGTGGAGCAGTAGTGGGAGCCTGCGGGCCAGAGAGGAGGTGTGGTGTGAGGCGGCAGCCTGTAGGGAGGGCTTAGAAGTGGGGTGGGTTTGGAGGGAGCAAAGGGTCAAAGAATGCAGTAGCACCAGGTGCCAACCCCCCTGGTGATCTTATGATGGACGATTGCTTATAATCCATACTATTATCAATTCGATATTTATTTCAATTGTTATGCCATTGGGCTGCTGCTAACACAAATATTTATGGCTACATTTTAAGGAACACAGATAAGCGTCAACTAGAAGGCTTTGATACACTTGCTAAGGACAGTGAGGTTGGTCAAAGGTCACAGCATGAAAACTTAAATCAAGGACACAGGAATGGAGTTAGTTTTGTTCACATCAACATCTATTCAAGGGCTCATGCAACCTGCCCCAAGCATGACATTAACTTTAAGTCACATGCATTGTCATCTTTATCTCCTTCTCAATCGTTCCATCATAATTTCTGACTTACTGCTTACTTGACTTCCTCTCAAACCTCCAAAAACAGGGATGGATGCTGCAGGCTAGTGTACTTTACCTCCTGAGGCCTGAGCAACCCAGGGACACCCCTTCCTAGAGGTGAGTCACCTGGATGTAGGTTGTCCTGTTTAATCACCATGGTCTCAGAGGCCTTCAGCCACCAAGTATAGTCATCACTGTCTCCTGCCCTGTTTGTTGTCCGGGCTTCTCCTGGGGGCCCACATGCTACTATTTTTCTGGCTCTTGGGTTCCTCTTCCACCCTCCACCTCCCGCCCCCCTCCCTTAAGGCATGGAACTGCATCAGAGAGGCTGGCGATATTCAAACCCAGGCCTCCAGACCCCTAGTTCAGGGCCCACTAACCATCACAAGCACTGGACTAGGAGTCAGCAGACCTGGGTTTGGGTCTCCGCTTAATGATGGCTCTATTTAGATTCTAAGAATGAAAGGGAACCACACCTGATGGTTGGCTTCCCGGAGGCCTCTGTAATCACCATGCTTCACCGCTTATATGCCTGACATATATCCCCTCGTTCCAAATATAATTAAAACCTGTCCATGAGATACATATCCATTGTAATCCCCATCCCGATTTCAGAAACTGTAAAACTAGAACAGAACTGTGTGCTCTGCAATGGAAACTCCGAAGAGTGTGGTCCTGACCTGACCTGACCTGACCGCAGGCGGGTGAAGAAGGAAGTTGGCCTGAGGGTGTTATTTGACACTCACTGTGAAAGAGAAAGCACCCAACCAAGCTCGGCCCCAACCGGACAGTCCGGACTTAATCAGGCGCTGCTGGGGAAGGACGGCAGGGAGAAGTCGCTGACCAGGACGCTCTCTAGGGGCCGAGGAGTGGTCCCAATCTCAGGGTGGGCGGGCGGCGGGGGCGGCTTCTGCTCCTACTTACCCCTCCCAACTCCCGCCGCCCAGCTCCCCGCGGCGACCGCCTCCGCCCGCCACAGCGCGTCCTGGCCATCGCGCTTGGACGCGCCGCGACCTGGCCTGCTCCGCTCCGCAGCTGTCCGCCCGGCCCAGCAACCTGCCCTGCTCCAGACTCCCGCAGCTCCCGAGGGCCTGGCCGCGCCCTTCGCCCCAGGCCCCCTTCCGTTTTCAGGTTCGCTCCCCGCCGCCCGACACACCGGAACGCTCAGACCCTGAGACCCCGCGTGTTGGGCTGAGCGAAGCCCCGGGACCACCGCTAGGTGCGCGCGCAGGCTCCCCGAGGGGGCGACTCGCCTCCCTTCGAGCATCGCAACTGATTGTGTCCGAGCCTGCGTGCCCGGAGGAGCCTGGCGCTCCACGCCTGTGATCGCGGCAGTGACCCCGTTATGCAGGCGAGGACGCTGAGTTTCCGCGGCAGAGTGGGGATCTGAACCCAGGACCCAGCTTCCTGGGCCGGGGCCGGCGCGAGCGCACCTCACGCCCCGCCCAGCCGACATGCATCGCGCACGCCAGGAGGTCCTTGGGCCGAGCAGGCCACAGTCAGGGCGTGGGCTCCCGGGCCGGGCCCCAACGGTCCTGCTCCCGCGAACACCCAATGCCTCTCCTGCCCCGAGCGGCGCGGGCGGGCTCACGAAGCACACTCTTTGTCTGCAGCGTCTCTGCGCCTCGCCCATCCACCCGCCATGTCCCCGGCGCCCCGGGCACGCTCAGCCAATGAGGAGCGGCGGCGGCGCGCAGGCCCCGGGGCGTTGTCCGCGCCTCGCCCGTTCATTGGCTGCGCTCTGCGCCCCGCCCAAGCCCTGCCGGCGGCTCGAGGGGCGGGGCCTGCGGCCCGAAGTGAGGGACCCCCGGCGCCCGGCGGACCGCAGCGAGGGCCAGTGAGCCGGCCAGCGTGGAGCGTTCGCTGGGCGAGGAGTCGCGCGCTGAGCTGCCGCCGCCCTCAGACCCCGGTCTGCCTGGGGCTCCGCGCCAGGAGGCGGCAGCCAGGCTGAGTTCCAGCCCATCAAACCGGTGGTGCCCCCGACGGCAACCAGCTCGGTAAAGGATCGGAGGAGAAGGACTTGGAAGAAGGGCGGCCTCCCTGGGAACCCGGCAATGGCGCTCGACTTCCTGGCTGGATGCGCTGGGGGTAAGGAGACGCGCGGGGGCCCCAGACGTCGGGCGCCCGCATCTCCGGGGTCGCAGCCAGGTGTCCGGGACGCGAGGCCAGCGAGGCCCAGCGGCTTGCTCTCTGGCTGGGGTTGCCTCGTCTGTGAAAAGGGGATAGCAACGCTCTGGTCTCCCAGGGCTCTTCGGGCGTGAACTGACAGGAGGCCCGAGGGCGCTTAGCGCGCTGTCTGCTGGGGCAAGTGTCTTTCAAGTCCTTCAGGGCACGTTTGGACAGCAGGTGTGGGGCCCCGGGGCAGCGCAGTGGCTGGGCGGAGGCGAGGGACTGACTGCCGGGAGGGTGCCCCGCTGCCCGCTGCTCCCTCCTCGCCCTTGGCCCGGAGCGCCTTTCCCTCACCACCTACCCACCCCCATCCCACCCGGAGCAGGGTTCGCTCCGGGGCCGAGAAGTTTTAGGTTGTCTCTACCCCTTTACCCCCGCGGCCATCTGGGCAGGGCTCGGGCCACCCGACAACCCCCTAGCAGGTTGGCCCCGGGGGCACTGAGCGGCGCTGGCTGGACCCCAGGCGCCAAGTCACGCTTTGGAACGCGGCCCGCTGCCTACGGCCGTGTAAGTGAGCTGACGGGGCGCGAGCTCCACCACCCGGGTGGCAGAGTGGGCCTGACATGCCGCTTGGGGTAGTCCTTGGGCTCAGGCGGAAGTGTCACCGGCGTGGGGCACCTTCGGCGAGGCTGGGGTCTAAGCCTGTGTCCCGGGGAGGGCCTGAGTCATTGTGCAGCCCCAGCTCTGCTCTGGCCCGACTGTGGGGTAGGGCACCGCACCTCCCTGTTTGGCTTTTAGTTTCTCTGCTTTTACTTGGAGAGTTAATTTATTCAACAGGTATTAATGGGGAGCCAGGTTCCCCTATCAGGGATTCTGGGATGAGTTGACAGAGGTGGCAGGCCCTCCCGGGCAGAGGCCCTCCCTGGCTGGGTGTTCCAAGCCTGGTGGGCACTTCTCTCCTCCAGCACCTGCCAGCGGTGGGCTCCCTGGAGGAGGAAGAGTAACTAGTAGTGACCATGAACATTTAAACCCGTGTGGCGTGAGCTTGCTGCTCTGGGCGAGAGGAGGCTGGCGGAGAAGGGAGTGTGCCAGGGAAGTGATGTGTGTGAGGGGATTTAAGAACTTCCCAGACTGCTTCCCAAAGACTGGAGCCTGAGGGAGGGGGCGAAACCCCAGAGTTTTTGACAAATCAGTGGAGAATTTCTCCCAAGCCCAAGCACCAGAAGGGGGGGGGTTCTGCTGATCCAGCTGTCAGCTCCCTCTACCCCCCCTCAGATCCCGCTCTCTGCTCTTACCAGTCCCCTCCCCTCGGTGTCTGTCACCCCTCCTGGCCCCTCTTGGGCCCAGCTCTCCTCTACTCACCCCTCTCCCCCAGAGGTGGCTTGGGAGGGTGGGGGCTGTCCCAAGGCCAGTGCCCCTTTTCAACTTCTTGGGGAGTGTGAGTTCTCTCTCCAGAGGGGCAGGATTCCTTCTGTTTTCCTGCAGGTGTCCTGGGAACTTGGGGCTTGGGGTAGGAATACTCATCCTAAGGCCAGGCCTGCTTAGAGTCCCATCCCCCCAGACACTCGTGTTCAGCGACTCTGGGCTCTTGCTCAGGCAGGGCCCCTTTCTGGAATGCCCATCTTCACCAGGCCTACCTGGAAGAGATCCTATACAGGCCCGAGGGCCCAGCGCCCTGCCAAGCTGGAGGCACTTCACCGGCCACCCACACTGTCCCACCGGGGTCCGCGTGCAAGCCTGGGTGGATGGTGCTCACCTGCTTCCTCGCTGTAGCTAGCCGAGACCTGAGCCTCCCAGGTGGATGAGAATGGAAGTGGCTGCAACAAGGGTTTTGTGTGCCTGGGAGGGGACAGATAGTGCCCTCAGTCTCCACTCCTCAGGGACCTTCTCTGGCCTTATTTGACCCAGGAGACACCTAGGCCCTGAGAAGTGGAGGCACTAGTACAAAATCATGTCGCATGCTCCTACAGAGCAGGGCAGAGGCTTCCTCTCCCCTTTAGCCCACGGGACAATGACCTGATTGTGTCCCAGGCCCGCCTTCGGGTCCCTGGCACAGCCTAGCCTGCACAGAGGGGCCATCCAGGAACCATGCTCGGGCAACTCTTTGGGGCCTGGCCCCCAGAGGCCTCAGTCTGACTCCTTCAGGTTTGGGCTCCTCAAAGCCTGGAGACTCAGGACAGATGATGGCGGTGCTTCTCCTCGGTGGCCTGGGGTCCCTCTAGATTCAGATTTCCGTGTTGGGGGAGGCTGGCACATCACCTTGATTGTCTTGAGTATGGGTCACCTGTTCAACCTTGCCCGTGGAGAGTCTGGCTGGGACGTTGATTGACAGCATCTGGAGGCTTCACTTAGTGGAAGGGTCAGAATGCCTACCTGCACTCCCCCACCAGGGGGTCAGCCCCAGGTCGTCTGCCTGCTTAGACCCTGAGCTCTGGATGGGGGTCTGCCTACTGCGGGCATGGACAGGAGGAGAAAAGCTCAGTGGTAGGCAGGGGAGGACAGGTCGGCCATCTTGGTGTCCCCTCCTACCACCTCTGCTGCCAGGTGCCTCCAGGACACCTCTCCTGCCATGGAGGGTCATGGGATGGGGGTTCCCCCTTAGAGTCAGCTTATGCGGGGCAGTGAGCACTGGCTGTGGAGCTGGGAGCCAGGATCTACTTCTGCTGCTGCAACTGTGGGCTTCAGTGTCCTCTCAGGGAGATGGCCTGGCAGGGCTCCCTGGCCCTCAGGTGACTGTGAAGTTCAAAGGATAAGGCTTTGGGGGACTGGAGGGCCTGGTGGAGGCAGGCCCTACAGTCCACTCATGTCTGTATATTCTGGGTGAGGGGGACCCAGCCTCTTGCCTGGGGGCACTGAAACCAGTCAAAGGGAGAGAGAGAGAATGAAATGTCTGCTCTTGGAGTCCTTGCCTAGGGCGCCCCCAATAGAGGCTGGTGGGTGAGGGTCTGCTCCTCCCATCCCAGAGGCTGCTGAAGGCTGTTGCTGGCACCTGGGCAAGTCTGGAGCCAGAGGCAAGACCGTCCACCCACCTCCAACGCTTCCAGCTCTTGGGGCCCCACAGTGGGGGGCTGGCTGCAAGGGGCTTGGAGGGCTGGAGAGGCCCTTGGCTGAAGCAAGAAGGAAGACCAGGCAGCACACCAGGGGCAAGTGTTAGATTTCCAAAACCCCAGGAAATCCAGTTACAGCCCAAGAAAAGAGGTTGTAGAACTAGGATTTTCTAATTGAGAAAATTAAAAACATGAAATGATTTTTTTAAAAAGGGTAGATCTCAAAGGGCAGACACAAAGTGTGTCTTGGGACCAGAAACAGAGATGTGGAAGCCTTGCAGGAAAGGGGTGTGGGGTGTCTTCTCATCCACCTGAATGTGAGGGGTTCCAGAAGGAGAAGAAGGCCTGGAGGTGATGAAGATGATGAGTAAATAAATAATAGTGGACATTTTCTCTGATCAGAGAAATGTGAGGCTATAGAATGACAGAGCTGGTGGAGTTCCAGGCAGGAATGTTTTGAAGAAAAAAGACACACCCTTGGCACCTCCGGTGACATTCCTGAAATCTACAGATAAAAATCTCTGAGGCTTCCTGTCAAAATAAATCAATTATTTACACAGGAAAGGAAGTGCTGGCAGCAGATTTCTCTGCAACACTGGAAGCCGGAGGGCTTCTGGGACACTGCCACCCTTCCCGGCCTGGGTCTGGAATCCTCATCAGGCCTTAAAGAAATAGATTTTACAGATGACCTGCCATTCAGAGGGCATTTCCTCATGTGTTACGTGTTCGAATCCACCAATTTCTAGCTGTGTGGCGTGGACATGTTACTCCTCTGGGCCTTGGTTTCCTCATCTATCAAATGGGCTAACAGGCCTTTCTTTGGAGGAATTAAAAGGGATAGGTAGTCTAGGTATAAAACTAAGAACCGTAACCACTAGGCAGAAACGTTACTGTTTGTTACTCAACACATGTTGGCTGTTTTAATTATACATAAGCACTCCTGGAAATAAAAGAACTCCAGGATGTACGCACATGAAATTCTAGGGAGGAAAGCGTGGGTGTTGGCTCCCCGGTTACTCACTGAGCCTCAGTCTCTCCTCCATGAAGTGGGGAGAAAGGCTGCCAAGCTCAAGGGATGTGGACAATACGCCCAGCATGTGGGACTCTGACCAGTGTCTGTGAGCCTTGGTCCTTTCCGGGGGGCTGGATTTTTGACAGGGCCTGGACTCATACCTAAGCAAGCATGATTGCAGTGTCCCAAGCTGCCCCCCTGGGCACCAGGCAGCTCCCACTAGGGGAAGGGAGCCGTCAGCCAGGTCCTGGGGAGTGGGGGGCTCTCCCTGGGGGCTCACCCCTGGACAGGTGAGGACATGAGGCTCAGACACTGAGTCCCTTGTGAGCTCAGCCAGTGATTAACTGACAAGAGGGAAGTTTCAATCTGGGTGGAGGGTCTGGCCCCAAGTCTAAAATTTCCGGAGCCCCCTCCCCATGCTGGAGGTGTTTGGAAAAATAGGACCATCTTAGAAATGGCATGTGCGGCCTCCAGGGGGACAACTTCTGTTGTCAACTGCAGTGAGCACCGGGGCAGAGGGAGAGACACCAGCTTTTTTTTTGTCCCCCAAAGGTTTTATTGGGGAATTGGGGGAGGGGAACAGCATTGGGGAATCGGGCAAGGGGAACAGACAAGTTGCTGTCTTTTGTTCTTCAGTCTAGTTGTGGAGGACGGAGAGACACCAACTTTGAGTTGGACAGATCTTGGCCTGACCTTGGGGATGTCACCCTCTCATTCTCTCCCCCACCTCCCCCGCAACCATGAGGATTAAGGGGCTCTCCAGAGGAGCCAGGCACACAGCAGCCCCTGTGTTGTCCTTCCCGGAACCCCACCCCACTCTACAGGTTTCTCAGGTATTTGGGTCACAAGCTCTCCTTTCTTCCTGCAGGTGTGGCAGGCGTGCTGGTGGGACACCCGTTTGACACGGTCAAGGTGAGTCTCTCGTCACAGTTTTATTCTCAGGCTCTTGTGGAGGCACAGACATTGGAGAGAGGCCTGCAGGGTCTGGGCGGCCAGAGGCCCCTTTCCAGTGACCCTCAGGAACACCTTGAAGGTCATCCCACAGGTTCTAGAATAAATAGAATCAGAGTTCTCCTTGACGCCCAGGTGGGCGGCTGCTTATCCACTGAGCCCAGTGGGCCTCTCCTGGGTCTGTCCCCACATCTCCCAGTGGGGGCTGAACTTTGAGATCCATCCTGGGGCTTGGCCAGCTGAGACCAAGGGGCCAGTTTCCCCTCGCCCAGAGCAAAACTCCACCAGACAGCTTCTTGAAAGAAAAAAAAGTTCGGAGAGAAAATACAGAAAAATCAAAACTTGTCAGTAATTCACATGACCATGATCTTCACAGAGTGGTGATCGTCACTGTCGAGAAGCTGAGTAACGGCTTCCCCAGAGCAGCTGTGCCACCGTGGGGTGTGTGTGGGGCAGGCACTCAGTTTCCTCCACAAACCCCACATGGCGTACACCATTGCATTCCAGGTTCCCCGATGCCTCAGAGGGGAAACAAGGAAACCCATGTTGTCCCGATGGCAATTCCCACCTGAGATTGTCCCTTATTGTTGTGGTTTTATGTCAGGACCCTTCCTTGCCAGCTCCACCGGGGAGCCAGGGCCACTGTGAGCAGCAGGGCGCAAGGCCAGAGCTTCTGCTGCCTTAAACGCTGACCTTGGCACCGCTTCCCACTGGGGCAAGGGCAGAGCAAGGGCAAGGCCGTCACTCGCAGCTGGATTTAAGGTGGACTTCCTGTGTCTTTTCTTGGGTGTTCCTTGGTTAAGAAAAGGACTTGTGAACTTAGGGCTGCAGTTTCCTCCAGCACAGCACTGCCGGCAAGTGTGGGGAGGCAGAGGGGCCAGGCTTTCTGGCCGTGTAGCAGCCCGAGGTCCCCACGGGCCTGCCGGAGCAGCCCAGGACAGCTTGGCAGTGTCCACATCGCGCTGTGTTTATAGCTTGTGGTCACGTGGGTAAATGCCTCTGGAAGCTGCATCCAGCCAGGAAGGGCCTCTGATGTACTTCCTCAGCCCAGCTCCGCAGAGGCCTCTCTGAACTGTGATTGGCCCAGGCCCAGCCAGGCCTTGTGCAGGCTCCCACCTAACCCCTTAGTCAGTCCCCAGCAGGCTGGGGGCGCTTTGTCCTGGTGTCCCCAGTTCCCGCTGATCTCCTGAGCCATCACAGGTACCCCCGCAGTAATCCAGGTGCAGGCACTTTGCCGCCCACTGGGCTAATGCCTCTTGGCACCCCTATTACCTGGCACTTGGAGGGATGGCATCCATTTGTGGCTGTTTTTTTGTGGGGTGTTTTTTGTTTTTGGGGGTTTTTTTGGCCACTGTGGCCCATCAGTATCACATCTGGGCAAACCTGTCTTAAAAAGCTGAGTTTTTTTTATGATGAAGGGGAGAAAAACCCACCACCAATCATCACCACTGTTACTCAATTCTTCTGAAGCCTCTTGCCCACCCAGGGGCTTACACGCTGTTTATTACATTGGGCCAAGCATGGAGCACACTCATTTGGTTTAATTTAATGTTATAATGGCATTACTTTTTTACTAGATATTTTCCATTATAAACATCAAACATTCTCATTACAAGAAAATTGGGAAATACAGAAAAGCAAATTATTTCCTTCCACTAGACAAATCAGTTTTTGCATCTTGTATGTTCAGAAACCCCTCCTCCACCGTGTCCCCCGAGGGCAGGTGATATTTTTTAAATGTGTTTTTTGTTGTTGTCGTTTTAAAGATCTAATTGGCTTTATTGACTGATTCGTGAATCAGGCAGCACCCCATCTAGTAAATAGAAAGGTATTTCCTAAATGTGTTTTAACCATCAGGTACATACACATTCTTTTTGGTTGGGTTTCTGTTACAAAAGTGATATAGATTGTAAAAAACTTTTAGCCATAATGGAGGCATATAAACTAGAAAACAAAACAGTCCTTCATGTATCCTTTTCCCTAACCCTTGTTAATGATTTCTCCTGAAAAACAGAAATGTACACATGCCCATATATGTTCTTGCTTTTGCAAAAGTGGGGTTTACTTCATAGCTCTGCGGTTGAAATTGAAATTTAGCACATGTAGAAAAGTGCACACATGCTCAGTGCACAAAGCTGTGAAGCGTGGGCAGAGCACAAGGCCCGCTTCCCTGGAGCCCTCTCCTAACAATCCTGACTCCCAGCACCGTGGTCCACCTCCCTTTTCCTGAGCCTCATGCAGTTGGACCTGAGTTCCGGAATATGTGAGGGGATACGCATGTTCCGTGTCAGTCACACTGTCTCATGGCTGGGACATTTGAAGTATATTCCTCTAGGCCTTTGGGAACAAAGTTTGGTTTCCCTCTATTGAGCCTGGAACCGCAGCCACTGTCCCCAGACACACACCTTCACACGTGTTTCTCTATGAAGGTAGCTTTCTGTCGTCCTCAGGACCTGACAGGAATCAGGAACACCAAGTCCAAGCGTCCCAAGGCAGGGGAGGGGGCAGGGAGGCTGGAGGCTCGCCTGGGGGCTCTGCTCAGATGTGATCTTGAAATTTTATGTCACTTTAACCGCCTTTACTGTCTGAGCCGGAAGCTGTCTCCATCATAGCAAAAGTGTAACTCTGTTGTTGGTGAGTGTAAGCCTCACCCCCAAGACCAGGTAAACCCCATGCTTTGCTTCTCTGGCCCCACTGAACCAGACCCTGGGCCTGAACCCCACCCTGCTCTGCCCCTCCCCTGGCTCCCAGAGTTCCCTCCAGGACTAGTAGGGGACATGGAGGGTGTGTGGTGAGCTTGGGGCCAGCACAGGTCCTGGGTTGTGGCCCTGGGAAGGGCTGGTCGAGAAAATCAGCCCCTCTGGGTCAGAGGGTCTTCATGCTGGGGTCTCCCAGCCCTGGTGGGGAAGGGGGTAGGAGACTCCTGGGTTTGTGTAAGAATGACCACTTTTCCAAGGTAGGACCATCAATCCTCAAACCAGATCCTGTCACCCCAAAATGTTAAGACTCTCAACTCTAGTTGTAAGACATGGGGCACTGGGTCACAATTTATCCCCAAACCTGCGCCCCCAGACCCAGGGGTCAGAAACAAAGGGGAGATGGGCCTCTGTGGTCTCTCATGGGACCCGAGCTGTCCTGGGTATGGACATGAAACAGTGTCCAGGGCCGGCCGAGTGGCGCGTTGGTTAAGAGCTAGCTTGGGACGCCAAAGGGCCCTGGTTCGGATCCCACATATGAGAGCCAGTGACACTGCCCTCCACAGCTAAGATGCTGAACAACAGCTCAACCTGGAGCTGGGCTGCCGTGAGTCGCCAGCGGTGGCGTAGGCTGCAGCCCCTGCTGCAGTGGGTTGCCATGGGCTACCGTGTGTAGCCAGCAGCCGCAGTGAGCAGCCGTCCAGAAGCCGGCGACTGATCTGCCTCACCCAGGAAGAGCGCAATGATGGTGCCAACTTGGGCCAGTGAAACAACGTCCTCCACAACTAAACTGAAGAACCAAAAGGACAGCAACTTGTCTGTTCCCCTTCCCCCAATTCCCCAGCATTGTTCCCATCCTCCAATTCCCCAATAAAAATCTTAAAAAAAAACCTTTATAAAAGAAACAGTGTCCAACCTGCAAAGAATTAAGGACACTGCCAAAGTGGCTGAAAACGCAGCCCAAGGAGGGAACAGCCCCGCTCCACGTCGTCTCTGCTTGCACAGCCCTCTTAGTGCCAGGGTCCACAAGGGGAAGAGAGACGTCCTGCCAGAAACCCCGGAACATTGAAGGGAAAATGAAAACCACCTGAGCCATACGGAGCTCATGGTGCTCATACATCGTTAAAGTTCAACAAGTGGTTTTGCTTTTCTCTGAAAACTCAGCCCGCCCCTGCCAAATCCTGGCAGAGCCGACAGCCTGGGTGGGAATGGTGCTGCGGTGACAGCTGCTGTGGCTGCCAGCTGTAGACAGCCTTGTAAGATCCACCTGTTCTCACCAGCTGGCACCCCCACCCCACCCGGCCCCTTGGCCAAGTTGCTTGAGCCTCCGTCTCCCATCTCTAAAATGGGAGCAACAAACCCACCTGGGCTGGTGATGACTACACCCAAGGCCCCTCTCCCACTTCCCAGCAGTGATGGGCGCTCATGCCGAGGCCCTGGCCATAATGACCATTTCTGAGTCAGAGCAGGGGACCGGCTCCTGAGAATGTGACTTCATCTAGCCCCCACCCCACCCCCGTGACAGACTCAAGTTCAGCAAAGTTTCCTTGCACTCTGCACTGTGGTGCCCGTATATCAAGCGCAGAGATAAGCTCTCAGTTAACAAAGAAAGCTTTCACAGTGAGAACTGGCCCGCTGCACCTGATCCCCGGGCCTCAGAGCTGCTGACGTGGTCCCCAAGGAGGCTGTCAGCTGCTCTCCTCTCACGGCTTTATTGTAACTTATGACCACTGTCCTTAAAGGGGCTCTTGACAGAACCTGAGCAGGACCCCGAGGCCAGGGCTCTGACTCCCATTTGCCATGTGCCAGCCCCCGATGTTGAGTGCCTGGACTTGGGCGGCAGCCCTGGTGTGCCCCTGGGACAGTGGGGAGTCCCAGGAGGTGCTTGTGCCCCGCTGTCGGAACATTGCAGAGACAGTGAAAAAGGAGGCTTGGCGTCCCACGGTGGGGCAGAGGTGTCATGGCCACAGTACCAAGAAGGTGTCTTCAGGCCGAAAGACAAAGCCGACAACTCCATGGAACATGACAGAATTTATTGTAGGGTGATTTACTTACGGGAAGATTGGGTCGGAGCGGAACAGACAACCAGCAGTCCTGTGCAGATCATTCTCCGCTACCAGACCCATTAATATACTTTTTCTATAGTATAACCCGGCTACCAATGACTGACAGGACAAAGGGACAAAGCATGCAGTAGCGCTGCCCGGGGGAGGGGGGAACCCTCCTGGTGGTCTTGTGATGGATGGTTGCTTATAATCGATACTATTATCAATTTGATATTTATCTCCATTGTCATGACATCTCTGCTGCTGCTAACAAAAGCATTCCTGGTTACCTTTTTTTTAAGATTTTTATTGGGGAACTGGGGGATGGGAACAGTGCTGGGGAATTGGGGGAAGGGGAACAGACAAGTTGCTTTTTGTTTTGTTCTTCAGTGTAGTTGTGGAGGATGTTGCTTCACTGGCCCAAGTTGGCACCATCATCGCGCTCTTCCTGGGCGAGGCAGATCAGTCGCCGGCTTCCGGATGGCCGCGGCTGCTGGCCGCTCATGCTGGCTGCTGGCTACATATGGTAGCCCATGGCAACCCACTGCAGCAGGGACTGCAGCCTATGCTGTCACTGGCAACCCATGGCAGTCCAGCCTCTGGTTACCTTTTAAGGAACACAGATAGTCATCAACGAGAAGGCTTTCATATGCTTGCTAAGGACAGTGAGGTTGGTCAGAGATCACAGTGTGAAACTTAAAAATGAAACGAGGGGCCAGCCGAGTGGCTCTGTTGGTTAAGAGCTCGCTCAAGAGTTTGAGCTCTGAGCAACAGTGGTTCGATGCCCGGCCCGAGCTGAGCAGCCGCTGAGCTGCCAACAGGTAGCAGGATGGCTCAGCTAAAAAAAAAAAAAAAAAAGAAGTGAGACCCAGGACACAGCTGGAGTTGGTTTTGTTCACATCTACATCTATATACTTAACCTGTACTTATTGAGGTCTTGGGGATCCCCTGTCCCCTTGGGGTGTCATCCAGTGCAGCTGGCTGTCTCTGTGGCTATTTGTTCACTGATACCCCTGAAGAGGCATGGACCCTGGCCTCACCCCACCCTGGAATTCCAAAAGTCACCGAAACCTAAGCTGCTTGGCTCCATGCCTTGTGGGTCTGGCATCGGGCCTCCTGGACAGAGCCTCTGCAGCGGCCCTAAGTGCCAGGCCATGGGAGCTGGGTGCTGTGGCCCCGACTTGCCCACCTTTCACTGGGCCCTCTCCTTCCAGGTGCGGCTTCAGGTCCAGAGCATGGAAAAGCCGCAGTACCGAGGGACCTGGCACTGCTTCCAGTCTATCATCAAGCAGGAGAGTGTAAGTGACCTGGGCCTGGGCAGGTGGAGTGGGGGCAGGAAACCAGCCTCTAGGACTGTGGGAGGCCCCATAAAAGGCATCAGGGGGACTATCGAGCAAATCAGAACCTGGGAAATGGGGAGGGGTGAATGCCCAGCCCTCTCAGATCGATGGCTCTGGTTCTCATAAGATTCTGCTGGATCCTCATGAACACCTGGGATGGGCAGGGGCTGCCGCCATCCCCGTGGAGGTTCCCTGAGGAGGTGGGCCAGCAGCCCCAGCCCCCAAGCAGGAGCGGGCCTGACCCTCTGTGCACCCCGCAGGTGCTGGGCCTGTACAAGGGCCTGGGCTCCCCGCTCATGGGTCTCACTTTCATCAACGCGCTGGTGTTTGGCGTGCAAGGCAACACCCTGAGGGCTCTGGGCCGCGACTCGCCGCTGAACCAGTTCCTGGCGGGCTCGGCGGCAGGCGCCATCCAGTGCGTCATCTGCTGCCCCATGGAGCTGGCCAAGACACGGCTGCAGCTGCAGGACGCGGGCCCAGCCCGCACTTACCGGGGCTCCCTGGACTGCCTGGTGCAGATCTACCGGTGCGAAGGCCTGCGTGGCGTCAACCGGGGCATGGTGTCCACGCTGCTGCGTGAGACGCCCAGCTTCGGCGTCTACTTCCTCACCTATGACGTGCTGACGCGCGCGCTGGGCTGCGAGCCGGGCGACCGGCTGCTGGTGCCCAAGCTGCTGCTGGCAGGCGGCACGTCGGGCATCATGTCCTGGCTCTCCACCTACCCCATGGATGTGGTCAAGTCGCGGCTGCAGGCCGACGGGCTGCGGGGCGCCCCGCGCTACGGGGGCATCCTCGACTGCATGCGCCAGAGCTACCAGGCCGAAGGCTGGCGCGTCTTCACGCGCGGGCTGGCCTCCACGCTGCTGCGCGCCTTCCCGGTCAACGCCGCCACCTTCGCCACCGTCACCGTCGTGCTCACCTATGCCCGTGGCGAGGAGGACCTGCCGGAGGATGAGACCGTGCCTGCCACCTCGTCTGCCCCCGCGGGGCCCGCGTTGACTCAGCCCTCCAGCCTGTGACGCCAGGCCCCCAGCGAATAAGGCGCGACCTCCCCAGGGCCGCTTTTCAAAAACCCAGCATAGATATAGGTTGGCTCCCCAGCCGATCAGCCTGCCCAGACGCCCAGAAACTGGGCTGGGGACTCCATCAGAACTGGGTGGAATTCCACTATCAGTTGGGTGACCTGGACCACGAACTTCACTTCCTCAGTTTTCTCAGCTGTTACATGGGGACCTTCATACCCACATTGCTCAGTCAGGAAGGTCAGGTAATGCCTGTGCAGCACCTGGCTCTGTTACGTGGAGGCTTCCAGAAACCCAGCCGACACTCCATCCCTTCCTGGGATCCTGCCCACCATCACCATGGGGCCTCTGATGACCCACTGATGGGCTGTTGCCCAGTGCCTCGCTGCACATCCTCTGCCTGGCAGAGCTCCAGGGACACTCCTTGGCCACCTGTCCAGTCTCTGTGTTGGGGACAGAGAGGCAGCTCCAGATACCTCCTGGTGTCATAGAACGGACTCCTCTGCCGATGCACCGTAGCTTCTCCATAATGCACTGCTGGGAATACCCCTACCACTGCCACTCCCGCTGGAGGATGACCTGGGGGCCCACCAAGAGCATGGGGCTGGCGGAGGTTCCATATCCTCCTGGAGACGGGTCGGGGAGCAGGACCGGCCGGTGGGAGGAGGTCTCAACAGTTACATAGGGAACAGTCTTGTACCCTCTGGTCCTCAGGCTGTCCGTCTGTAAAATGGGGACATGGGTCAGCTGATATCCCAGTCAGGGTTCCCCAAAGTGTGCAGAAGGGTCAGCAGATAGTATGGAGTCCCAGTCCCCAGCAAATGGTGTCTTCCTGGGGCAATTGCAGTGCCTGGTTTCCTGTGAGGCCGTGAAGGGGCTTGTTAGTGGGCACAAGTGCGGCCACTTGGGGCCCCTCCAGGCTGAGGGGGATCTGAGCCCATGCTCTGGAGCTGTCACTAGAAGCCGGGGCTGTGGTGCGAGCTTGGGGTAGCCGGGGCACATCCCATACAGTGTGGTCATGTGATTGGATGGGGAGGTGGATGGTTCTGCACGGGATGGAGGTGGCTGTGGCCTCCTTTACCCTGAACGGGGGAGCTCAGCCTCTTGGGCAATGTGACAGGCTCTCCTAGGAGGCAGCCTGTGGTCAAGGAAGGCAAGACCCCAACCCTGTACACGCGGTGTCGTTGTACAGAAACACCAAGGGAATAAAAGATTCTTTTTTAAATATATTTTTAAGAGGGTTGGGCTTTATTTTGTATGTCACAGAGGAAGGGGCTCCGTTCCGCACCCCTCCCTGGAGTCAGAGGGGCCGGCTTGGTGGTCCGTGTGCTCTTGGCCCTGATGGCAGCCCGAGCTGTGTGACCTGGGGCAAGCTCTGGGACACATCTAGCCCGTTTCCTCATCTGCAAAATGGGGCTAATGGATACATGAGGATTAAGTGAGCGAAGCTCACACATGCTGGGTGAGTTCTCAGTGTTCAGCAGGTTCGCCTCAGATGTCTGGTTATCCTGGTGAGGGGCGGCCTGGTCCCTGCTTGTCCTCCAGCTGGGCAGGGCAGGCAACGTGTGTTGTGAGCTCTGGGAGTGCCACGCTGTGGTGAGGGCACAGAGGACATTAGCCGAAGTCAGAAATGGCCTCCCGAAGGAGGGAAAGGCTACGTGGAGCTGTGAAGGGTGAATGGATCTGTCCATCAGAGGTTAGACCTAACCCAACCTGAGAGGTCCCGGAGGGCTTCCTGGAGGAGGCCTTGTCTGCCCACCCCCACTTCTGCTCAGCCTCCTGGAGTCAGTTCCGAGCACCCTGCATCTACCTCATCTCTGCAGCTATCCACCTGCAGGCTCTTTCCTTCCCAAGTGCTGAGCCAAAAAGCTCCACCCACCTAGAGGGAGGGCAGGATTGAGGGCCCCCAGGTTTCTCTCCAGGGGAGCACTAGCTCTCCTGGGCCTTTACACCCCATTTAATCCCCAGCACTAGCCTGTGACATTGGGTTTGTCTTCAGTTTCCAGGCACAGGAGGCCAGGAAGGGGCTGGCTGGTGACCCCAGGGAGAAGTGTCTTCAGGCACATCACAGACCCCCTCACAGGGCCCATTAGCCCAGTGGTCCCCTTCCTGAAGTCCCAGGCAGCGGCTCCTTCCCCCATGAGGTCCCCTGGACTCGCACTTTCTTCTGGAAACCCAGGCAAATGCTAAAAACCAGGGTCCCCCACTCCCATCCTGAGTGCTGATGGTTAAACATTACCAACAAGTTGGATGGGAGAAGGGGTTGGGAGGGGGGGGTTATGAACTTATTAGACAATTTATTTTCTCCCTGATTTGAATTTATATTTATTCTGTTTGGAGTTAGTAATATATTAACGTGGGGGGAAAAAATGCAAACGGAACCCAGCCTGTGCATTGAAGGGGAAAACCTGGTCCCCACCTCCTCCCAGGCCAGAATGCCCCGTCCCGCCCCCACCCCTCCCCGAACAAGGACTTCCCGTCCTGGGCAAGTCCCAGCACATGGGAACATCCCCACTCCCCACAGAGTGTGGCCTAGGTACTGACTGTTCTGTTCTTTGCTTTTTTGACTTGACAGTTATCTTGGAGGTGTAGGCTAAGACAATAGCCATTTCTTCTCTTGAGGGTCTGGAGGCCAGAAGTCTGAAATTCAGCATCAGCAGTGTTGGCTCCTGGAGGTTCTGAGGGCGGATTCTTCCTTGCCTCTTGCAGCGCCTGCTGGTGGACGGCCATCCTTGTCTTGTACGACTATCGTTCCAACACTGCCTCCATCCTCACATGGCCTTCTTTCCTGTTGTTTGTCTCCTCTTCTTATAAGGACCCCAGTCATTAGCTTAAGGGTCCTATTCCAGTATGACCTCATTTAACTAATTACATCTGCAAAGACCTGTTCCAAATAAGGGTACAGTCACAGGTACCTGGGGGACATTGGCAGACCTTCCTAGGTGCCTACCTAGAAGCTATCCTGCCTTTCTAATAGAACCCCAATTTGTTGTAGGCTTTGGTGTGTCCAGAATTTTAAAAAATATACCTTTGGGCTGGGCTGAGTGGCTCAGTTGGTTAAGAGTTGGCTTAAGAGCGCGAGCTCTGAGCAACAGGGCCGCTGGTTCGATTCCCACAAGGGCCAGTGACGTTGCGCCTGAGCTGAGCTGTTGCTGAGCTGCCAACAGGTGGCAGGATGGCTCAGCTGGTGTAACAACAAGGTTGCCTGTTCGATGGTGGGCTATGCCCACCTGCAACTAAGACTGAACTCTGACACCTTGAGCTGAGCTGCCACCCGGATGGCTCAGTGGGTAGAGAGTGCGCTCTTAACAAGGCTGCTGGTTCGACTCCCGCATGGGATGGTGGCTACGCCCACCCGCAACTAAGATTGAACACAGCAACTTGAGCTCAGAGGCCACGAGCTGCCGACAGGAAGCCAGATGGCGACTGGCACCCTCCACAACAAAGATTGAATAACAACTTGGCTGGTCCCCTTCCCCAATTCCCCAACACTGTTCCCCTCCCAATTCCCCAATAAAATCTTTATTTATATATATAGATATCTCTATATATCTATATAGAGATATCTATATGTCTATATATATCTATATCTATCATCTATCTATCTATATACATATATATATCTTTACTGACTCCCTTGCAGCTAGAGGTGGCCTCAGGTCCCAGGTCTGGCTAGGGAGATGAGAGCAGAAGCCAGTGGCTGGGGCTTCTGAAAAAGCTTTGTAAGAGGGACAAAGGCACCTTTTCCTGTTGAAATGGGGACAAGATGCCTGCAGGAGCAGTGGAGAGAGAGCCAGCCCTGTGGCCTTGGGGGGCACTGCGCCAGTCCGGTCTGTGAAAGGCTGGTCACTTGCCCCACGTTCCATGCACTGTTCCTTTGTTTCTGTGTCACGTGCAGCCAATTGCATCATGGCCAAAGTGAGGAGTTGCCAGGTTTAACCCAGGGGAGGGACAGGATCTGTTTCACGCCCTAAAGACCCCACAGGAGGAGGTGAGGTGACAGGGCTACAAGGAGCAGGAGGAGGCAGGCCCGGTAGAGGGTTCTAAACACAAGGGCATCTCAAGGCCCGGAAGGGAGGGCTCCAACAGCAGGTGGGCAGGACCACCCTGGGGGATGAATGGTGACAGATGGAGGGAAACTGAGTCAACTTTTCCTGGTTTCTCCAGCGCAGGACACAGGCGTGCCGAGGAAGCCCCTGCAGGCAGCCCAGCCCACCTCTTCCCGCACCGGCGCTGGGCTGACACACACTGACTTTTCTTTCCCGTATCTGTTTATCCCCGTGGACCTCAGGCACACAGAATGAGTGAAGCGTAATTCTCCTCGTGACACGCCTCACTGGCCCCGGCCTGGCCCGCTGTCATTCAGTTGTTTCTCATAAACCAAAAGTCCCTTGTCCGACACAGAGTCGGGCCTCCACACCCTCCCGTGGATGGCAGGTTCTTGGAATGCGGGGGGCAGCGTCTCAGCCCTATCAGCCCCTCCAGTCCTCTTACCAGCCTCCATTTTGCAGTGGAGGATGCCAGTGAGGAGGGCCCAGTCCAGGGTCACGCGGCCAGTTGGTGCTGAGGCCAGGCATCCACCCTGCCGCAGGAGTGCCACACCAGCAGGGTCAGCCTGGGCCGGCCACCCAGACTCCTGGTGGCCAAATCACCAAGTTCCCGTGGCTGCAGTGACAGACACCCTGGAGTGTCAGTTCAGAGGGACCCACCCTGTATGCTCCTTGGTCTCGGCTCCCTGGCTGCTGGGACCCCATCCCCACGCTGGCATGGCACCCACCCGCTCTCCCAGGAGGAGGCAGTGTCCATTGTGACAGGACACACCAGAGAAGGGGCAGTGCTGCTGGGAGCGGGGCCTATGCAGCCTCTTGCTCGCCTCTCCACACAGGGAGGCCTCCCTGGGGGCCCCCACCCCATCCCGCCCCGCCATGCTCTCCCAGGCCTGCTGACAGCCGTCACCTGGGCTGGAATAGTTTGTGTACACCACCCCACCCCAACTCCCCACCCCCGCCGGCCGGGCAGTGCTACTCTATTATACAGTTTGGTGCTGCCAGGTGAGAAGCCCTGCCCCGGAAGGCTGGGGGTGCGTAGGCTAGGAGAGGCCGGGGTGCGAGAGCAGGACCCCAGGACAGACTAAAGGGGGCAGGTGTAGGGGAGGACAAGGCAGCTGGCAGGCTGGGGCGGGCTCATGAGGAGGATGAGGCCAAGGGACAGGCCTGGCGGAGGACCAAGACGGGTGGGGAGCGACTGACCCAGCATTAGAATGAACGGGGTGACTGGGGGTGACTGCAGCAGAGCGGGTTGGGAGGGGGGTGGGAAGATTTGGGAGTGGACATGGGAGGAGGACGGGGAGCCCCACCCACCGCCGCCTGTGGCATGAGGGTGACAGAAACAGCAGCCCGGCTTGGAGGGCTTCTGGCCCCTTCCTTTCAACCGCCACCAGGTCCTGACCTCATCCAGGGCATAAGCGATGGGGTCACCCCTCTCCCTGGTCTGGGGTTGAACCACGAGCCCTCTCAACACCAGGCCTTTTGCTCAGGTAGCCCCTCCTGTTATGTCTCCCCTCTCAGCTCCAAATGGCCCTACAAAGGCCCCACAAATGCCTCCCCTACCTCCTACCTGACTCTGATGCTGGCCCCCAGCGACCCTTCCCCGCTCCTCCCATCTTCTGCTGAGGAAAATGAAGCTCTCCACTGCCCCAAGGTCATCTGTCCTTCTATCCCGCTGAATCCCAAGGCCTTTCCAACGTGGCTGGTGTGCCCTCAGCATGCCCAGGGCTTAGCAGCAGGCGGCCCCCAAGTACTAAAGGACAAATGAATGGACCCCCCCTCCTTGTGGGTGCCCCACGCTGGGCTGAGGTTGTCCTCGGAGGGCTGTGGGCGCCAAGCTGTAACCTCTAAGCTTCTCCACCCGACTGGGCGCAGGAAGCCTCCCTACACCCTCAGAGGGGCCGCCCCACGCCGCGCGCACGCACCCCCGCCCCCCACCCCACCCTCGGCGTGGCGCGCGAGTGGCCACCGCACAGTCCCCTCCAGGGGCGAAAGCGGGAGGCACACCTGCGGGTGCAGGCCCAGTCGGGGACCTAAGGCTGGAGCGGAAGAACTAAATAACCCTCTGGCCTGGGGAAGAGGCCCGAGAGGCCATGGCGGCTGGGAGGGGAGACAGCTCAGGCCAGGGAGCAGGGGGAGGACGGGCGGGTCGTCCCGCAAAGGAGAGGAGCTCGGGCCACCAGGCCCTGGGACTTTCATAAGCAACATGTTGCAGGCGATGGGAGACAGGGAGCCAGGCCCCGCTTTCTCGGGGGCGGGCCTGACACTGCCCTCCCGCCTCCGCTGTCATAGCACTTACCCGTCTTGATCTTTCATCATCTTCTCGTGGCTCCTCTGCTAGATGTCATGCGGGTTCCATTAGCACCTGAAACAGGGCCTCCTGACAGAATTGCTCCGTTTGTTGAACGAATGAGTGAACCTGGGAGTTGAAGGACAGGGAAGCTTTGGAAATGAAAAGCTGCCAGGGGAGGTGGGGAGAGGACGGAAAAGCAGGTCAGGCCTGGGGCTCCGCTCTGAGGGTAGGTGAATGCGTTGGATTTTATCCCGCAGGAAGTGGACTCATTGGAGGTTCAGGTACCACCCCCGCTGGAGACCCAGTTAGACTGCAGGAAGCTGGCGGGGAGCAGCTGGGGCTGGAATAGGAGCTGAGGAATGCCGCACTGGGGGAGGGGGCCGGGGGCTGAGAGCCAGGTTCCAAGTCCCGGACACACAGCCGTAAGAGCGAGGACAAGAGGATGAGAAGACACCATGCTAGGAGGCGGCGGCCAGGGTGCCCACTCCATAAAGGGGACCAGGGCTTTAGAAAGGGGTTGGGGGTGAATTCAGGCTGAGGTGCGAATGGCAGCCAGGTAGGCCTGGGTTTTGAATTCCAGCTCCTCGGACCTTTGCTAGTGCCCCTCGTCCATGACACAGGGTAATGCTAATGGATTCCTCCAACGGTCATCTGACGGAGTAAATGAAATGGTGCCCACAACGCCTAGCACGGCCCTAGGCAGGTAGGTTCCCAACAAATGTCCTTGCAGGTAGGCGGGGGTGCTGGCAAGGGCAAAGAAGGGACACTGGTTTCCGTCACCCGGGGGTGGCCACAGAGAGCAATTCAAAGCCCTCAAGCTTTTGGTCTAAAACGTGAAGATCACACACCATTTTTCTCCACGGCTGCCTTCGCTCAGCAGTTCTGGGCCTCAGGCAGGCCCAGGACTTGCCGCCTTAGCAACATCCTGTGGGCAGCCCCTTCCATCATTAGCAAAAAAGGGCAAGTCCCATGAATTAAGGAGTATGGATAAGCCTAACCCTGCAGTACATCGGACCAGGGCCCCAGCGGGGGTGGGGGCGTGGCGGTGTCAGGGGCAGCAAGGTGCTTCTCTGCATTCTGCTTTTGGCTGAATCCTAACTAGCTCAGTATATTTTACCAAGTTTTTAAGTCTAGTGCAGTTAGTAAGAATTTCTTTTTGGTACTGGAGCTCCCAGAACAAGCACTGCGGAGGAGAATTTCACTTGGTTGTGCTTTCTGAAAAGTGGGTGAGTTTCTCATTAAAACTCCTCCTGGCTCGTTAGTCCATCTGGGAGCTGAGAGGTTCCACGTTAAGGAAGCATTTCTTGCTGGTGAGACTGAATCCTGGGAGTTTCCATTCCTGCGAGGTAAGGAAACTCATGAGGGTCTGCCCTGGGCGGTGTGGGTGGCAGTCCGACCAGGCGAGTGCTTACGGCCAGGCTTACTGGGTAATGAAACTCAGGAAGAGAGGAGGCTTAGGGGCTTGAGAAACAAACAAGAACCACAGGCATTAAAAAGCTTAACAACATTATGCGTTTATTTATCTTTTATAGAGCCATGTTACACATGCTTGGCGCTTCAAACTGAGTTATTGTTAAATGTTTTTTTCTGGATGCAAAGCCGTCTTGCTTGATGCGGATGCCTTAAATACTATAATATTTCTGCATCTATGACCTATGAGCTAAGGAGAAACCAAGGACAATTCCAGAAATGGCAAAGAACGTTTAAGAAAAAGATGTACATGAGACGCAAATGCTAAGTCCTTGAGTCAGGGCCTACAGAAGTTACCAGAAAGCGAATAAAAACAGAATTGTTCTATGAAAATGGTTTGACCAATCATCACCTGTAGATAACAGAGCCTCGTAACAGTTATGGATGTTGCGGAAAAAGGTTGTTTGGTAAGGATGCCCTTCCCCCTCCATAGTATATGCAGACATTGTGCGGCCCCCAGATAGAACACAGCAACCGGCCCCCATCCCTGTGACATCCCAGTGCTGTTTCTTATGGCGTCTGGGTGTCTAATGAAAAGCAGTCAATTTGATCAAACTTGCCACTTAGTGGAAAATCAATCATTGTGCTTTAAGTTGAACGTGACACCACACTTGTCCTCTGCAGGCTCCCACACAACGCCGGCCGGAAACGTGGGGGCCGGGGTGGCCAGCTTGTGGGAAGTTTGATTTGCCTGCTGACCTAACACCAGTGTTCAATTTCAACGTTCCCTTCCAGTTTCTACAAAGGGGAGTGGATGAAGTATGTCAGCAGTGTGCCACCTGCTCCTCCCATCAGGCCTCGACACAGGCCCAGCTTAAACATCCTCTCTGGCACTCTGCTGACTGCTCAGGCCTGGAGAGGAGGCTGGGAAGCCTCTCACCCGCATGTGGAGGGGCCGCCCTCTCCCATCTGCCACTGTCAAGGGCCAGTCCTTGCTCCATCTTCAGGTGACCAGGGGACCTGAGCACAGCCTGGGAGGTAACGATCAAAGCCAACCATGGTAAGTTAGGGTGCAGATCTAGACAGCCAGCCAAATGTTTCCGCACAGAAGAGGGGCTCTGCAGGCAAGAAGTGCCTCCTATACTGTCAAGAGCACACTATGGGAGTGCGTGGCCGGGGCTGCGCAGAAGCTGAACTTGGGAGTGTTGGCTTTCTCCTCTGAATCTGGTTACAAGTTTGGGTGGAAGGAATGCACCTGCCAGGACCTGCGGGGCCTGAACTTGTACAGGGGGCTGTACACTAAGACCAGCGGGAGCCAGGACAGAGGGCTACAGGTTCAGACATGTGCCCCTGAAGTCAGGGGTCCGAGGCCATCCAGTGACAGGCACAGAGCTGGCTTCAGCAGGCCAGCTAGGAGGGAGCCTCACGACATGCTCATGGCATCAAACAGACGCCTGTGGGCAGCGGCGGCTCTCACCACTATTTTCACCTCTAGGATCTTTGCTCTTGCTGGTGCTCAGATGTCAGGCAAGTAGAAGGGCCTTGGGGAATGGGGGAATAACACAGCCTTCCTCAGCCATGCTGATCCCAAATCACAGAGGAGTCGGCACAAACAGAGTTCAATTCTCTCTGCCTATAGGGAGGGTGGGATCTCCAGGTTTCCGGCTCAACAGACATGAATTCTGAGCTCAGCTACACAGGTAGGTTTTCTTAGGCAGAGCGGGAGCAGCAACAAAGCCCTCCGCAGACCCCTCACGATCTGGGTGCTCGATGGGAAATGACTCACCTATTTGTGAAGAAACCAACTTTCGTGGGCAGGCATTGGGCATACTATTCTGCCAAAGGGTCTTACTTTACTCAAATTTAGCAAAATAAGTGACATTTAAAAGAACTTGTACATGAAAACCAGATAGAAAAAAATCTTGATTTTCCTCAAATCCTCAGGCCTTGAATCTAGGCATAGCACACAAACACCATATGAAACCAACAGTGTGAGTTCAATGTCACCTTGGAAAATAAATGTCACTCTGGGGTGACAGTTCTTTATACAAATATTATGCTTCCCCCTAAACCCCACTACCAAAAGGGGGAAAATAATAAGAAATCCAAAAATAGAAAACAACATCTTGTTAAATGTAAACTTATCCTCTGGGTTTTTATATTATATATGCTAGAAACATGCATTTATTTCAGCTCAGATGTAAGAAAATATGTCTATCAGTATTATTTATAAATCAGATTAATCCTCAAGACAATTGACTCACTGTTAGAACACCATTTCAAACTGTTGTAATTTACACCTTTAGCAAAATGATGAATTCTAACCACAAGCGAAATGGGTTTAAGTTATACTCAGTGAGAACTACGTCTACTCTTTAAACTGTCGCTCATTTATTAGTTGCCTACACTACTGTAAATTGAGAGTGCTACATCAACAAGGAACTGGGACATCCAATTTTCTTCAAACCCCCAATTAAAGTCCTTTCAGAAATGAACTGCAGACTGAGAGGAGACACACGAACAGAGACGGAGTCCAGGGAGTGATGACTATTCCGCTCGGAGACAGAAAGGGATGGAAGCGATGACCACAGGCATCCCCCAAGGGGTCAAGGCACAGAGGAAGGAGGCCCTCCCTCCACGCAGGGGCCTGGCTTCTGCAGGTCGTGGCGTGGTTCTCGGGGCTGCCAACACGCACTTCCCCACAGCACGCGTCTGCCGTGCCGTGGGCCCTTGGGCAGTCCCGGGAACAGCGCCAGGACCAGGCTCCAGTGTGGCATAATGCTGGGCAAGCGTGGCTAATGCAGCCACCCCCGGACTGCACATCTGATAGTGGGAGGGAAGGTATGGGCGCTTACACCGTGGCCACCTGCACGGGCCTCTGCCCGTCTCGTCAGAAGCACACACTCACACTGGGGCACTCAGCTTCTAAGGGGACCGCCACCATGGCTTACCTCTCTCCTGACTGCCAGATACAGCAAAGCCTGGCTTATTTATCCAGGGCACAGCTGGGCTCTTCTGATTAACTCAGTTCCATCAAACTACTCAATGGAAAACAGATTCTGAACGGACAAAAAAAAGTGTCTCAAGTTAAATTTTTCATTTATGATTCAGAAGGCACTTCAAAATTCCCAAGAGCCACAGGGTCACTGTTATTGGGCCACCAATCCTCCTGTACAGGACCGATGGAGAAGCTGTAAGAGATAGGGCTATATTTTGACCTGATGGTGTCCTGGACATCTCGTAAATACATCTGGTATTAGCGAGTCTGTCAATTACCTTGCAGAGTCAAGCACACAGCACAAAGTCACACGGTATGTTTATATTTTGAGTAAATGAGATTTTGCTGTATCATGGCAGTTTATAAAATATTCTCACGAGCCTGATATTTGACTCGAGGTAAAATTCAAAAATTATAATCGTACATTTAAGAGGTCACAATGTGAGAGGTAAAGTACTCATTGAGTACAGCTTTCTCAATAATCTAATCGCCTTGCCAATCTGCACTCAGCATCCGTTTAGAAGCATAAAATTAAGCTCCTGGCACTCAACTGCTACAATGCGCTAGCATTAGACTCCCAGAGATGGAGGAACCAGGGCTCTCAAACCATCCGGTAACCATACGCGTTTCCCGTTAGACAAGCGGGGAAATTGGGCGGGGGGAGGCAGCCAGCTTGAGCAATGGAACCGCCTGGCCTGCCCTCCCTCTGCTCACCCCCCTGCCAGTTGACACCTTACCTTCAGGACACACACAGGCCAGGGCACAAGGGCTTCAATGACACATCTGCTGGGGGAGCTAAAATCCAAATCCAGTCTCCAAGGGGCCCAGGTGGGGTGCTCTGAGGTAGTTCCTTAACTCAGGGTGCCTGCTCCCTGCTCCCTTTCAGAACTCAGTACAGGCAGGAAGTATTACAGTCCCCACGCATCGCTTTAACCACAAGTCACTGTAACTGAGTGCAAAATCAAGGAAACTTGAGTTGCTTTATTTAGCTTCCAATTTCTGGGAGGCTCAAGAATTATAATTATTCTGGACAACAAAAGGAAATAAGACTGTGCTTACAGGTCTCTTTCTGCCATCTTCTTTCTGTCGGACTCCTATTTTATTGTTGCCCTTTCTGTTACACGGCATGTACACATCAGGTGTTAAAAGGTACAATACATTCGACAACCGAGCACCACTTTCTGTAACTAAACAGGCAAAGAAATTACACTGAACACCAGCATCTGGCAGTATTTTTCGGAAAAAAAAAAGTGACTAAAATGGGTTTAAATTGATTAACACTATTAAATCACACCTAATATTTGATACTACATGATTCAATACAGCTATACGATACAATTATACAAAATGTGTTAACATCAAAGAATACAACCAAAATTAAGATAGCAAACAAAACCTATATAACTTTTTTTTTACAGGAAAATACTTTTGAAGTATGCATGTAACTGCCCATTCTTTTAAAGAAAATCTACTGCAAGCAAAGTTATCAACCTCCAGAAAAATCACACATAGCATTACTAAGCATATCCCCAAAAAGTGTACAATATGCACACTTGGAAAATACAAAATTAAAAAAATTGTAAGCAACAGGTGAGCTTCATATTTATAAGAATGTGAAAAGAAGTCCCATTTTTAGCACTGTTGTATAAAGAATTGTCTTTTGATGCGAAGTTCATGAATTGTCCTCCTGTTGGGACCACACTTTACAAAAACACCGTGTTTTTGAAACGAGATTACAGAGCAAGATAGAGCATATCTTAGCAATGTCATCTTATTAAAGTTTTTTTTTTTAATTTTTACTACTTTATCAAAACATGTCCCTTAGGTGTGTAGGATTCATTTTTAAAATTCTTTCCTAGAAACAATATACAAAGGAGAGGCATATTTATTCCCAATCACACTCCTGGAAGATGCTTCCCGGGGTCGAGAAGGCTCTTCTCTCTCGTCTTCTCACTGGTTGTTTTTGGCCTTAGCATGTGTTAAGATGTGAGATTTCAGGTTAGTCGACTGAGCAAACTTCTTATTACAACCATCGAAGGGGCACACATAGGGCCTGTCTCCGGTATGGATTCGCACGTGTGTGCGCAAATTGAAGTCCAGTGAAAAGCGTTTCCCACAGCCTTCGAATGTGCACTGTCGAGGAAAGACCAGAGATAACCCTCTCAGCGACCAACCAGGCCCGGGGGCCGGGCGCCGCCACGCTGGAGGACAGCCTGCTCCCCCAACGCTTTTTTCCTCCCTGCCCTGGAGAAATTTTCTCGCTGCACTCCAGAATTAGTGGGCAAGGGGCTCTAACTGTGCATGAACGACTGACTCCTAGAACCCAGGGTTAGCCCTCCTGAACTGTTTACTGTAAGAGAAACACTTGCATAATAGCAAGACTCTTCCCAAATATTAGGTTAGGGTCCTAGTCCTAGTATATTGTTTCAAATAATGAAATACAAATGAATCGGAAGGTTTCTGGGGCCAAGTGGCAGGAAGAATCACGCCTGCTCTGCGCGTTTGCTACCCTTGTTCATGGGCTTCCCCAAACAAGACAAAATATTAACTACACTTACTCTCGTACAATAGAGTTTGAGAAGCTCCCCGCCAATGAGTAGTTCAATATAGTCCTAACTACAAGAACTAAACAGCTTCCATCCCACAGTGAACGCACTAGAAAAGCAGTTTCAGGCCTGCTCGAGCAAGCCTGTGTCCCTCCTGGTGTGGGAAGCCCCTCATTACATCCTGTGCCCAGGTTCTCAGAGATCACATCTGGGGAATTCGGCCCCTCATGACTCATCTGGACGCTGCTGCCACCTCACTAAGAGCAGGGCCCTCACTCTGCAGCGCCGCTGTCGCCGCCTGCCTACACTTGCAGGGTCGTGGGGAAGTGGGGGTGGGGGGTGGGACATCCAATTTTCTTCAAACCCCCAATTAAAGTCCTTTCAGAAATGAACTGCAGACTGAGAGGAGACACACGAACAGAGACGGAGTCCAGGNCTGGCTCTACCTGAAAGGGCTTCTCTCCAGTATGAACCAGTTGGTGTCGTTTTAGCTTTGAGCTCTCGACAAAAGCTTTGCCGCATTCTGCACAGACGTGGACTCGGGGGCCGTGGGTGTGCAGATGCTTTCTCATGGCAGAGTTATCCCTGAACATCTTTGTGCAGCCCTTGGAACAGAGAGAGAAGCTTAGTGGTTCACACTGCAAACTGTAACCAAGGGTTTAGCCACTTAACAGCCTTCACTGACACGTTAAAACCAACAACCCCCAGCCCCATTTTAATTGTACTTAGTATTACAGTAGAGATGTTATTTAAGACGAAAACCAGACAGCTAAAAAAGGCCTTATCATTTAATGTAAACCCTTGTTTTACAGATGAGGAAACTGAGGCTTAGAGATGTCTTTAAGTAGACTTGCCCAAGGTCACACTACTAAGAGTAGCCGAGCTGGGAGTAGAACCCAGCCCCCTGGCTTCCAGCTACACCACAGCTGCCTCGCCCAACTCCGTCCCCCAAATGAAGTAACAGAAGCCCTGAGAAATAAATGGAGTTAAAATGACGGCAGTCCACCACTACCTTTGGTGGGCCCCATATTCTGTGCTGCAAGAATGGGCTGTCATTCTCCATCGCCTACTGTTCCCTCTTCTCTCTTTGCCTCTTTCCCCTTCTTGACAGAGAAAGAAGCAAGAGGGTCTCCAAGGAATGGCAACTACAGAAGAAATTTATTTTGTGAGACACTAGGAAAAGAAGCAGGCAAACTGATACCAGAGCGGGGTGGGAGGCAGATGGGTGTGTGAGGCTCGAGAGCCAAGTCCTTCACCATTTCTTCTGCAGTTGTTGCCCAGTAATGGAGTGAATGGGGGAAATGATCAGACAGCACGACAGAAGGACAGCACAAGTCAACCAGTGGACAGCTTCACAGGCAAAGGGCGGGAAAAGCCACAGTTTTGTCACCTTGACCCCTAGGCTGAGTTTCCATTTCAAAAATGGAATTTTAATAAAATGAAGTTGGAAAAGAAGTACCCAGGGAAGCTAGAGATGGCAGGCACTGAAGGCATAACTGTTTTCAAATGCTTATTTATTTTTTGGCCCCAAGGAGTATCATTTTACATTTCAAAATCTCCACATTAAGAGCATTAAAACAGAATAAAGAACTTGTGAGTGCACAGTCAGGAGAGGTCACACCGTGAAACTACATTTATCCTTCTCCAATCGTTCATTTTAAACAATCCTTTACTCCATTCAAAAAGTCTCCCCCTTTGTTCTTCTGCACCTGTGTGATACTTTATTTTTCTGTTAGTTTTATATCCAACTAAGTTTGGAATAGACCCAATCAATACCTCAAAGTACTTTTTAGGCTATCGTTTTATTTTAAAGACTAATCACATTTGAAAACAATTAAGTACCCCTCTAGTAACACACAATTAATTAACAGGGTAAATTAAGAAAATTGTGAAGGAAATGATGAAGTCTTATTAGGCTTATTTTAGCAACACCCAGAATCATCTCCAAATTTCCATAATGAGCCTACTACAGTCCCGTAAAGGTCCACGGCTAAGACACAACCCAATGTCTTAAGATTGACTTAATGATCCAAAGAGAAGAAATAAAGTCCTAACGTAGTATATTCAGCATATAGTAATAATAAAAACACTGGTGCCCTACAGTAACCCCATTTAATAGTACTCAATTTAAGTGGCCTTTACTGAACAAAACTTGTATCACAAAATCATCTCTTGAATTTAGAAACCAAAGATTATAATTCCTCACTGAATCTCAAATATGAAGACAGAAATCAAAGTACAAATTTCTTATCATCTCTCTAAAACTTCTTTAACAGTCTAATGAACACTTTCCCCCTAGCATTACTTACTTTATGAGGGCAAGCTATTGTTCTTGGAGCATCATCTTCTTTAATTTTTCTTGGCTTCATTCTTACCAAAAGAAAAAAAAAGAAAAAAAAGAGAGAGAGAGAGATTTGTAGGAGTGGGTAGACTTAACTGGCATAAACCATATAGTCCCTGAAATGTTTTCCTTATAGGCACAAAAACTAAGATGACGATATGCTTCCATGAACGGGGAGCCCTGAGACAACTCGCAGAGTCCCTGGGACTGAAGCCCTCTGCCCACTCTCCAGGGAACAGCGCTGCCGCCTACAGTGGCACAGCTGATAAGCTGGTGGTGCAGCTAGGATGGCACCGCGATCTGTGTGCCTCAAGTACCTGCTCTTTTCTCCAAACTCTTTAAAAACAAAATGCCAACAGCCCAGAAAAACAGAGGAATCTTCTAGTGGGAGCAAAGCAAAGTATCCGAAAGCAGTTGCTGTGATAATAAAGGGGCCTTATAAAAAGGGAGCGATGGCTACCCGACGGTCTTAAAAATAACTTCCTAACACAACTGCTTGGTGGGGGGAAGTGGACATTTCATACCGACAGAAATGATTTTTAGATTTTTTTTTTAAAACAAGGGTACCCTCAACAGAATTATTTATATACACAGAAATATAATAGCTCTAGAAGGAAACATAACTGTTAATATTGGCTATTTGAGTAGGAGCCCCTAGGGATGGGTGAAAACACCCTATACTCTCCACCCTCTCTTCTAGCACAGTTAGGTTTTCAAAAAATAAAGAGCATTTCTTTTAAAGGACAGCGCTTTCTGATCCTGCTGTGGGGCGGGGGTGTAATAAGAGTCCTGGTCACGTGGGCAGCCAGAGAGCCCTGTGTGGAATTACTACCCAGAGAGCTTGCTGATTGGGTAACTTACCTACCTGCTATTTCCACTGAACCAACATTTGGTCTTTTGTCAAAACTCTCTCTCCAAATACTCCCTACAGATCTGTGTGTGGCAGAGGGGTGAGAAATTAAAGAGTTCCTAGAAAAACTAGAAAAAGAGATTGAAATCTCTGAACTAGATGTCCTTTTGGGCCCTAGCTTTGCCACCTCACACTCCCAACATAAGGAGGCACATTTAGTAACCAACCAGGTCGTTGTTCTAACAACAGAAGCAGTTGACCACCACTCTTACTACAAAAGGCTTCTGCTGCCATCTTTCCCGGTATCAGCAAAGGGCCGCCCTACCAATCCCGCTTAGCCCCTGATCTGGGAAAGGATGACATGAATCACCTAAACTTTCCATGCCCTGGAGGAGCACAGGGGAGACAATTGCTCTGGAAGCTACAACTTATCTCTAAGGAGTCTGTCCAAGACTGTCCAAATTTCCTAATTAAAGGCTGTAATGTTTCAGTCTGATTCCCTTCTCCCACTCCAGCCCTGTGGGTACTTGGTCTTTCTTGTACTTAGAGATGACCACACCAGGTAGCAAATATCTCCTAAGAGCCTGTTGTGTACAAGGCTCTGAACTAGCCTTTGTTATCTTGAAAACCACTAAATCCTGGCGTTTGTCTGACTTCACAAAACCAGGTAGGACAAAAATTTGGTGCCACTGCGCCACCTGGGGGTTATATCAAAGTTTGAAAAATTATAGCCATGCATATGAAAGGGTTGTACCCCAATCAAACATTAACAGTAATAGAGTATATTAAGAACCAAGCTTTGATCTTCCCCGTTAAGAATGTTTACCCCGATGACCCCACTGACATGCTGTCTCTCGACTCAGAGATGGCTACATGACTGCGACAGTCTAAATTCAATAAATGGTACTCACCTAAAAGAGGGTCAAGTTTACTGCATGCAAATTCTCAATAAATCGACTTTAAAAAAAATGCCCACTGGGTTGACAAATAACGTCATACAGACAACTTTTTTCCTGTTTCACCCATCTTGGGGTTTGGAGATGGGAGTCAATGGCAGGGAGGTACCTGTGCCTGTAGGACAGGTGTGGTCTAGTTGGGTTCCCACACCCCATACATTTTCTTAGATTTATTCCTAGGAATTTAATTTAAAAAATAATTTTTTATCATGAAAAATTTCAAATATACACAAAAGAGAACAGTCCCATTTACCATTCACACAACTCTTGCTTTTTAAAAATGTTAAGTGGTATTTTTTCTTAAATGTCACCTTCAAAGTGTGTATGAGTATTTAGCAATGTAATTAATTTTAGAGTTTAAAAATGCATTTGGACAAATACCCTTGGACTCAAAGAGGAAGTGGAAGGTATTTCACTGCAGCCACATTTAAGCTCCTTGGCAAATCACCCTTCTTCACTATAGAGTAACAAACGAGGCAGTATGTGTTGGTGCCTTTTACATTTTATTCTAATGCAAATATTGGGCAAAGGTCATTTTCCAGTGAAGTATATTTAGATTGAAAGATTTTTGTTTTGTGAATAAAGACTAAAATCTTCACGGCACCAATTGATAAATAATATATATATATATATATATATATATATATATATATATATATATATATATATATATATATTTGAAATCCTAAAAAGAAAAAAATTTTCAAAAGACTAAAATCATGTGCTACTCCTTAAAATATCTTGACTTGCCCAAACTAGTCAGTAGCGACCACGCCTGGAGTTTGTGTTGACTGTGATACTGTACAAAGATCTTTGGAACCGGAGACGACAATGACAACAGCATAGGCATTATGAATGAGACGGATGGGATGTGACTTGATGCTGACTCCTACTAGCTGCAGACCTTGAGCAAATTACTTAACTCCTCAGCCTCAGTTTCTTATTCTGTAAAAAGGCATAAGGCTACCTACGTTAGAGCTGTGAAGCTTAAGACATGATGCACGTTAAGCTCTTGGGAAATGATAGCTATTATTATCACCAGCTGTGTATTAACTGGGCCTAGCTAAAATTGAGTCAATTTCTTAAAAAAAAAAAAAAAAGCCAGTTGTAGTCAACAACCCGAAAGGTTCTGGTGCTCCAAACCACCCTTTCCAACGAAAGGGCTGCAAGACTGGAGAAAGAATAGCACAGGTGAAGCAGGAAGGCCTCCTCACTACATTACAAACTACGGAGGAGCCAAGTACCCCAGACGAGAAGTTTCCCGTTCAATTACAAATGGAGACTCTGCTCCCGTGTTATGACAGCACAGCTGGTTTTAGGCTATCTCATTCTGCATCTGTGGAAGGAACAACGCTGTAAAGGTTGGACTCCAGGACCAGAAACTGAAGGAATTTCCTGGCACGATTTTCAGCAGGGCACTGTGTAAACCAAAAGTTCCAGCCAAGTTAAATCTGCAAACGTCCCAGAGCTGAGATGAACATTTTTTGAAGCAGTGACTCTTGAATTTTGAAAATAAGCCCCTTTCCTGCACAGCAAGCTTAGCTGACTTCAGACTGGAGCCACCAATCGTGACCTGTGCTGTTGGGACACAAGTTCCTGTGTGACACATCTCCCAAGGCGAGCTTCAGCTCCTTTCTTTGTGCAAAGAATCATGTTGCCTTAGACAAGTGAGACCAAGTTTGTTAAATGAATTATCTCTTAAATAACAGTGTGTATTCATGTGATGACACTGAAGAGTTAGTTAAGCGACTTTCAGCTCCATGATCACATTTCATCTGCACATTAACCCGTGATTAAAGTCTCAGGTGGGTACTGACAACAAAATAACCACCTTGGGACTGACCTACGCACTCTTTATTTTGATCTTTCTGGACCGAAACTTTCCAAAGCGCTAACTTTAGTTAATGAAAAACGCACAAGGGTTGTCAATTTAATCAGGAAATAGAATTTACTAGGTGCCACCCACTGACCACTTTTTAAAGTAGTATTTACTAAAAAGACATTTCAGGTAAGAACAGTCACCCAGTCCCACCCTCCCAAATAGCATGACTTTCAAATGAAAGCCCGTATTTCTTACACTTGCCCACACACACGTAACTAATTTCCTAAGCAGTCTAGGGTCAGTGTGGCAGGAGACTGAAACATTCTGTGGTCAGTTTCAAGGCCAGTCCAGAACCCCATCACCCCAGGATACCGAAGACAGAGAAAAGCTGCTAACCAACCACCCCCTAAGCCAACAGCCAAGTCACGGAGCGAAGGTGGATGAGGGGCAGAGGGCAGCAGAGCAAGTTCAGTAAAGAAGATGGGGTCTGGCTCCCAAGTTTGAAACTTGGTGCCTTAAGGTTTCGGGATCCCAGGCACCAATTCTGGGGCCCCTGAGAAATCCTACTCAGCTGTTTGTTATACACCTTCTCTAAATGTGAAGCCCTAACAAAACAGGGCATTCCAGGCTCACACACTTCTCCCCACCACCACTGTCCAGTTAGTGAGGCTCTTTGGTTTTCCCACAATCTCATCAAGACACTATGGAAAATGGGCATGAGAATGAGCCCCACCCTCAATCCACCTCCCAGGGCCCAAACCCTGACCTTCACTTTGCATACACTGTCAAGACGAGCAAGATTTCATTCTATCCTGTCTACAAAAATGGAATCTTTAATTATAGAAGAAAATAAACACACTCTGTATTCAAATATTATGTAAATACTACTTACTGCAGAATAAACTGTGTCAGGATCACATTTCAATCCAATACAGCAGGTTCAGTACCCAGGAGAGAACTCGCCTTGAGTCAGGTCAAATGAATTCTCTCCTTCGATACTGGTAAAAGTACGCCCCACTTTGAGGCCATGGCTTTCCTAGTCCTGACCCCCTTTTTTCAGGGAGTTTCTGATTATCTTTTCTTTTTTAGAAGACTCGTTCCCATACCACCAAGACCATCTAGCTTCTTACTCATTCTATCCACTACTGAATGAAATCGACTTTTCTTGAAGAAATTTTTACAACCCACCAACTTCCTATTCTAAATTAAACATGTGTTCCAGCCTCTTGCACAGCTGTCTTCTTGGTTTTCTTTTCACTTTATTCTTTAGGAAGTCTTCCTTTTGATGTTCACCCTCACTCTATTGGAATCTATCCTCAAGTAACCTACTCAGAAAGGGTGTGTGCAACATAAAACAAGTCTTGCATGTCTAAAACTGTCATTATTTTGCCCTCATATTTGACTGTTAGCTTTGCTGGATCAAGAATTCTATGTTTACATTAATTTTTCCTCAGAAATCTCAAAACATACCGCTCCACTGTCTTCTAATTATCTATTGCTGTTGAAAGTAATTCTCCTTCGGCTCTAATGATCATTCTTTTGTAGGTGACCTAGCTTTTCTCTCTGGAAGTTTCTAGGTTCTTTATCCTTAGTGTTTTGAAATTTCACAAATGGTACCTTTAAAATACCTGGCACCTGGGTGGCAGTCCCAGTGGGTGGTCCCCTTTGCCAGGGGTAAGGTCTAAGGCAGCCCTGCTGCAGAGGCAAGGCCACTTGGGGAGCAAGCAGAGGCTTCTACTCCACAACGGCAACATGTGCCTCCTAAGTTTAGGGCTGGTACACCCCCCATTTTCTGTTCAGGACTGGGGACAAGTTTCAATTCTCCAGCGAGGGTGAACAAGGCCAGGGGTCACCACCGCCACCTACTTGCGTCTACTGCCCACTACCCACAGGCTCCCTGTCTACTAAACCCCCTGCTCCTCCACTGAAATCACTTCACAGAATTCCACTTGGAATTCTCTCCTTCAGTCGTCTGGCCCTTCTGGAAACCCCAGAAGGGCTTTGTGGTGGCTCTCCCATCTCCCCTCCTCTTCTGAACGATCCTTCTGCTGCTTACCCCTCTGAATACAAGGGCTTCCCAGCATTTTATGTGGGGGTCTTTTCCCTCCCAAACCTTACAGCCAAAGAGCTGACTTGCCTGACACTTCCGTGCTTTCCCACCCCTCCTCAGATGACTCCAGCCCTAACGTACTCCCAAAACCACCTCCAGTCCAGAAGAGATGTTTCATTAGCATCTAAAAGCAAACACTGCCTACCCTGAACCCCAAACCAGCACCCCCTCCCAATTTCCTGCCTCCTAGGGAGAAAAGCTTTTAATCAGCCTTTTCATTGTCTCCTGTCATATCTAGCACATTTATTCTTTTATAGCAGCCCAAATCCCAGGCAAACTTGACTGCTTACTCCTTCCTGAATACACACTGGATATTGACTGTGTACACTGAGCTTGTGCCATTCTAGTACGTAGGCTCCACCATGGAAATCCCACCTACCTGCCAAATCTCCATGCTCTCCAAGGCCCAAAGCAAATGCCACCTCCCACAAGCTGTGCTTGGTTCCTGTGTTCCATCTCCATCCCTGAGATACAGCCCGTATTATATCCTCACTAAATGCCGAGTACTATAAGGAAGAGGTGACTAACTTTAAGAACACATGTAACATTAAACTCTGGCGTGATATCTGGCTCAATCAGTCCATAAATTCTAATCTCACTGATGACTATGTATCCTACAGGTTCCATTTGTATGGGGGGGGGGGGAGTTAACAATATTTGATACACACGCCTGTGTTTAAAATATGAATGGCAATAAAAGCTGGAACACAATGTCATTAACAAAAGGATCAAGCCCTAACTTTTTTTTGTTAAGCCATGATAAATTAGAAATAAATCAATGTGTAAATTCTCTGTAGGTACAATTTCACTGCAGAGAACAGGGTTCAAATCCCTTATTAAAACACAATGGAAGTCTTAAAATCCATCTGACATGTTTCGGGAAACAGGCTCCAAAAGCAGGAAGCAGCCAGCCCACCTGGTTTTCAGGCAGGGCTACAAGGAGAAACCAGGACACTCCAGGGTTCCTGCCCCTTCCGCCTCTGCTCTGCTCTCAACAGAACAGCAGAAGAGGTGCCCCACTCTGTTCTTGGGCGGTGCAAGGTCACCAAGATTTCTTTCTTGCTGATTCTGCCTGCACCTACGTTCTCAGGCTGGTTCCAGGCTCCATTCAGCCTCAGGCAGGGAAAAGGGAAAGGCCCTCTGCTCCAGGGTTTACAGTTCATTTCATTTAAAAGTTTACATACATCTGTGCAGGTTTTCTCACGTCCTTGTAAAAACTGCCAAACAGTATTAGAAAATACATAATGTAAAAAGGGGCAGAGGCTTCTGTGGGAACCCAGCCGTTTCGGGCAAAACAAACACCCAATGGGTTCCGATCTTCCTGACTGCTCACCTTGGACAGTCACAGGGATCCCAGCCAAAAATATCTGAGCTCTTCCTTTCACGCCAGCTTAAATTAACAAAACGCTGGAATCTTAACTGTTGACTCGCTAAAATATGACCGGATGACTCTTGTATAGACCCAGGTCTCCTGCAGCTCAGCCCAGGACCATACACTCAATTTGAAACATATACAAGCAGGCCAAGAGGTAGTGTGAAGACATCCAGTTCCAAGCAAATTATATGCATTTTATTTATCTACAAGCAATGTCATTTATGGAATTAAAGAGCATTTATTTTATCTTATTGTCTGCAAGGATCTACAATGGTGTCACTCGCATTAATAGCACAATTACTACTAAAAGAAAACTGCTTTTGTTTTCAGAAGTTCCCGCAGAGCAAGAATACAAACCACTGTTATAACTTAGGCACAAAAAACCCCAGCTGGCAACACTCAAGCACTTCCTATGAATAGAAGAAAGTCCTTATCACTTACCTAGCAAATTCTGCCAGTTGTTTGGGATCTGAGAGGTCAATGCCAGGTATCCCTCCAGGAGGAAGTTTCTTTCCTGTCATATACTCTGAATAATCAGGAGGGGAGTTCTCTCCAATGATCTGTTCTTCAACCACCGTCTCATGGTCAATATCTTTTTTTTCATCTGCAACACATCATCAGATTATTTTAGCTGAGTAAAAACTGTCTATGTGGACAAGTACATTTTAACTACAAACACTGTTTTCATTAGCAGCTTCTTAAATGGGTGACTTAGAGCCGCTACCTCAATTTCTTAAGCACCCAGTCTTTCTTTTGAAATCCTGTTTCTGCTTGCAAGTCACCAAAATCTTGGATGCCAAATCCAACAGCCCTTTCCTTTCTGTGAGCGTTCCTTCCTGGCCTCCGGGAGCAGCTCATCATTACTGTCCTCAGCACCCACTTGCCTGGTCCACTCCACCTCTCTAACCGGCTTGTTTTCAATGGCTTTGCTGCTCCTAGCACTTGTCCGAGCTCTGCTTTTCGTCTGCCACACACATTTCCTGTAATCAACTCTGCAGCGCTGAAGCAAATCTGGTTTTACAGCCGTCACCTCTGAGCCCGCCTCTTGCCTCCTCCTCTTCATCTTTTCCTCTCCCTCTCTCTCCAGCTGTACTGGGCTCTTAGCTGCTCAGATGTACTGTGGCCCCATCACCCTAACCTCAAGGCTTCCACTCACATCCTTCTCATTGGCTCCAACTTGTAACCACAGCTCTGTGGTTTTTGTTGGCCTCTCCCACCAGACTGGAAGCTCCCTGAGAACGGGGATGCTCGTCAGTCTTGCTCCCCAGGTGTTCCCAGAGCCTTGTTCAAAGTCTGCACACACTTGGCCCTCAGTAAGTATGTGTTCCAAGAATGTAGGACGTCTCTAATTCATATGTCTCATTATCGCCTCAACTACAACAGGTTAAAAAGGAATACTGACCCCCATAATTAATCCCCTCTATCTCAGACACCAAATACTATTGATCCTTTTTAAAAGGTCTTCTCTCCCTTTGTCCCACTGCTGTCAACTTAGTTTTTATCATTATGGTCTCAAACCTAAATGACAACTGGAATTTCTTAACTGATCTTCACAACTATGTTTGCTCTTGGCTCTCGTGATGCTAAAGGATAAATCGACACAGAAAACATAGCTGATACACACTTTCACCTGTGGTGTGACACCTTCACCAGAGGTTATCAATCACTTCAACCTGGCATTCTGGGTCCTGTGCTGACTGGTTCCATTTTAGCGCATCTAGTCTTACCTTCTAGTTCTCCTTTGCATGTGCCCTCCATCATCCAACCAGCCTGTTTTTCTCACCAGTTAATTCCCAAGTGCCTGGCAGGAGATACTCAACAAGCACAAGTGTCCCCTTCGCTCTATTGCCTCTCTAATTCCAGCCTACCCTCCAGAGCCTTGCTCAAATTCTCTAAGGGCTTGTTGATTCTATCACTCTAGCCTTGGATTCTTACCTTTTCTTTGAACTCCTAGATTATTTCTTGATAGTAACACTGACAAACTCTAAATTGTGCTGTTTTGAATTTTTGTTGGCTTTGTCTCTTAAACTAGAGGGAAGGGCCCAGAGGCCAAAACCAGCTTTCTACTACTTTGGTGCCTAAAGCAAAAAATTTCAATGGTAACAGAAATTTTCCATTTCTCCATCAAATTGTTTCACAAAAAGCAGTAACACAAGAACTTTCACAAGTAAAAACTGGCTTGTTCAACTCTTACCTTGCATTACCTTCCACCAGTGTTAAACATGGTCAAAAAACAAACCACACCAAATCCTGCAACTGATGTCACTACCAAAAAACTACGCATCGCTGTTCAGCACACACCACTCAGTGACATCAGGGGATTAGGGCCAACAAAGACAATGTAGGTTCATTTGAGTCAAGTTCAATCACTCTCAGCAATGAAAAACACAGAATACAAGTTTTAAATCTTAAATGCCTAACTCTCCCTCCACTCTTCATTTGAGAAACTATTACAGGTTATTACAAGGAATCATAGAATATAATAATAGCAGCTAACATTTTATTGAATGTTTATGTGTAGGCATTGTTTTAATCGCTGCACCTATCACCCTACACAGTGGACAAATGAGCAGCTTCATTTTACAGAGGAGATGACTGAGCTACAAAGAGGTTAGTTAAGTAACTTGCTCAGGATTAACTATGGTGTTTCCCTGAGAATAAGACCTAGTCAGAAAATAAGCCCTAGAATGATTTTCAGGGTGCTCCTAGTATAAGCCCTACCCCAAAATAAGCCCCAGTTAAGGTTGTCAGCCAGACATGACTGTATTTGAATAAATGTAGATTTTTTTGTACATGAATAAATGGATAAAATGTGTCTTTTGGAGCAAAAATTAATATAAGACCCGGTCTTATTTTCAGGGAAACATGGTAGTTAGTAAGCGGCAAATGTGAACTCATGAAGTCTAACTCTAAGAACTCTGTGCTTACCTGTCAAGCTCTACTGTCTCCTGTTTGGAATGAGAAAGAACTAGATAATATACCCTAGGTCACCCGTTTACAGAGATGAAGAATGTGGTACTGGTCACAAGCTACAAAGCTGAGACTGCACTCTGACCACATTCTTTAATTTCACTTCTTTTCTCAGGGCTGGAACAATTCCTTTACCTCCAATCGCTTCCCTGGTTTTTTGTTTTTTTTTTTAGCTGAGCCATCCTGCTACCTGTTGGCAGCTCAGTGGCTGCTCAGCTCGGGCTGGACCTGAACCGCTGTTGCTCAGAGCTCAAACTCCTGAGCGAGCTCTTAACCAACTGAGCCACTCGGCCGGCCCTACCTCCAATCTCTTCAATTTAGGCATGATGACTATACCATCAACTTTCAAGTGGCACAGAACACACTGGTGGGAAAGGAATGGGAAGGGAAGTGTTTTTTTTCTTCACTCACGTTTTCTATATCTGACACAAGAATGATATGACAGCAAGGCTGAGAAACACTTCTGCTCTGAGCAAGCTGCTGATGAGCATATGCCTCAAGTACGCTGGGGCAGCAAGAAGGCTTAACTCCCCACAGAAAGGAGTCACAGGCTCGCGAAATCGTTCCTTGTAGTTCTACACATGAGTACCAGAGGGTCTCCTACGTGCCTGGCACTGTTCTAGGCACCAGGAACAGCAGTGAGAAACACAAGCAGCCTCTCTGCCTTGGCTGTGGAGATCAAGATGCCAACCAATTGTTCCTGGAGAAGGCCCTCTTCCTGGTTTGTAGGCAGATGCCTTCTTGCTGTGTGCTCACACATATCATTTTTCATCACACTGCATAACTGCTGTCCCTTCTTATAAGGAAGGACGCTAATCCCATTCGTGGGGCTCTACCCTCACAACCTAATTACCTCCCAAAGGTCCCTCTTCTAACACCATCACATTGGGGATTAGGGCTTCAGAATGTGAGTTTTGGGGTAACACACAAAGTCAAACGAGGAAATCTTCTTAAGGTACAGTTCTTAGTGTCAATATTCAAGATCAAGCATCTAGGGGACAGTCACTAAGATGATTAAGAATCAGAAAACGAAACATGGATGAAATAAGCCTAAAGTAGAGGCTGACAAGATTTCAAGCTCTGCATGTACAGTCAGTGGGTCAAACGCAGCCTGCCAACCCCCACTGATTTTCACTGTTTCGTTTTTGTTCTTTTTAAATTTCGGTAAAACAGACATTAACGTGGTACGTATTTTAACCCCGTTAAGTGTGCAATTCAGTGGCACTAAGTACATTCACAATGTAGTGAACTATCACCACTATCTATACCCAAAACTTCTTCATCCCCAACAGAAACTTGGTACCCCTCAAACAATAACCCCTTCATCTCCCAGTTTCTGGTAACCTCTATCATACTTTGTTTCTATGAATTTGCCTACTCTTGCTACGTTTTATAAGTGGAATCACACAGTATTTGTTGTTCTGTGGCTGGCTTATTTCACTAAGCATAATGTCTTCAAGGTCCATCCATGTTATAGCACATTTCAAAATTTCATTCCTTTTCATGGCTGAATAATATTCCTGTATGGGCACACCACATTCATCTACTGAAGGACACTTAGGTTGTTTCCACCTTTTGGCTATTGTGAATAATACTATGAATGATGGTGTGCAAATATGCCATTCTTTAATAAATAAAGTTTTACTGGAACAGAGCCATGTTCACTTATTTACATATTATCTATGGCTGCTTTCCTGCTACAAGGAGTTGATTAGTTGATTAGTTCCAACAAAACTGCAGGACCTACAAAAGCTGAAATATTACTATCTAGCCCTTTTACAGGAAAGGTTGGCTAACCTGATCTAGATGATGGGCTTTCACTTAGACAAATGGGGTTGAACTACAGTGGAAAGTTCTCTATTTGAAACAAGGAACAATTTCTGCGGTGAGATTACTAAACAATGGGTTTGCTACCAAAAAGGACATTTGTCACAGGTCTTTAAAACAGGTTAGATTCAAGTTTAATTCTGGAGGAGGAATAAACACAGCTGGGTAATGAATCAGATGGGTGGGGATAGATTAGGGATTGATTGTCCAGTATGCCATCCAAGTTTCTTGTTTTCATTTCTTGGAGATGGCACTGTCATCAGCTGAGACGGAGAACAATGGGGGGAGAGACAACGTGCAGGAGGGTCTGGCGTTCCACTCTGAGATATCTGTGTGACATCTAGTGGGCAGACCTCAAGAAAGTACCTGGAAATGCAAGTGTGGGGGATAAAAAGAAACCTAGGTTGGACAGAAATATATTGGAAATCACTGGCATACAGACTGAATTTAAAGCCACCAAAATATATATATCTATATTGAGAAAAAATATAGACAAAGAACAGAGGGCTCAGAACCAAAACCCGGGTAATTCTAACATTGAGAGGAGGAGGAAGACTTTGCAAAGAGGTAGAGAGAAGACTAAGCTTTGTCTACTGAGACCTTTACTCAGTGACATGCCAGGGGAAAGCGGCTCACGGGGAAGGCAATCTGCCCCGAGCACTCACAGCAAGTGTGTGGTGAGACATAAGTTTAAAACCATAACAAAGCATTCAAACCAGCTGGTCTGGGTTATCACTATCCACCTGTACTCCTAAACAATGTCAGCAATACAAATATTCTTACCTAAAAAAATCTTTTGTTGGCCTAAGTTGTAAATAATTGCTGTGGATACTTTACACTTTCATCATATATATTTAACCTTCGTATTATCACGTTTCTTACTTATTCTTTAACAAACAGTGTATTATTTGGAAGTTAAATTGGAGAACTCCTTGAAGACCAGCACACACAGATTGTAAAGAAGGTCATTAACTGTTCAACAAAATGCAAGGAAATAATCTATTTACATATTTTTTTAAATTGCATTTTGAAGAAGACTGCCAAACAAATGATAAAAGATGCTAGCTTCTATTGCCAGAAGAAATCAAAGACAACGTCTGTCTCATTTTCACCAAGAACTGGACACATATTAAAGCAACACATCAAATAATGCCAATGTTTGTTATTATTTGGCCATCTTATCTGATTTTTGCAAAAGAAAACCTTCAGAAGTTTTTGCCAAATACAATAGAAATTTATGATGCTCTAAAAGGGAAACCCAATATTTTTATTACGTTTACAGACCATATGTTCATATAAGCTTCCCCTTTTGTTCAAACATATATTAGTGAAAAGAATTCGGGGATTTTTGCAATTTTATTAAAAAACGTTTCAGCATTATAACATGCATTTAATAAAGAAGACTTTCACTCTGCACTCACTATATTCCTTTCATTTCATAATTACTATGGAAATAGATTTGCTGTATACAAGGAAAAGAAGGTGTTAACTGAGCCACTCTGAATGTATGCCACTGAGTTCTACTGACTGGCACGGAGTAATATCAAAACCCATCTAGGTAACACATGGTCACGAAGCAAAGGATCTAAACCTGCTTAAACACTCATATAGCATAGACCCTTGAACAACATGGATTTGAACCACGCTGGTCCACTTATACGTGCCTTCTTTCAATACCTTTTACTGTTTTTGATCAAAGGTTGGGAGTCCATGGATGCAGAGGGCGAACTGGATGCATTGAGTTACATCATTTTATGTAGGGGACTTGAAAGTTTGTGGATTTTGGAATCCACAGGGGTCCTGGAACCAATCTCCACAGATACTGAGGGACAACTAAGTTTTAGGGGAGTCAAAAGTTATATGCAGATTTTCAACTGCACAGAGGTGGGCACCCCTAACCCCATGTTGTTCAAGGATCAGCTCTCTGGAGCTTTCCTAGAGGAAGACTTAGGTAATCATCCCTTCATTGTTTCAAGTGGACAGGGTTAATCCATTACAACAGGTTTGTTCGACCAACGTAACTTATAATTTTTAATAATTATTACTAATAATTCATAACTATGATTACCAGAAAACAACTGGGGAAAGCAAATTAAAACCAAATCTCAAACTTCCTATGTGGAAAAAGCCAATTCAAAGGAGTGGGGTAGTGGGGGAAATAATATCGAGAACTTCTAGTCAAAATGGTTCATTACGTCATTCCAGAGCTCACTAACCTCTGGCCAAACACAAATGACGCGCCAACAACCAGACCCAAGTTAAATGGCCTACGTAGGAAGGTGAAAAAATCAAACCTAGCCAATACCATCCATAAATGGGGCACACACTTTGAATTATTTCAGCAGGACGTAGATCAATTCATTCTTGTTTTTAAAATATTCTCAATGTTTTGCATATGAAACTATCCAAACGGTAGAAAATGTTTAAGTCCCCGTCCTATCGCTCTTAGCTCTTCCGTTCCTTCCTATGTTACCAAAGCTATAATCACTCGCGGTCTAGTTTGAGAGACAAAACAGAGGCTCAAAATAATTTACAGATAGAAAGATATGATTAAGGAACTAGTAAGTGCAAAGGCTGTGAGCTCTACAGGTCCAGAGAAGAGGTTAAAAAAGTGGAGTCTCACCTGCCCCTCCATGCTCCAACCAAACTGGTTTTCTCCAGCGATTCAATGTCCGATAAAATGTACGTGAGAAATACAACTTTCCTTTCTTGTCCACCTCTCACCCCCCATCTAAGTCCAGTCTGCTCTCCAAAGCCCAGATCAAGATCTCTTTCCTTCAGGACCTTTCGTTCCTGTTCCTGAGCCTTGCTTGGTTCCCCGCTTATTGAATAACGAGAATGCCACCTACCTTATAATAAGGCTAAGACAAAATAGCACATTAAATGCCAACCATTGTGTCTGTAAAATAGAGAGGAGTGAGCAAAAACTCCTTTATTCCACTTTTCCCTCCCTCCTGGATTTAAAGAGAACAGTAGGTCCTATGCTTAAAGGTTTTTAAAGAATGTTGAACTCTTTATGAAACTATACTAAGCATGTAAGGAATACAAAAAATTAGGAATCATCCTCAGGTCACTTTAAGCCTTTGGTGGCTATAAGACACCGGGTCAAGTATGACGCTATACTGGTTGGAATCTGTGCGTTACTACCACTCAGTGGTCCCCTTCAGATATAAAGCAGTCAGTTTATTTTATAATAGAATCCAGTCCTGAGAAAAGCTTGATTTTCCTTACATGTTTTTCTCATCTTAGAATCAGTAAGCGGTAGTATGGTTTCCTTTTTTATCCTGACTGCCAGGAAGCTCATTAGAGATGACCCTAATGCTTCCTGTTTTTAGCGTGATCCTGATTTTCTGTGTTTTACCAATTTACATATTTACTTATTTATTTGGGTTGGATAAATTTTGCTTCTCCCCACCTCCCACCTTTGGCCATTCACTTTTTTTTTTTTTTTTAAGATTTTATTGGGGAATCGGGGGAAGGGGAACAGACAAGTTGCTGTCCTTTTGTTCTTCAGTCTAGTTGTGGAGGACGTCGCTTCATGGGCCCAAGTTGGCACCATTACTGCGCTCTTCCCAAGTGAGGCAGATCGGTCGCCGGCCTCTGGACGGCGGCTCACGGCAGCTCTTGGCAGCTCACACCGGCTGCTGGCTGCTCACGCTGGCTGCCAGCTGCTGGCCACTCACAGTAGCTCATGGCAGCCCACTGCAGCAGGGGCTGCAGCCTACGCCATTGCCGGCAACTGCAGCCCTACTCCAGGTGGAACTGTCGTTTACCATCCCAGCTGCAGAGGGCAGTGTCACTGGCCCCCATGTGGGATCTGAACTGGGGCCCTGCTGCTCAGAGCCGGCGTCCCAAGCCAGTTCTTAACCAACCGCGCCACTCGGCCGGCCCTAGGCCATTAACTTTGGTCTGACCATTCCAGGTGATTTCTGGTAAAAATTACATTACCGACACCACTGCCATCACCCACCATCAATGAAAAGGGGGAGGGGCACAGCTAAATAATATGTAAATCATTGCTAAGTAACAGGCAAAACTCAGACATAGGTTGTTTACACTTTTCCCCGCTAATTAAGACCTTAAGAAGGGATATTATCATTTACTGACTACCGGTTTCTTGCCAGCAACTGTCGCATGCCTCAACTCAAACAAAAACCTTTAAAACAGGGTCGACCGAGTGGCGCGTTGGTTAAGAACTGGCTTGGGACACCAAAGGGCCCCGGTTCGGATCCCACATATGAGGGCCAATGACACTGCCCTCTACAGCTAAGATGATGAGCAGCAGCTCGACTTGGGGCTGGGCTGCCATGGGTCGCCAGCGACGGCATAGGCTGCAACCCCTGGTAGACCCTGCTGCAGTGGGTTGCCATGGGCTACCATGTGTAGCCAGCAGTCAGCGTGAGTGGTCAGCAGCCGCGGTGAGCGGCCGTCCAGAGGCTGGTGACTGATCTGCCTCGCCCGGGAAGAGATCAATGATGGTGCCAGCTTGGGCCAGTGAAGCAACATCCTCCACAACTAGACTGAAGAACAAAACAACAGCAACTTGCCTGTTCCCCTTCTCCCGATTCCCCAGTGCTGTTCTCCTCCCCCCAATTCCCCAATAAAATCTTAAAAAAAAATACCCTTTAAAACATTAACCCCATGTTTTTTGGTTGAAGAAGTCAAGCCTCAGAAATGTCAAGTAATACATTTATTTATTTATTTATTTATTTTTTATTTTATTTTTTTTTTTAGCTGAGCCATCCTGCCACCTGTTGGCAGCTCAGCTCGGGCCGGACTCGAGCCGCAGTTGCTCAGAGCTCAAACCTTTGAGCGAGCTCTTAACCAACTGAGCCACTCGGCCGGCCCTCAAGTAATATATTTAAAGCAGCGCAGTAAGTCGTAGATCTAGGATTTGAATCTAGGAGTAACTCTAAAAGTCCATGCCTTTTCTAAAAAAGGAGTGCTTCTCCACCCTCTCCTCACCCTTAACACTTCTTTTCCACCTCTACGGTACTAGATGAAAATGATATCGTGGTCTGTAGGCCACGATTCTGCCTTACAGCACAACCTCCATGCACGCCTGCAATCAGTTATTTACTGCGAATCTTCTATGCACCTAGTGTGTCATCATAAGGCAGCAGGTTACAGCCCAGGACTTACACTCTACAGGAAGTAGACAAGCAGCAGGTTAAAGAAAAAAAGCAAGACATTTTCAGACAGTGCTATAAAGAAAATAAAACAGGTTATGAGACAGAGTGACTGTGTGTGTGTGTGTGTGTGTGTGTGTGTGTGTGTGTACACACCAATCTGAATGAACAGAGAAGGCCTCTTAGAGCTAAGACTTGAAAAACAAAGAGGCACTAAATGTGAACACCGGGGGTCAGAGTAATGGAAGCAGAGGTAAGAGCAAGTGCTGGGGAACAAGTTCAAGGAGCCGAAAGGAGGCCAGGAAGGTTGAGGAATAATGGGAACAGAGGGAAGAGGGAGGAAAGCAGGGGCCAAATCCTGTGTGGCCTTGCAGGTTATGATAAGGAGTTTGAATTTTACTGAAGATAATGCAATGTCTGTGGGGTGTGGGTGTGTTAGAAACACACGAAACAGAACGTTTACCATTTTAACCATTTTTAAGTTTACAGTTCACTGGCATTAAGCAATTAACATTGTTGTGGTTGAGGGGTTTTTAAGGTAGGGAATTAAGTCATCTGATTTCAAAGTCTTACAAAATTCAGAAAGGGATAGAGTATGTGTGTGTGTGAAATCTAGGTCTGTATTTAGTCCTTGTTAAGTATCTATAAAAACTTGTTTAATATAGAAATCCTATGTAGTACATTGCGAGTTTATCAACAAAGTAAGAAACGAAAAACCAACTGTCAAATTGGAGTAATGGCAGCAGCTTCTCTCCCTCAAATTTTTTGCTTAGAAGGAAACTAAGAGACATAAAGGTCAAAGAAACCAAGAGGACTGAGTTGGGAATTGCAAAAAGAGACAGTTAGGGGTGTTTCCAAGAGTATAATGCTCTGAGATACCAGCATTTCTATTCGAAGTCTGTAATTCTCCAAGGGACAGGGTCCAGATTTCAACAGAACAGCTTCTGGCACAACAATGACAGCTTCTTTCCTTACCTCTTAGTCCTTCTATTGGAGGGGAACAATTCATACAAGAAAGAGTCTATCACAATCATTTACACTGCTTTAATGTCTAATCATATCTAAAACCTCTATGTAAGACTCAAGTAGCTGAATGGCTAAGAATTTGAGTTCCTAATATTCGCCAGATCACGTTAAAATTAAATAGCTTTGGTTTAAGAAATTAGGTATATTGTTTCCTATTTTCACGTAGGAATTCGCAAAGCAGTAGAATTTCTTTGCTATAAAAGAAACTGAAAATACTTTTAGGGATCCCCCTACTCTTAACGAGTCATTTTTCAAAGATCCCAAGGTCAGAAGTTAAAATATGCCAAAGTCGGGTACTTTGGTCAGTGCCCTCTAAAGAGGAAATTTGATGCTATTACTAATATAATTCCCAGAAACCACTGGGCTTGCTGTTATTGATAATTAATCACAAAGTTAAATGGAATGGGACCTACTAACACAAGATACTTAGGACTTGGAAATGGTTCCTGTATTGTCATTAAAGTCCACCACACATAGGAAGGTACGAACTCATACATGAGTCAACTAACTTCCAAGACTTCCCCACATCTTCCTAATATTTTGCTAACAATGAAATTCATGCTATTTTCAACATCTAAGTATTAAGATGTCAAATTATAAAAATACTAGCTTTGAGTTTATCCAATAATGCTACAGAATACAACTAACTGGTAAATATCCAGATTTTAAAATTACAAGAATTTTTCATTTATGTGTATTTGTCCTATGGGAAGCAGTAAGAGCAGATCAGGAGTTAACAAAAGAATGTAGATCTTGGGTTGGCCAAGTGGCTCAGTTGGTTAAGAGCTTGCTCAAGGGCCAGCAGACTGGCGCGTTGGTTAAGAGCT
>NW_017731393.1:4266120-4272464 GCF_001890085.2 Hipposideros armiger
CATAAAATTATTTTCGTTGCTACTCTATAACTGTAATTTTGCTACTGTTATGAATCGTAATATAAATATCTTTTTGTTTTCTGATGGTCTTAGGCGACCCCTGTGGGTCGTTCGACCCCCAAAGGGGTCGAACGACCCACAGGTTGAGAACCACTGATCTAGGGGCAAATATATAATACTGTGCCCTAAATCTGGCAATATTTAAATAGTCATTCATTATGTGAATGGAGGGGGGAGGGGGCATGACATGGGCCTTGAAGCAATGGATTAAGAATATTCAAAACATAGTTGAACTATAATTAAATACTGAAACATATTCAGCCTTAACTAGGCCTTACTTTTCTCATCTGCAAAAATAAGGTCCTGCTGTATTATCTATACAATAAAATATTATTCATCCATAAAAAGGAATGAAATACAATCTACAACATGTATGAACCTTGAAAACTAAGCCAGACACAAAAGGCTACATATTGTATGATTCCATTTAAATGAAATATTCAGAATAGGCAAATCCAGAGAAACAGAAATTAAGATTAGTTGTAGGTAGCGAGGAGCTGGGGGAGAGGGAAATGGGGAGTAACTGCTAATAGGTGTGGGGTTTCTCTTTGGGGTGATGGTAATATTCTGGAATTAGACAGTGGTGGCAGTTGTACAACTGGGTGAATATACCGTATTTCCCCATGTATAAGACGCACCCCTTTTGAAAAATTTGGGGTCTAAAAACTGGGTGCATCTTATACAATGGTTGTAGATTTTCTTACTTGAATTTCCTGCTTTTGATGCGCTTGTGTTTGCGCTCATTGTTGTAGATTTTTTCCCCTTGCATTTCCTGCTTTTTCGTGCTTGTTGTCTTTGTGCTCATTGTTAGCATTTGTTACTGGTCTATTATGGTAGGTTACGTTTTGCCAGTTTCTGCCCAGAAATGGCTCAGGAAAGATTTTCGTACAGTGCTAAACTCAAGTTAAAAGTGATCCAGTTTGCAAAAGTGAATGGAAATCGTGCTGAACTTAAGTTTGGTCCTCCTCCAACTGAGAAAACAATCCGAGGCTGGCTACAGGAAGAAGACACCCTACTGAAAACGCCACGGCAGAAGAAGGCCATGAGAGGTACTATATGAAGACAGTGATTCGTCATCAGACACATATGAGGACAAGCTAATGGTTGGGAGTTTTGTCAGTGATGAATAGTTGTATGAATTTTATGATGAATAAAACTTGAGTTCAGTAACTTTATGTAAATACATTTTCCCCCCCAAATTTCAGGCCCCAAAATTAAGGTGTGTCTTATATATGGGAGCGTCTTATACTTGGGGAAATACAGTAGTAGAAACTATTGAACTGAACAAATATGAGTTATATCAATTGGGGGGGAAAAAAAGCAGATCTCTAAGGATTTTAGACCATTCAGGTCTAAAGCTACATATAGAATATAGAACTACAAGGTTCCCTTGTGGCTGCTGTTCCATTCAAAAGATGCCAATCATACAAGTCACTGTTGCTCTGTGGGAAATTAAAGGAAGATGGCATACAAACAGCAAATGAAACCCGTAAAATCCGAATATCTGGTTTCCACAACGACAGTGGGCTCCCCAATTTTTTTTTTTTAAGCTGAGCCATCCTGCTACCTGTTGGCAGCTCAGCGGCTGCTCAGCTCGGGCTGGACCTGAACCGCTGTTGCTCAGAGCTCAAACTCTTGAGCGAGCTCTTAACCAACTGAGCCACTCGGCCGGCCCCCAATTTTTTTTCTTTTTAAGCCAAGAGGTACTAAAACAAGTAACTAGAGTGTTGAAAACATGACCCTTTATGTACAATTATTTTTCTAAGGACTTCACGTAACTGAGCTTGGCCTTAGGCAGAACTGTCACCTTGCAGCTCATTCTAATCTCAGGGACTGTTTTAGGGAAACTAGTGTAGTTAAAACTCTCCTGCCCAGGATCAAATGAGATTGAGCCATGTGAAAGCAGTGAGCACACTGCCTACCAGTCAAAACACACACACACACACAAATTTAGCTTAACAATTAACCTGCTTTGATTTCTTCACCTGTTATCAATTATCTCATTTCAGTTTTGAAGATGAAACTACAGAGTATTCAGTATTTGAACTTGGGACATGTATGGTGAATCACAAACTATTTAGCTTCTTTTTGGTAATAATTCCAAACCACAAGGACAAGGAAGAGGGATAGTTCACCACAAAGCATGGCTCAGGAATCAGGCCATATTACGTTATTGCCATCAAATATTTACAACCACCTTTATGCACAGAGTGTTCTGTAACACGCCAGACAACTAACTCTTTAAACAATTAGACATTAAAATAAACCCAAACTGTGCAACCAGGTAAGCAGCCACTTGCACATGGGAAGTAATGACTTCTAAATACTGACTTCATTGTAAATTAATTCCCATTAGTCAAGCCCCTCAGGGTATGGAAAAGGGGGTTAACAATTTTGGTAAGATCAAATACAAAACATGTAAAATGCCCTGGTTTTCTAAGTTACTATAAAACCAATGATCATACCATAAGAAAAAGTAAATTTTATGTGGTTAATGTATCTTTACCTAAATATCGAATTTCAAAGGGTATCCTCAGTTCAGCAACTCATCATAAGTAACACCCGCACCCTTATACCATTCCTATTAATAGAAAAACATGGCTGTTTGTCCCAATATGATCAGTGGGCAATCATTCTGAGCTACCAAAACATACAAAATATATCTTTTGATAATCGGTAAGTCCTAAATCGTTAAGGCAGATTTCACTTAAACAGCCCCTGCTAAACTCAACTAGGAAGAGTTCATCAAGGCACCCTGAAATACAGAACCGCGCCTGTTAGCACTTGCTATTAGATTTTGGCAGCAGCTCCGATCCCTTCGCTGAGTCCTCAGTCATGGATCCACGCATGCAGCGTTAGTTATCTTAACTTGGGGGCTTTCAGTACATACAACCAGACTAGCTTTTCAGTCCAAACTTTTCATCTTCTATTTCATTCGTTCCTCTAAATTTTAATAGTCTTTTAAATACTCAAAGGTCACCGCATTTTCAGATTACATCCAATGCTAACAATTTATTAAATAGCGTTCAATTATGGGGGAAGGGTTCTACAACTTAAATTTAGTATTAAAATTTTTTAAATGTAGTATTAAATTTAACCATGACGAGTACTATGTTAACTATGACAGGATTATTCTCAGTTTATTTAATACCCCAGCAACTTAACTAGGTAGCATGTGAATAGGATACCGACACGAAAAAACCCAGCCTTTCGATGGTTATAAAGAACTAAAGAATTTACACATGCCCTAGGTATTTTTTCTGGCCTTCGTTCAAAGCAGTAATAAAATAGTAAAAAGACGCTGTCTAGAACCCCTTTTAAGCGGAAAATAAGGAGTTTCCTATCAAGTAAAAAGCATGCAGAGACTTAAAGTACTCGATTTCATTAACTTAGAGGTATAACTAACCAACCTATTTGCAAAGAACCAAACACTTAAGAAAAAACTTCCGAAAACACAAAGGGCTAAGAATTATCTACAAAAACCCGCGGACTCCCCACTACGTGCCGCGTAGAAGCGCAGGCAGGCCTTGGCCCGCAGCGCGGTGACAGGCCCGCCGACGCGGAGCCCGCACACGCCAGCCCTACGTGCCGCCCAAGTCCCCGCCCCGCCAAGGCAAGCGCGTCCGCGGGCGGGGTCCGGCCTGCGCGGTGCGTGGGAGCAAAGGGCCGCGGCGCCCCCGCCCCTTCCGAAGGCGCCTCCCGGGAGCAGTTGAGGGTCCAGGCAAAGGGGCGGGGGCGGCATGAGGGTCAGCGACGCCCCCTAGAGGGAGGCGGGGGAAAGGCGGCGGTATGAGGCTCGGCCCGCTTCGGGCGCGAGGTCCGCACGCCCCACCAACGCCCTCCCCGCGCCCCGCGCCCCCAGGCCTCGAGGAGAGCCGGCGAGGCGGAGACCGCGGTCAACGAGCCGACGGGCCGTCCGTTGGCCCGAGCTCGCCCCGCCCCACCCGCGCCGCGGGGCCGCCCCGCCCGGGGAAACTACGCCATTGCGGCCTAGCGGGCGGCGCCGCGCCTCCGCCGCCATCTTCGGCTGGCCGCCGCCGCCCGCCGCCCCCGCCGCGGCCCGCCCGCCATCTTTTGGGGCCGCCATACTTGCCCTGCGAAGAAGATGGCGGCGCCCATCACACACATAAAACATGGCTTCCCTTCAAAACAAAAACATCCCGGGGGCCGGCGCGCGCCGGCGCTCACCTGAGGACCACATGGTGACCGAGAACTCGCCCTCCAGGGTCTTGATCTGCACCTGCTTCTGCTCCCACTTCTTGTTGCCCGCGTCCGCGCCGCCCGCCGCCCCGGCGCCGCCGCCGAGGTAGCCCTTCTTGCCGCTCTTCTTGCCGCCGCCCTTCTTGACGCGGCCGCCGCCCGACGACGACGAGCCGCCGCCGCCGCTCTTGCCGGCCGCCGCCACGGTGACCAGCGTCTGCTCGATGTAGTCGTCGTCGCCGCCGGCCGGCGCGGGCACCGGGATGAGGATCTGGTCCTCGAAGCCGTCCTCGGCGCGCAGCCCGTCCGAGTCGTCGCCGCCCACCACCTCCTCGCGCGTCTGCACCAGGATCACCTCCTGGTGGTGGTGCACCTGGGTCGGGTCGTCGGTGACGAGCGGCTGCAGCGCGATCATGGGCGGGTGGTGGTGGTGGTGGTGGTGGTGGTGGTGGTGGTGGTGGTGGCCCGCGTGCCCGTGGCCGCCCCCGCCCCCGTGGTCGCCGCCGCCGCCGTCCTCGTCGTCGTCGTCCTCCTCGTCCTCCTCGCCCACCACCGTGGTCTCGATGGTCTCCACCGGGATGGTCTCCACCTCGATCTCGTGCAGCTCCACGATCTCGGCCGGCATCTCCGAGCCGTCCGTGGCGATGTAGAGGGTGTCGCCCGAGGCCATGGCTGAGGGCTCCGCCGCCACGGCCGCGGCGGCCTCGGCTCCGGGCGGGCGGGCGAGGAGGCGGCCGGCCGTGGGGAAGGAAGGCAGAGGGAGGAAGGCGGCGGGCGGGCGGGNGACAGCAACTTGTCTGTTCCCCTTCCCCCAATTCCCCAGCGCTGTTCCCATCCCCCAATTCCCCAATAAAAAATCTTAAAAAAAAAAAGAGCTCGCTCAAGAGTTTGAGCTCTGAGCAACAATGGTTCGATTCCCAGCCTGAGCTGAGCAGCTGCTGAGCTGCCAACTGGTGGCAGGATGGCTCAGTTAAAAAAAAAAAATGTAGATCTTAAGAAATTTAGTTCATTCTAGTCATTGTTTTTGCTAATGACCTGTTATGGGCACTCAATTTCCCAGCCTTAAAACATACCAACCTTACTAAGCAGACTTCAGAAACCAAACAGACAGAAAGGCCTTTTGTAAATATCCACCCAGGAGTCTGGCATACTTTGAAAATTTTATTTTATTTATTCTTATTCTCTTCCAAAAGCCTAAAATGCTAGTAGGTTGGTCAGGGGCCCTGACCTTCTCCTGATATGGGTTTTTCTTTTCCCACTAGGGAAAGTCAGCTGTTGGTGGGAGGGAAAAGAAGAAAAGGTGAATAACCTAGAGTGGAGTGACAGCAGAGGCTCCCAGAGCTACCAGGCCAGAATCAGGATCTGACTTGGGCAGCCCCGCATGGGGGGGGGGGGGGGGGGGGGGGGCCGGGTTTGACGGGATTACTTGGGAGGGGGTCTTTGGCGTGGCTCCGTGGGATTTTACAGTTTATGGCATCCCTACTTAGTGATAAATAGCACAGTAAAAAAGGAAGACATGGAAATCCACAGAGGAATGGCAAATGGTCAGGAATCAACTGACTGATTCAAATATCAAAAGTTTTCTGGTCTTAGACATTTAACTCAATCCAGCACAAAGCATTTCTAGATTTGGTCTAACAAAAGATAATGAAACTATCAATAGCCTTGAGTGAAGGCCACAATTTCTAAACACCTGAAACCAAGATTTTAAAGCCTCCTTAGGTTTCTGTCAAAACTATTGGGTTGTCGGAAAAGTCGTAACGTCTTTTTTCTGTTTTTCGTAGCAAAAATGCATTATGACAACCCAATAAATGTTTTAAATACTCAGCTTTATCATTAGCTTCCCTACTCAACCCAATGATTTAATTAAGTGGTTCAGTTTATAATAAGCTCTATAAAATAGGCAGTCACTCCTATATAGTGATGATCATCTAGGGCAGCGGTTCTAAACCTTCCTAATGCCACGTCCCGTTAATACAGTTCCTCGTGTTGTGGTGACCCCCAACCATAAAATTATTTTCGTTGCTACTCTATAACTGTAATTTTGCTACTGTTATGAATCGTAATATAAATATCTTTTTGTT
>NW_017731393.1:4278039-4310037 GCF_001890085.2 Hipposideros armiger
TCCCCGCCTCCTCGCCTCGGTGCGCCCCGCGCTCGCTCGACCGCTGCTCGCCGCGGCGCCCCGCCTCGCCGCACCTTGGCCGCCCGCTCTGGCCGCGCCTCCTCCCGCCCTCCGGGCCGGCGCTCCGCTTCCCCCTTCCTCTTGCGCCTCCGCCTCCTTCCACACAAATACCAACTCCTCACCCCGAGCCCAGATCTCGCCGCCGCCGCCGCCGCCACACTCCGCTCGGGCTCGGCCTCGCGAGACTTCCGCGCTGGCCTCGGCCCGCCCCGCCTCGCTCCCACTCGCCCGCTTGCCCTCTCGCTCCTCCTCCTCTGCCAATCGATCTGCCCGTTCGCTTCCGCGGCCCCGCCCACTGCCCGGGGCTCCTCCCGGATTGGGGGCAGCCCCCGCGCGCGCTGGCTGGCTCGCGGCGCGTGACGTCAGCGCGCAATCGCCGCCGCGACCGCCAGTTGTGCGGCTCTTACCCTCCGCGGTGCAACCGCAGCAAAACCCGTCGCCCCGGGCCCGGGCCGCACTCGTGAGCGGGGCGTCGTCACTGCCCCCGCCGCCTCAGGAGCCGGTGAGCGGTGCGCGCGGCCCCAGGCGCCGCGGGGGAGGGCGGGCCGGCCGAGCGTGGGGTCGGGGCCGAGGGTCAGCGCGAGGGAGTGGGCGGCGCGCGCGGGGCGGCCCCGGCGCCCCAATAAAGTCTTTTTTGACGAGAAACGCTTGAGCGTCCTTTTTCGTTTCGGAGGGCGTTTGGTGTGGCTCCTGGTTTCAGGCGGGCGATGGCGGCGGGGTGAGTGAGGAGAGCCAGGCGAACAAAGGCGGGCGGGCAGGCAACAGAAGAAAATGTCCGCCAGCGGCTGCGGTCCCGCATCGCCCCACTGGGCCCGTGGGCCGAGCGCAGGTTGACCGCGCCTGGCGGGCGGACGGAAGCGGCGCGCGGAGCCCCCAGGTCCACCGTTGGGAGCATGTCCGTTATCCTTTTGTGACCCGCGGAAACCTGGGACGGAACCGTTGGCTGCCTGCTTCCCGGTAGATTTTGGAACTCGGGGTCCCCGCTGCTCGTCGTGTAGCTCGGCTCTTACGGCTTTCTGAAATTTTCTCCTGAGCTTCCCTTTCTTTGCTCTCCAGCCAATCATTGTTTCCCTTGACCACTGTCTTCACCCATTTCTCACTTTCGTAGATGCTTCTTAGACCCACCAGGCTTCTATTTGTCTCATAGAAAATTCCCGCCCTGTTTTTACAACTGCAACAGAGCCTAGGTTTTTCCTGGCACGAATTAGCGTTAACTTAAACCTTCCTGAATAGCTAGGTATATTGCAGCGAAGTGGTTTTGCCCCTATTTATCCTTTAGTCGACCTGACAGTTGTTTTAAAGCAATAGAATTAAAGATTTTCTCCTGATAAACTCTTGAAAACTTGGGAAGGTGTGCCTTTGTTATACTCGTTTGGCCAATTTAACGCTTGTGAAGTTCTTGAACGTGTAAATTCTCCATGTTTACTCTTGTCTTTTGGGATAGTGTTCTTGCAGTGATTCTTCTGAACTGTAATACTTTAATCTTAGATCCAACTTGTTAAAACAAGTGGGTGTCTTTCTGAGAACATATTAGGGGAAAGTTTTTGTGCATTCTGATTAGGAAGTGACTTGATCAGTCAAATTTAATCCCTACTTTTTTCTAAATGGTATTGGACTTGATTTTTGAGAATAATGGGAGGAGTGAAAAATTAGATCATTTTTTTTTTTAATCTGAGTTTTAAAACCTGAGTAATTCCCTTTGGAGTGCTGCACCCACACAGTTTGGCAAAGTCAAATTCTGTTGAAATAAGTCATTTCCGGCTTCATAGCTTATAAATTATGCATAAATATTTCACAAATGAAAACCAGTTGTGGGAGAATTTTTATGTGGCGTACTTCCATTTTCCCCATTCGCTAATAATTGATAGGAAACTGTTTTTGCAAGCCATTGATACTTCCGCATAGATAAAAGAGAAATGGGGGAAGTAACCCAATCAGGCAGCCTAGCTTCTGAGTCTCAGATCTGTAGATGTACACAATCAAGTGAAGAGAGCTGTCAGGAAAGGTGGTAGGTGTGAGAAAGTACCGAGATGCCCCTGAATGCTATCATAAATGCTATCCATAAATAGCTTTTAAAACTTCCCCAGAGCAGGCGACCTGTTAGGCCTCGAGTTTTCTGTGGTGGGAGGTGTTCTTGCCTTCCTCCACTCTTTAGCTGCGAGTATTTTAGGACTATCTTAGGACTAGACGTGTGAAGACTGCAGTATTGGCTCTAGCCTGCTTGTTCTGGCTGCTGAAAGTGAAAATCAATTTAGGAGGACAGGTTAAATTGCAGTTTCAGAGCCATGGGGCTCTAAAGGTATGGATAATTTCACTACTTTTATTCTGAATTGGACCCATGAATGATCTGTCTGAACTTCTCGAGTTCTTTTGTTTTGGCAACACGACAAATGATTAACATCACTTACTCAATCTGGCATTTCTCTTACACGTGTTTGGGTGCTTTTACCCTTCCATCTTCCAAAGATTGTGGCTCTGTCTGTCTGCAGCTCTATGCCTTGCACATGGAATGATTGTTTGCTTTTTGGTTCATCAAAAAATGAAGTGGAAAGCATTGACAGAGAAGTTCTGTGTGATAGTGCTTGACATTTTCAAGTGTCTCAAAAGCTCCAACTTTGTACAAAAAGCTTCCAGTCTACTGTGGAAATGAATGTCAGCAACTACAGAAGAAAAAACATTAGAAGAATCATAAAAGCTGTTCAAAGCTTTCTAGAATCTCCAAGAAGTCAGAGCTCTGTAATGGCTGAGTAGTTGTGGTGACAAATATCCTGCAAGTAATATGTGATCTGGCTACCTGATGAGGACAGAGATGTGGACTGTTAGCCACAATACTTGATGTTTCCTTACCTCCTTCATTTCCTAATGGTTCCTTTTCTGAGTCTTCCGTTCAGTGCTCCTACTGAGTTTTAAGAGCACAAGGTTTAAGAAGGGGCACCTGTGGAAGGGGGGAGTAGGTGGAAGAACAAAGGATGTGAGTTAAAAGATGCCTGGTGGCCCTCTGCCTGCTTTTTTCAGAGTATCTTATTTAGTGATTATTGGGAAACTTAATAACTTCAATCCAATTCTACCATTTCTATTTCTAGCAGCTCGGGAATGATTCAAGCAATGAACTCATGCTAAATAATTTCCCTCACCCCAAGCTAATTTAGCTGCCTCATGAAATTGCCTTTTGGTTCTAATGTCTAGTTATTTTGAAGCTACTTCGAGTAGGCAGTTGGTGCTCTGCATCAGTTACAGCGTGGAGGATGTTAGAGTTGGGCAGGACGGGTGGCTTCAGGGAAACCCGCTGAGAGGGGAGCTGCTCACAGTCACATCACAAGGGAGCGATGGGCCTGAGCTAGGGCTAGCATTTCCTGCCTGTTGTTAGGCTGCAGAGCCTCTAAGTTCTGGGGTAGGACCCTGTGCCGATATTTAGAAAAATCAGGATGAAAAGTCATGTTTATGCATCTACATGAGTCTCCCTTAGTTTGGATTAGTGCAAATTAAATGAGAAGCTGGAACTTTGTACATGTTTTCTTAAACATTTAAACTATAGTTATTCTTGCTAGATGTGGAACCTGAAATTTGAACTATTAAAGGGATACTTTTACCCCCCAAAATCAATGCATATGTGAGATTTGGAGCTTAAATTATGGTGAAATGGCCTGTGTCTATTAAGCTAACATCATTTATGCAACATTTTATATCCTTTTATAAGGTTTTAGTCAAATTCTTTTTTCTGAGGCCTAAGTGGTTTATTACAGTAAATGAATCTGGTTATTGCCCATAAGTCTAAGGAAAGTTGAAATCTTTAATAATAGGTGAACCTCGTTTTTCTCTACTTTGCTATTAGAATGCCCCTTAAAGAAGCTAATAAACTTACTTGTACTGCAGTTGCTCCTGCCACCTGCCCTTCCAAACAAATGCAGCTCGCACGTTGGAACAGAATGAGTAGAAAATTCTCATTCAATCGTCGTAACTTTCACAGCCATATTTGTTTCACCGCATACTTACCGCAGAGTAAGAAAGATGGGACGTGTCTTGTTCACGGACTAGTGGTGTGAGGAGCTTCGTGTGGTGGACTGGGGAGTTACCTGTACTCAGAATGGGCGGAATGGGGGCTTTCCCTATTGGTTAGAGGCCTGAGCTGGGGGACTGGGTGAGCCCAGCTGTTCCCCGTTTGTGAGCCCTGGCTTTCCCGCCCAGAGGATACAGAAGCAAGACGAACAGCCTGTCTTCATGGGGCCTGCCGGACAGGGGACATAGGCTGCGAATAGGCATCTCACAAAGACTTGTCTCAATTCCAGTTGTGGGAAGGCCTGGGAGGAAGAGAGTTTGGGAGTTGAACAGACCACAAAGGGCACAATCCAGCAATTGGCTTTCTTTCTTTCTTTCTTTCTTTTTTTTTATTAAATTATTTTTTATTATGAAATTGGCTTTCTTTTTTATAATGTTAATTCTGTGTGAAAAGGGAGTAGATAAAATAAATCAGGTGATAAATTCGTCAATACTGGGGATAGGCCTCTAGCACTCAATACAAAAAGGCTGTTTTTTAGCCTTGGAAATTCATCTAATTAACCAGTTAATCCACCGAAACTGCTATTGAAGATGGCAGAGGTTTTCTCCATACTTGGTTACTAACATCATGTCCTACTTTGTTTTTCATGAACCAGTCCTCATTCAAAGTTCCCACCTGAACTTGAGGATTAATAGTGGAAATTGTCAGGCCTTGGAAGGCTGAACAGCTGCAAAACTGATCGGTGCAAAGAGCAGTCGAGTCCTCAAAACTTGGTCTCAGGTCCTGGTTGTGTCATTTGTCACCTGTGTAACATCCACAAAGTCCCATACCCTCTACTCTTCATTTCCTCAACCCTAAACCAGTCCCAGGAATGCCAGCCATCAGGGGTTGTAGGAGTCAGCAGTAATGGTAAGTAAATGCCCGACCTGGCAGGCAGTGTTTACGCTCTCTGGGACTACTGTGTGTGCCCCTCACCCTTCTCAAGTGTTGCAGGTGAACTAGCCCCTGCCACGCACATCTCAGCTTCTGTGCTTGTGCTTTGCATCCAGGCACTGCCAGCCTTGTAGCTGATGCTTTGCACACGACCCAGTGCTCACTTGGTTTCTTAGTGGCCCAGAATTCATTTGCTAGCCAGACGTGTTTTTTTTTATAAAAAAAAAAAGAGATTTGTCATCAGTGATAGGCTTTTAACCTCTGTTGAGCTAGGCAGATTATCTATTAAAAGTAGAATAAACAACTTGCTTTTGTGTTGTGTGTTTTCTGTGTCAATTTCTCAATGTTGGAGCTCCTTTTGGAAGTGTATCTATCTGAGATCCAGCTGCTGGAGTCTTACGGGTTACTTTTCCCCTTGGGACACAGAGGTGCTTTGGCTGGAGGGTAAACCCAAGAAGACTTGGCAAGGGTTTTGTCACATGAGGTTAACAGCCACCACTCAGGAACAGCAGCCTGAGGTGGGAGACAGGTAAGAGGAGACCATCAGCCTCTTCTTTCCACGCTCCAGGGAACCACAGTCCAGTTCAGAGCTGCTCTCAAACTTACCTCGTGCTCTTTTTTTTTTTTTTTTTTTTTTTTTTGTTAAATCGGGGAATTGGGGGATGGGAGCAGCGCTGGGGAATTGGGGAAGGGGAACAGACAAGTTGCTGTCCTTTTGTTCTTCAGTCTAGTTGTGGAGGACGTTGCTTCACTGGCCCAAGTTGGCGTCATCATTGCGCTCTTCCTGTGTGAGGCAGATCAGTCGCCGGCTTCTGGACAGCTGCTCACGCTGGCTGCTGGCTACACACCGTAGCCCATGGCAACCCACTGCAGCAGGGGCTGCAGCCTATGCCGTCGCTGGCGACTCACGGCAGCCCAGCTCCAGGTTGAGCTGCTGTTCAGCATCTTAGCTGTGGAGGGCAGTGTCACTGACCCTCATATGTGGGATCTGAACCGGGGCCCTCTGGCATCCCAAGCCAGCTCTTAACCAACGCACCACTCAGCCGGGCCCCTCGTGCTCTTTAGGGCACAATTGTGTCCTCCTTTAGGTCATTTTAAACCTGAGATTGAAAGGAAGGGGTGGGCAGGAGGCACTTTATTATGTTGTAAACTGTGCCATCCTGTTACTACCCAAGGAATGGATTGGGAGTGTCCTTACACTATTTTGTTTAGGTGGCAATATCAGTGGCAAGAATGCGACCTTGGATTGCCTGAATCTTCCTAGTGACTTTCTGACCAAATCATCTGAAGGCAGTGCTAACCCTGACATGGTTTGAGGCCAGCGCCATCACAGATGCCACCCTCTCTGCCATCTCCTCACCCTCTCCCGTGTCACACTTAGTCTACAGTCTTCCTATCTGGTGTGACCTAAGCCACACTAGACCCTTAGTTGACTTGAATCAGCACAGCCTCTATATGTTAGCCTTCGCGACTCCATTTAACCTTCATTTCTGCCTCTTTTCAGCTGACATGTCCTGGTCCTTGTAATTCCTTAGCACCACATCTGGAATCTTAAATTCCCAGTATCCCCTCCTCTCCAGACTCACACCTTCTCCTGTTCATCCCTCTATTTCAGCCTCAGACCTTCCTAATCTCTCTTCTTTCCCAGACCAGAACACCGTGGTTGATCACAATATTCTCAGCTTCCAGTACTGCTTATGCCTGATGAAACTTTACCCTTGGATCAACCCACTCCTGTCTACTTCTGAAATCCTGGCATCTACTGGAGGAAACACCACTCATGTATGTAGATTTTTGTCATGCCTTATTCATAGTCTCCAGCAGCAGCTGAGTGTTTCATGTCACGTGACAGTTCATTTTACCTGTCCTAACTCAACCCCCCTCCTCTGTTTTGCTCAGCAAATTCTCTAAATTACTCTTCTCGAAGTCCTTCAGAAATCTGCTTATGTCCCCCTCCCCCTCCCTCTGCAGTAGCTCAATTCCATTGCCTCCCACTTCAGTGAAGTTGGAGGGATCAGAATTGATTTCCTCACATGCCAGCCATCTCCCCCCATTCGCAGGCCATGCCTCTGCTGTGCTCATGCCCGTCGTGGTGTTCCCTGGGTCCCTGCGCATTCACTCATCTTCTCCCGTGGACCTGCCACTTTCCCTGGCTCTCTTCCTTTGGATTAAGTCTCTCCTGGTCTTTAAAATCAAGGCTCTCTCTCTCGAGCTTTAAAAACCTGTGTCTCCCTCTAGCCATCGCCTTACCCCTTCCATTCTCAGCGAAGCCTGCTGGGACCAAGTCTGTCTCACCAGTCTACCTCATCTATTCAACCTGGACACCGTGTCTCCGGCAGACATTCTGTCATCCACCTGCTAGTGTTCCCAAACAGGTGAAGACTTCTGACCTTGTTGACTGATCCTCTCTCAACACTTGACATGGCCTGCCTCTGTCCCTGGGACTCCCACCTTGGCTGTCTTAGCCGTTCTCCTCTTTCTTCATCTTCTTGCGTCTGACTTCTTGCTCTTGGTGCTCTCCTTGCTCTGCATGCTCTCCCGGGTCACCTGATCCACTCTTGTGACTTCCACAAGCCCCTGCATGCTGACCGTGCTTAGCTTTGTGCCTAGCCTGGATTCTCTCCGGAGCTCCTAATCCATGTCCCGTATTGCAGCTTGCCCTCCTCAGTGTCCCAGGGTACCTCTCACTCACCGGGTCTGCCCCACCTTCTCTCTCTCCCCTCCTATGCCCGCTTCCTCTCCAGCCCATCTCACCCAGTTGCCAGGGACTGAAATCAGGAAATTCTTCGACTCCTGTCACTCCCTAGCCACCAAGTCCTGATGAGTTTACATCCTCGGTATTTCTCAAACCAACTTCTCCATTCCTGTGCTGCTGCTGCTGGCCTCGCATAGGCCCGGCCCTCACCGGGACCTTTGCCAAGCAGCTGTTTTACCTGCCTCCAGTCTTCCTTTCCTGAGGCGCTCCTGAGTTTGTCTAGCAGGCACGCGGGACCCCACCAGCCCCCTGTTGGAGCTTCAGGGCTTGCAGGACGGGTCAGCTCCTCAGCAAGGTGTTCCTTAAACCTTTTGGCCTCCCGTCCTGTACTCCTCCTACCCCAGACATACACATGTGAGAGTTCCTACCTTTGTTTTCAGACCTCATTTTCCTCTACCTAAACTATCCTTTCTCACTTCCTCAACTTCTCTTCCAGAATGGCTCAGATGACATCTCTAGGAAGCTTTCCTTGGAAGGGTATTTCCATGGCGTTCTGCCTGAACTGCAGTCATTGTTCTTACATTATAATGAAAGTTGTGTTGGTGTTTCTGCTTTCCCACAAAACTACACATTCTTTAAGGGCAGAGACAGTTTCTCATTTGCCTCCCGTTCCCAGAGGCAAGCAGGGCCAGTTCTGCAGGACACACGGGGGCCTGATCCCTGGTGCCTTCCTGTCCTCCTGCACCCTACTGCAGGTAGAAGACAGTCCCAGATCCTGAGCTGGCCTTTAAGGAGACTTGGCATAGCAGAAGAAGTAGGAGTTTTGAAATCAGACAGACGTGGATTTGAATTTTGTTCCACCAGTTGTTAGCTAAGTGATTTTAAAGGAGTTTCTTGACTTCTCTGGGCCAGTTCTTTATCTGTACAATAGGAATATTACCGTTCAAGATTGCTGTAAAGTTTGAGTGAAATAATATATACAGTGCTCCTGGCATATAAGGCACTAAATCAATTCCCTCGTCTCTTACTGTGTTTTCCACCCCTCCTGCTCCTCCCGACGTCTGGCCTCGCAGAAGTTTCACTGTCGATGACTGTGCCCCTTCTCTTGATTCATACGCCCTTCTTTTAGGAGGCCTTCCTTGCCCTTTTAGGAGGCTTCCTCTGATCCAGCAGCCTCTCTACTTGGCTCAGAACGTGCCTCAAGGAAAGCCCAGATCCCCCTGTTAGAAACAATCCCTGTCCTGGTCTCCTATTCCCCCACAGCGTGTCATAGTCCTAACTCACGACTCAGGCAGCTGTCTTTTATTTTAGTTACTTGTACATAGTTCCTGGGTTAGAAGCTTCAGGAATGCCTGGATGTTTCTTCTCCATGCTTCTGAGCACTCAGAGCTGGAACAAACTGAGTGTTAAATACATGGAGGTTTAGTTGGATGGGGGCTGGGAGGGCAGGAAAATGCTTCTTCACTAGGCTGAACAGTGTCTTCAGAGTCTTAAGTAACCTAACTCCAGGACTGTGCATTTTAGCTTACTTGTTCTTAAGAGGTTTTGAGTGGTATGGATTTGCAAGCAGATAAACAACTGTCTGGAAAGTAGACTCAAGTATAGAAAATTCATTTCAAACAGTGAAAAATCATCAATCTTGGAATTAGTTTATAAGGTGAGGAAAATAAAGAAGATGCTCACCCCAGACTACATGAGAATGATGTAGTCTAATTATTTCCCAGAAGCATTATTCAAAATGACTGTGCTCTGGAAAGGTAGTTATATTTTGACCTGCTCAGATGAAGCTGACACAATCTTTCATCCAGCCCTCTCCAAGCAAAGGGCATTACAAGTGAAATCCTGTTACAGCAGCTACCACTACAGAGTACCCATATAAAACAACCATTTTCTATCGAAATAAATGCAGTGGGTAACAAGTAACAGTGCTATTTGTATTATAGGCAGATAGAGGTGTTTTATAGATTTGCCCACATCTCTTCCAGCTCTAAGTAGTAGTTCTGCTTGGACTCTGCTCATCCCTTTCTCTCTCCCCCCCCACCCCTCCCCCAAAAACCACTGACTTCTAGATGCAGAGCTGAGTCGAGAGAAGAGAGCCAGTCCACTTCCGGCTGCAACAGGGAGTCAGAAGCCCTGTCCAGCACTGAGCTCATAATGTCCAAATTTGTTAGACTTCATCTCTTTCAGTGTTTAGAGCTACGAACTAGCTACTGCTTGCTCCCACACACAGCTTTTAAATCATACCCCCCACCCTATAGATGAACTGTTGTTGTTTTTAGGATCCAAATTTAGTGACTGGCATATTACATGCCAAATGTAATATGTAAATCTGCATCCTATTAGGTATATCTGTCATATGACCCTATTGAGATGGGGTGTATTGACTCTCATCCAATGTGTTTTCCTGCCAGCTTAATGGCAGCTAACTCATATAGCTCTTAAATAAACGGGTTTCCAACACTGTACCCTCCCAATAAAATCTTTAAAAAATAAAATAAACTGGGGTTGTAGCATAAATACCTTCTAGAAACCACCCAGAGGAATGACTGAGTACCTTACTTTGTCATGGATGAACATGTGCGTTTGTGTAGCTAAACATACGGGGTCCCTGTGGCATTCACTTTATTACCTGGTTAACAGCTGCTCTTCTCCCAATACCCAGCACTCCCTCCTCAGAGATACTCAGTTTTTCTTGTCAGGTAGCAGGTGGAAATCTGACCCCTTATGGGGTGGGGGTGGAACTGCCTTGGCTTGGGGGGATAAATTAGCTAAGCAACCACATTTTACTTCCTTTAGCCAGTGATTGATCGAAGGAGTAGGGAAGAATGTGACCCAATTCTGGCCCATGAAATGTGAAGGCAAATGTGTTATTATAGAAGCTTCTCTTCCCTAATAAAAGATAGAGCCTCAAGAAGAGACAGCCCCTTGTCCTTCCTGCCCCCAAACTGTTGTAATGGCTGTGGCTGTGGCAGCCACCATAGGACTGTGAGGAAAAGGCTGAGAGAAGTGCAGGTTCACTGGTAAGGCACAGTGGAGTGTGAACCACTGCTACTGCTGGGCTTGTGTAAGCCATTGTGCTGGGGCAATAGACATACCTCCGCACGTCAGACCGCAGGTAGCTCCCTCTGGGAACAGGGGTGCGGAGTGGGATGGAGCAGATTGGACATCGAAGCGGGAGTTCCTCTTCTTGTGTCTGAAGTGTTTCCTCTTGGTAATGCCATGGTCCATCCACGTGGAATCCATGACCTATTATAAAACTAGATTTTGTATATAATGGTTTTCAATTTTGTAAATAGTTATAATATAAAAAATGCTATGATAAAATAAGCAAAAATGGGGCCGGCCGAGTGGCGTGTTGGTTAGGAGTTAGCTTGGGATGCCAGCTCTGAGCAGCAGGGCCCTGGTTCGGATCCCGCAAGAGGGCCAGTGACGCTGCGCCCTCTACAGCTAAGATGGTGAACAACAGCTCGACCTGGAGCTGGGCTGCCGTGAGTCACCAGTGACAGTGTAGGCTGCAGTGGGGCTGGCCGGCAGCAGGCGTGAGCTTTTGTGAGCTGCTGTGAGTGGCCGTGAGCAGCCGTCCAATGGGCGGCCAGCGACTGCCTCACCCGGGAAGAGTGCAATGATACCAACATGGACCAGTGAAGCGACGTCCTCCACAACTAGACTGAAGAACAAAAGGACAGCAACTTGTCTCTTCCCCTTCCCCGATTCCCCAATAAAAATTTAAAAAAAGCAAAAATGTAGGATATTTGTGTACATAGTATAATCCCAGCTTCTTTGGGGGGAAAGGTATAGAAAAAATTTGAAAGTAAATAATATCAAAACAATGTAGTTTGGGTCTGGGGACTAGGATTTGGGGTAATTGGTTTCTTTTTTTATTGTGGTAAGATACTTATAAAATTTACCGTATTAACCATTTTTAAGTGCACAGTTCAGTGGCATTAGGTACATTCACACTGTTGTGTAGCTGTCACCACCGTCCACTCCCCAAAACTCTTCATCCTGCAAAACTGAACTGGTTCATGGATCACCAACTCCTCATCCTCTGCCCTGTGGCCCCCACACCCACCGTTCACTTTTTCTCGTGATGATTTGACTGTTGTCGGTACCTTGCTTGTGTGAGTGAGTCATGCAGGGCTCTGTTTGTCCTTTTGTGACGAGCTTATTTCACTTAAAATGTCCTCAAGGTCCACCCATGTTGTAACGAACGTCAGAACTTCCTTTTTAAGGTTGAATAATATTTCATTGTGTGGATGGCCTACATTTTGCTTTCCCATTCATCAGGGGACACTTGGTTGCTTCCACATTTTGTCTGTTGTGAATAATGCTGCTGTGAACGTGGGCATACAAATAAACATATAATCAGAAAAAAAGGTAGCAAGTGAAGAAAAGCTTATGGAAGCCAAATCATCTGTTTTGAATTTGTGCATTTTTCCCAGTGTTTCTCATTTTGTATCAGAGCTTTTGGGTACTTTCACCAGCTGTAACGTTTCCCAACCGGAAGGAAGAATTACAGTTGGAAGCTTTCTCCCCACTTAGAAGCCTATTAGTTGTGAAGTAGTTCACTGTTTTCAAGCTGTACCTACTTCCTTCTCTGGTGGTTCAAGAGTAAGCTCTTTCCCTTCCCCTCACCTGGAGGTTCTCCTTGTACACTGTGGCCGCCGCCTCTGGCTCTGAAATGTCCCTGGCTGGCGTCTGCCACCCTGTTCCCATAGCCCCAGGCGTGTCTTCCTCGCACTGGTCACTGAGCTCTGCTCACCGTGCCATCCCAAGTCAGCTCTTGGGCCCTGGTCTCGTCTATTCAGAGCTCCCCATCAGCCCTACTCCTGTGCAGGGTGGCCTTGCAGTCACACCGGGCTTTCTGCGTGACCCCGATGTGCCTGTCCCTCTCTGCCTCTCCTCCCCAAGCTGGATTCTTCAGCTTCCGCCTCCCACGCCTCCTCAGTACTCTAGCTAGACGCCAGCCCTCCCTATTCCGGCCCTCCAGTCTTCCCAGCACTGGTGTTTCTGTTACCCAAGCTTCAAGCTTCGAATGTGCTTGTGCCTATGTTGAAACCTTCCGCCCTCTCCCCTGCTCCCCTCTCCTTCCCCTCCCTCCCTCCCCCCTCCTCTCTCTCTCATGTGTTTCTATATGATCTTTGTTATGTGAACCTGAAGAAAGGAAGCGAGGACATACACTCATTAGTTAATAATGGTTACCTTAGGCAAGGCAAGGGAGAGAATAGAGAATTCAAGACACACTTATCTACTGAACTCTGAGCAGCTAGGAGGAGACAGGCAGCCCACATCTGGGTCACCAGGAAGGGGACTGAGAAGCGTGTCCAGCTGTTTCCATCACCACTCGGCATTGGAGTTGGAGACTGCTTCCAGAAGCATGGGATCTCTTATGTTTGCAGTACACGAAACAGAGTTCTTCTGTGCAGGGGAAGGAAAAGACTTCCCCCTCGTCACTTCTGTCCCTCACTCTCCATTTGACTGCAGCTGTATCTCCCTTTCTCTCTGCACTTTTCTCTTCCTGTTTTCCTCTCCTTTTTGTATCATCCCCAGACTTCTTCCCAATGCTTTCCTCTCTGTGTTTGTCACCTTCCCATCCCCCAGGTCTTCCCTCCCTACCCTGCTTCACTCCGCTCCTCTCTCTTTAATGCAGTTACTGTATACATTTCATACTTGTTCTGTTTACCAGCTGTGGCTTTGTGTGTTATTAATAGAGCCAGTAGATGGGTTATGGTTTGGAGCTTTTTCCCCCTAGAAAAATTCCAGTCTTTTTTTCAGTCAGCGGGCTTTTATCGATGTTTCTCCCCATGGGTCAATAACCTGCAGAACAGCTCCCACCACCCTGCGAAACCCAGGCCTGGGAAGGACTCCCAGAGCCTCTGAGCTCTGCGTGTGCAAAGCTGAACCCTGACCCTCTCACCCACTCTCCAGTGCTGCCGTTTTTTATTTTTGCCCCACTGCACACACCGAAACCTGGCAATCAGGCCTCTGAAGCTTTCTCCGCCCTCCTCCAGCCTCTTTGCTGGGAGGGAGATGGACTGCAGCCTTCTCTCCTGAGCTGGTTCCAGGACTGTGGAGTCTGGCAAGATAAAAACTTTCCCAGACTCCCTGGTAACTGGGCTTCTGGGTGAAAATTGGGTTCCTTCAGTCAGATGCCCAATTTTGGAAGGCTGGCGTAACGTAGGCTTGGGTGTGTGCAGGTTGTGGATGAAAAAGAGGCTCTGTAATAAATCTGACAAGTCCAATGACCGAAAGTAACCTCACAGGGTCACCTGATTACAGTCCCTCACTGGGCAGGGCCTGGTGGGCAGTCGCCCCAGGCCCATAACTTTTTTTGTAAAAGGCTCATCTTTGCCATAAGCAGCCCTGTCCATGGTTTGTGTGCATTTAGGCTCACACACCTTTGAAGTGCCCAGTGATCCTCTTTTGCAGACCCCTGGAGGCATGACCGTCCTCAAGGGAGCACGTAATCTTGTTACTGATCCTGTAATCCCATCCTGCCTTGCTTTCTCCCACCTTCCTGTAATCATCCTTACTTTTCTCCTTAGTTCCAAATGTATAAAACTGCAAAACTGTCAGTCCCCAGAGCATTTGAGACCTTGCTGCCTGGCTTATGTTGTCAGTTTGGCTCAAATAAACTCATAAAAATTCTCTACAGGTTTGGATATTTCTTACACCAACAAAGTATATGCATTGTGTAAATTACAGGTTCAATTTAAAGTAGGAAGTGACAGGGCCAGTTATTTAGTCTGCGGCCTCCCTGATGCTCTGTTTTCTGGGTGCTGGGAGGCATTTCGCAGCAGCAGGCACCCTGCTCTGATCCCTGGGTCCCTACCTTACTGTGCTGCACACACTTGAACGCCATCCCAGTGGTGGCCTGCTTCCCGACCTCCTGACCTGTGTGCTCTTGGGTGGGTTAACCATTCCTGGATCTGGCCCATGGTGTTCAGCCCATCCAGTGATTCTGTAAGCTCTTAATTCCGCGTTAGCCCTTGTCTGTTTAAAATGTCACCATTGCCGAGAGCTGGCCAAGGACTGAGCGTTTGTTTCCCCCTCCCCCCAAATTCTCGTGTGGAAACTTCGTCCCCAGTGGTATTAGCGTGAGGCGGTATTAGGTCTGAAGTGAGACCTTTAGGGTGATGAGGTTATGAGAGTGGAGCCCTTGTGAATGGAATTAGTGCCTCTATATGAGACCCCAGAGAGGTCCTCTGCTCCTGCTGTGAAAACACAGAAAATGGTCAGCTGTGACTGGCAGAGAGCTGCCACCATGCTGAACCCAACCAGGCTGGCACCCTGATCTCAGACTTCCAACCTCCAGGACTGAGAGAAGTATCTGTTGTTTGTCTGCCACCCAGTCTGTGGTCCTTTGTCACAGCAGCTGGACCAAACTAAGGCAGAGCCTTTCCTTACTGTGGAGCTGATTCCCCCTTCCCCACAGTGTCAGCGTGCTGGTCGGGTGCCCCCCCCCCAAGTTAGACGGAAAAGTCCTGAGAGCAGGCGCCCCCGTCAGTGCTGGCTGAATACAAGCCTGAGGAGTGGGTGTGGGCCGCACCGGCCCAACAGCAGCACTCCAGGCTGCGTTGTCAGCCAACCAGGCTACTATCCCCGAGCCTTGCGGGGAGGGCAGAACTAACTGGCACTGCCACTTCCTTCTTTAATTTCAGCCTGTAATTTACACATTACATATGCCTGGGGTTGTTTTAAGCTGGCCAGGCCCCTGCCTTAAACCAAGTTGCTGGGTGGCTTTACAAGGTTCTGATCCCACAAACAACCCAAACTCACCCCGGAATCCAGGAACTGGTGCCAGGAGCCTGGGTTATGGGTGTGACTGTCTTAAAGACAGATTTTTCAGCCTACCTCAAGGACAAAGAGCCTTAAATGAGGTTGGAATATGCATCAGCCTAAAAGTTGAAAGACGAGTATGTGCTCTTTGTGGAGTGGAGCAACTGTCTCAAGATCAAGGTGAGGTAAGGAAGCCACCAGATTTGCAGGACAAAGGGAATAGAGGTGACTTCCGGGGCTATGACTGGGCAGTTACTTCCAGTGGGGATCTGCCCTATTGAGCCTCAGAATGACCTTGAAGTTGGTGGTAGACAAGACCTGGGACAGTGAAGAAAAGGAGATTGAAGGCTTGAGCAAGAGAGAAGGAAACCGGGCAGCCCGTGCTTGTGTTCACACGTGTGCTTGCGGGTTTGTGGCTTTGGACCTGCGTTTGGCGCCCAGCTCTGCCTTCCCTTCCTACTGTGCCGGGAAATGCTGCCGGAGACAGCCCTTCTCTGGTAGAACTCTAACCGTGGATGAGCTGGGCTTCTCCAGTGCCTGCCCCTCCAGCTCTCAAATTCTTAGCTTCTGTTGCTGCATCTTAAATGCTATCAGAGCTGGAAACCCACTAGGAAGAACCTATTCAGTCCTTACTCCTCACCTGCTGTGTGACCTTGGACAAGTGACGTAACCTCTCTGAGCCCCACTGGGGAAAGAGGCCTGGCTTTGAAGGGGGTTGTGAGACAAGTAAGGTTGTGACCTGGCACATCCTACCTGTGTCCTATGAAGAGTGCCAGCACCTCTGTTTGGAAGCACAGAGCAAAGTGGGAGGGGCAAGCAGCAGCCACAGTCAGGGACCTGAATTCTTATCTGCTGCTAAATGCGTGTGACCTTGGGCAAGTCCCCTCTGGGTTGAAATGGACTTATATCTGTAAGTCATACCCAAAAAAAGCCACAGCACAACCCATTTCTGCTAGTTCCTACGTGGGCTTTTGACTGTAACTTGCCCTAGCATGCGGGGGTTCAGGACCCTGGGTGGGGAGACTACAGACCAAGGAGCGCGCTCCTCAGTGGGACCAGGCCGGGCTCTATCTAAGCTACTTCTGGGGTTGGGGTCATCTGGCTGTGGAGGCCATCATGGAGACTGCCATCAGTTGGGAGGCTGGTCACTAACTTACCCCGGAGCTTGTGAGCGCCAGGGCACAAGAGACCTCTCTCACCCCATGCCTTGCCAGAGCCAGCAGAGCACAGGAAATGCAAGAAACAGAACATGAGTGATGGTGGGCGGGCAGTCAGTTGTGTTGAAGGCAGGTGTAGCCCGGGCCCAGCAGGTGTGTGAACAGGTGCTGTGCTGTGGACAGGTGCCACTGCCTGCTCTGGGAAGCCGTGGCAGCGGGTGCACGGGGTTTTGCTGGGCAGCGACAGCTGGACCTGGCTGGGGCCCTCTCAGGATGGGCCTTGCAGGTGGGTGCTTGGTAAGCTGAAATGGCTGGTAGAACAGCACTGGGGTGCAGGAAGCAGGAAGGTGGGGTGCAGCACTGAGAAGCGCAGAATGATGAGCGTTGGGAGCCATGGAGACAAGGTCTGCATGAACCTGGGGTTGTGGCCAGAGCCCAGCTCTGGAGAATTGTCTCAGAAGCACAGGCAAAAGGAGGAGATGGAGCCTTCATTCTCACTCCAGAAAGGCTTCATGGAGGGGCTGTTGGCTGGGTGCCAGGTGCCCTTCAGTCATCCCTAGGGCTTGAACACCATCCCCACGTTTCAAACAGCTGATAAGCGGTAGAGAATTCAACCCCCTCTCTGGACATGGGGTTTTTCTCCCAGTGTTCAGTGTTACAAATAACACTGGCAAGAAATAAATTATGGTTTTTTTTCTTTTGGATGATTTTCAGGAGAGCAATAACGAGGTCAAAGCATAGGAGCATTTTCTTGGATCTTCATATAAAGTTATCAAATTTTGCCCCCAAACAGGTGCATCAACTTACGAGGTCAGCAGCAATGGGCCAGTTCACCTGAAAGTGATCCCCCCTCCTCCATAAACACTGCTGCACTGAGAGGCCGTGCCCTGTCCTGACCGTGACTCGCCCGTCTCCCTGCAGGCGCGAGCCCAGTGTGAGTGCTGTAGTACAGCCAGGGCTCTAACTGGGGCTGTCACAGGGGGAAGGCGGACTTCTCTATAATAAGTCTTCCAGTCCATGGACATGGTATGTCTTGCCACTTACTGAGGCCTCCTTATCCCACAATAGTTTTATGGTTTTCTCCAAAGAGCTCTTGTACATGTTTTATTAAGAGGCCTATGTTTGATATTATTGTAAGTGGTTGTTCTTCACTTTCTAATTGTTATAGCTAGAATTTTTTTCATGGAACTTTTTTTTTGCATATTGATTTTTATATCCCACAACCTTGCTAAACTCTTGTGTTGTAGTACACGTGTATCTTATCTGTTGATTCTTTGACTTTTCTATCATCTCTAAATAATAAGTTTTGTTTCTTCCTTTGGAATCTTTACACCCTTCTTTCCCTTGCCTGACTACCCTGGTCAGGACCTCCAGTACAATTTGAACCATACTGGAAGTGAGCATCTTCGTCATGTTTCCGTTCTCACAGGGAAAGCGTTTAGTGTTCTAAGTGATGTTTGCTATGCAGTTTTCTAACTACCCTTTATCAGAGCGAGGAACTCCATTTTGTTTCTAGTTTGCTAAGAGTTTTTCTCATGACTGGATCTTGAATCTTATCTGCAACTATAAAGAGGATGGTCTGACTTCTTTTTTGTGTAAAGTGATAGGTTTTGTTGAGTCTTCCAATTCTGAACCGATCTGGCCCATTATCCTTTTTATGCATTGCGGGATTCAGTTTGTTACTCATGTAGGATTTTTGCATCTATTTTCATGACTGCGATTACTTTTTCACATTTCCCTTATCAGGTTTTGTTGTCAAGGTTATGATTGCCTCACAGAATGAGTTGGGCAGCTCCTTCTTTTTCTGTGTTCTGAGTTTGTGTAAGAGTGGAATTCTCTGTTTCTTAAATACATATGAGAATCACAGATGAAGCCCTCTGGGGCTGGAGTTTGCTCTGTGGGAAGGTCGACTCCTGATGAACTCTTTCAGAAATCTCATTCTTCTTCCCATCCTCCCAGAGCATACCACCTCGCAGCTGGACCGCTGGGCACCCTATGGGGTCACTGCCTTTGACCCGCCCAGCTAGTCTCCCTGAAGCTCCACTTCAATCCTGTCTCTCTCCCGCTCCAGAGTACCCCCTGCCCCCAGGTGAAATCCAGCGAGACCCTCAACTGTGGCTGGACCATCCTTCCCTTCTGCTGTGCCCTGCTCACCTCTGGCACACCTGGGCTTCTTGTGTCAGAGCTTTTGACCATGCAGATCGCTACAAGTCTGCCCCATCCTGACCTTTCGTGCCACTAACACCACCTCTAATAAGAAGCCTGCCCCTCCCCTTTAGCTACCAGTCGGCTCCCTCCTAGAGCTTTCTAATTCTACATATTATCAAAATTGCTTTGGTGAATAACTGTGGTGTGTACACCTGAAAATAATATAATATTGTATGTTACCTATATTTTAATAAAAGTTTGTTTTTTAATTGCTTTGGGTAGAATTATTCTGCACTCAAGTGAGTGTTCCAAGAGGGTGGGCATATGTTTATGATCATTCACTTATTCAGTCAACAAACACCAGTGCACCAGGCACCGCACTGGGTCAGAACCAAGACAGACAAGTTCCAACCATTTCAGAAACTTCCTGTGAGCAGGAAGTAAAACAGCCTGCACTGTACATATAAGCATAAAAATATAAATAAATAAATCACCAGAATCCCACTGTTAATGCTTTGGAACATTTCTTCCCAGTTTGAAAAATGCATATACAACAAAAGAAAATAAATGAAAAGAGCCAGCTGAGTGGCGCATTGGTTAGGAGTTGGCTTGGGACGCCAGCTCTGAGCAGCAGGGCCCCGGTTCTGATCCCACATGAGGGCCAGTGACGCTCACCCTCTACAGCTAAGATGGTGAACAACAAACAGCTCGACCTGGAGCTGGGCTGCTGTGAGTCAGCAGCAACGGCGGCGTAGGCTGCAGTGGGGCCGGCCGGCAGCGGGGGGGGAGCTTTTGGGAGCCGCTGTGAGCAGCCGTCCAATGGCTGGTGGGTGACTGCCTCACCCGGGAAGAGCACAATGATCATACCAGCATGGGCCAGTGAAGCAACGTCCTCAACTAGAATGAAGAACAAAAGGACAGCAACTTGTCCGTTCCCCTCTCCCAATTCCCCAATAAAAATCTTAAAAAAAAAATGCATATAATAACCTACTCGAAGTAGCTGGAGAAGCACATACTACCTTACTTTACAGATGAGGAAACTGAGGCACAGAGCACTTAAGCCAAAGGTCACAGGAATGGTCAGGCAGCGTTGCTGAGCACCCCCATCCCACCCTCTCCCCCTTAAAAATGATAATGGGTCAAGCTGTGTCCCTGTTGGGGCCCCAGATGCTTCACTTCTCTTACTACAAGGGTCTTATGGGAACATAGAAATGTGCTAACTCTCCTTTAGAGGGGCCTGCCCATTAGTTTTCCCAAGGAGAGCCCCTAGGTCCAGGTTGCCTGCATGGGGGTGAGCCCAGCACCCCAGTCCTGTCCCCAACCAGTTCAGCTGAGGAACCCTGGGCCATTCAGCCTCTTGGAGCCTCTCCTGACTCCCCAGGAAAAGGGGACCCAAATGCTTTACTTCCAGGGCTATCACAGAACAAAGTTAGCCAGCCCTATAAAGTGCCTGGTATGGGGCCTGGTACCCTGATGATGCCGAGATGTTAGTTCCTCAACCATCGTCCCTCTCCTTGGTTCAGATCAACACACGGGTAGTGCTTACTGAGTACCAGGCTGTTTATGTGGTGGGGGTATACGGAGATGAAAGGTCAGGGGTTGTAGACAAGCAAGCCAACAGCCCAGTAGGGTGGTCAGTGCTGGGAGAGGGAAGGTGCGCCGGGTCTGAAGAAGTCCCCCGGGAGGAACCGTAACCCATCGCCAGCTGGGTCTAGGAGGATCAGCTGGAGCAAGCTAGGAGAGGAGTGAGAGGAAGAGGGGGAAGGGCAGGCTAAGCAGAGGGCACGGGCGGGCTGGATAAAAGCCTGGCGCCAGAGGGAGCAGGCGGTGCGAGCGCAGAGTGCCTGGCGCAGAGGAGCCCGCTTCAGGGAAAGGAGGAGGGGAGGCCGCAGGGCCTCGGGGTCTGGGAAGACTTTGCGTCTTTATCCCGTAAACGCCACTGCGTGGTTTGAAAACAATGCTCCGGCCGCTGGGTGGGGAAGGGAGGGGGGAGCAACAGCCCCAACGCGCACGGGACGAGGTCCCGCGAAGCCGGAAAGAGAGCGCTCGGCTTCCCGCCCCCCGCCCGCCGTAGGGTGGGGGTGCGCCGGGTGAGACCCGCCTCCCTCGCTGGTTGGCTCCGAGTGGGCGCACCTGACCCGCGGTGGCCAATCCCCGCACCGGCAGGGCCCGTGCTTCCGGAGTCCGGCGGGTCTGATCTTCCCGCCCCGGCTGCGCTCCCAGCTGGGACAGACGGGCCGGCAGAGGGCGGCAAGGAGCGGCCTCGGCAGCCGACACGCAGTAATGGGGGCGCTCCCGCGGCAGGTGGGCGACTAGCAATTACCTGGACGTCCGCTTGACCAAATGTCAATGTCTGTGAAGTTCCTAGGACGTGCTTAGTCGCCGAGGCCGTCCGGCCTCCGGCGTCCACTGGGCAGTGGTCATTTCTTGTGCGGTCTGGCACCTTGGCACCGTTCCACTCTGCTGAGCCTCGGCGCCTGGCCTCTGAGGGTCAGAGGGTGCCTGCGAGAGGCCTTGGGAGTTACAGGTTCCCTGTGCCCCCGCCCCCAAGCACCCCTCGCCTCTTTGTGAGTCCCAGCACGCACGCAGGCCTCCTCCAGGAGGCCTCACCTGGAGCCCCAGCGGCCAGACACCTCGAGCACTCCCCGGCCTCCGCGCTGTTCTCTCGGCCTGAAGCATCATTATTTGGGTACGTTTCTCCCAGACGGCAAGGCCTGGGCAGAGAGGACCCTCCCCAGCCAGGGCCCCAGCCTTGTTGGGGGTCCACTACGGTCATTTCCGGTCCCCCACCCTCAACTGGCTCCGAGGTGTGGAGGAGGGTGCCTCTTGCTTTGTGAGATGCGAGGTTGAGAAGCCAAGAATCGTTATTTGGCCTCTCAGAACGCCCACCTGTGCCAGTCCAGATGGGGACCCATGACCAAAGCTTCTGGAAAACAGACTCGCCTACAGGGTCCTGCGATGGTGGCCCCTCACTCTCATGGGAGCAAGGACTTTGCCAAAACAAGGGACGCAAAACTGAACCTTACTGATTTGTCTGTTATGGCTTCTCTCCTCCTCTAGTCAACTCTAAAAACAACAAAGGTCATTGAAAAGGGTTCCTGTCCCCAGTTCCATTGCGTGTGTGTGTATTTGGGGGGTAGGGGAAGGCTTCCCCACACCAACAAGCAATTTTCGGACATCAGCAGGGGGTCTGAGAATTCAGCTCAAGTCTGACATGATCTATCCAGGGATAGAATCAGATGCCACAAGTATAGGGTTCAGTCCCACAAAACTGCCCGCCAAAGACGCCAGCCGCTACCCCAGGTTGTTACCTGTGCTTTTGGCCAACTAGCTATATAAATCAGAGGTTCCCACAACCCCTTCCTTGGGTTCGATTAATTTGCTAGAATGGCTCACAGAACTCAGGAAAATCTATTTACTTACTTGATCACTGATTTATTACAAAGGACATTAAATGATACGAATCAATGGCTAAATAAAGAGACACATAGGGCAAGGTCCCCAACAAAGGAGCTTGTGTCCTTGTGGAGTTTGGGGCCCACAAGATGGCACCTGGAAGCATTCTGTTTCCCTAATGTGGAAGATCTCCAAAAGGGCCAAGGAGCTGTCCTTTTGAGGGTTTTTATGGAGCCTTCATTAGTAACCACGATTGACTAATTCATTGGCCAATGGCAATTGAACTCAGTCTTAGCCCCTCCCATCCCTGGAGGTCATGGGTTGGGACTCAAAGTTCCAAACCTCTAATGTGGTTCGTTCTCCTGGCAATCAGCCCTCACCCTTGGGTGGGGTCCAAAAGCCACCTCATTAACAAAACAAAAGACAACTTTATCACTCCCAACACTTAGGAAATTCCAAGGGTTTTGGGATCTGTGAGCCAGGAACTGGATGTAGACCAAATATCTTATAAATCACAATATCTCAGGTATTTAGTGAAAAGTCTACTCCCATCATTCTTTCCTTTAGTGTATTTGTATTTTCTTTCTTTTCTTAACTAGATCAAGTACTGATTTAGCTGTTTTCAACTTTTAAAAATGTGTTTTTGCTGGATTTATTTTATTTAGTTCTGGGTTTTTTCTAAGTCATCATTTTACACTTTTTATTATTTCTAGCCTTCTGTTTCTATTTTATTGTTGTTTATCTCTATTTTGAGTTAGCTACTTAGTTCACTAATTTTTCATTCATCCTTATTAATGTAAGCATTTAAAGCTATGAATTTCCCTCTGAGGACTGCTTTAGCTGTTTACCTTAAGTTCTGATATGCAGTGTTTCAATTATGATTGTTTTCCAAATATTCTGAAAATTCAACTTGATTTATTTTCTGACCCAAGAACAATTTAAGAGTTTTTAAATTTACAGGTAGTAGGCTTTTTCATGTTTTGTAGTTTGGTAATTAATTTCTGGTTTGACCTACATTGTAATTGGAGAATGTTGTGCTACATCTACTTTTTGGAGTATACAGGTTTTTAAAACAATGGTTTAATATGTGGTCAATCTTTGTGAATGTTCAGATGTCCATCTGCAAAGGAGTAGTCTGTTTTTTAAGATAGAAAGTTTAATATAAATGATTTAACTGTAGCTCCATAATTATTAGGTCTTCTCTAATCTTACTTGATTTTTTTTTTAATATAATGCTTTTCTTTTTTTTTTAAGATTTTTATTGGGGAATTGGGGGGAGGGAAACAGCGTTGGGGAATCAGGGGAGGGGAACAGACAGATAAGACAAATTGCTGTTTTTGTTCTTCAGTCTAGTTGTGGAGGACGTTGCTTCACTGGCCCATGTTGGTGTGATCATTGTGCTCTTCCCGGGTGAGGCAGTCGCTCGTGGGTCACTGGTCGGACGCTCACAGCAGCTCCCGGCAGCTCACACCGGCTGCCGGCTGCTCATGCAGGCTGCCAGCCACTCATAGTAGCTTATGGCAGCCCACTGCAGCCCAGCTGCAGCCTATGCCGTCAATGGCGACTCACAGCAGCCCAGCTCCAGGTCAAGCTGTTGTTCATCATCTTAGCTGTAGAGGGCGAGCATCACTGGCCCTCAATGTGGGATCCGAACTGCAGCCCTGCTGCTCAGAGCTGGCACTCCCAAGTGAGCTCTTAACCAGCCGAGCTACTCGGCCAGCCCCTTACTTGATTTTTTTGTACACATATCTGTGTACAGATATAAAATAAAGAGATAAATTAAAATTTTCTACAATGGTTGTGTTTTTTACTCTTTTTCCTTGTATTTCTTTCATTGTATCAATGTAGTAGATACTGTGTTATTTGATGCTCTCAACTGACCTCAAAAAGAGTCTGGGGGCTTTGCTAGAAATAAATGATAAAGGTTTATTCAGGGGTCTTACAGTTTGCAAACTGGAAACACAGCTAAGCAAAACCCCAGAAGTGTTCCAAAGAAGAAAGGAGAGTTGAGTTCTTAAAGTAAAAAGTAGTTTCCTGAGAATTTTCAGTGTTGCCTTCTTAACCCTAGAATTGCTCCAGGATGGTTATCAGTCAGACGTCAGGCCGTCTGGATCATGGATGTCAGGTGGATGTCAGGTGGTCTGGATATGTGAGTCCTTCGGAGGGTAATCAGGGTTACCTGGAGGTTTGATGTACAATGTATCCAGGCATTGACGTAGGACTGGAAAGTTCAAAGGTGTAAGTTCCCAGGCTAGTTAAAACAAAAATAGAATGATTTCCTCATGCCTCAACCTCCTTGATTTTGGTAATTTAGCAGCTTGACGAAAGTGACTCCATTTTATTTCTTCACTCTGTTCCTTAATGCATAAAAATTAACACATGCTGTTTGGTACATAGTAGGTATGTGATAGCTTCCTTGTTACTTGCATTCATTATCATATAAAGTACTCCTCTTGGCCTCATCTAATGTATTGCCTTGAACCTGACTCCTGTTTTCTGTTGGCATTTGCCTGTTACCTCTTGCACCATCCTTTTATTTTCATTCTTTCTGAGTCTTGTTTGGGGAGTGTCTTGCCTCCAGCCTTGTGTTGAATGTGAACCATCTGACAGGCATTTCCCTTCACAGATGAGTTCACCTGCATATAATCGCTGTGACAAATCTATCGTCTCAATGAAGTCATCTTATTTTATACTTACTATTTTTGGAGGTTATAAAATATTTGCTTAATTTGGATACAAGTGTTTCTTCTGATATTTTGGAAATTTTGTAGCTGTGTACTTGTGGTTACCTTTTTAATTTTACATGACACACTTAATCCTTTATTTCTCTAAAGAGTATCTACTGACTCCCAACTCTGAGTAATAATGACACTATTGTTTTTTCTTCCTCTTTCCTTCCCTCTACCATCCTCATCACAATATAATTTTAAATGAAAACTAACATCAGGATAAATACATTAATTTGTATCATATATATGTGTATATATATATTTTTTTCTTGTGTCTAAGATGCCATCAATTTTAACATGCTCCACTGATATAGTGACAGCTTTTTGAATGAGAACAAAACTGTCCCATCCCACAGTCCCTGCAGAGGGCTAACAGTGGTCGTGCTTGAGATGGAATTCAAGGACATCTAGATTTTCTTCCCTCTGAACCTTATTTATGTCCCTGTCCAGGCTGCCCGACAGAGTCCTTGCCCTCACTAGGGCCGCTTGGAGGAGGCATCCAGTGTCCTTGCCACTGATCACAGCCCTGAATGTCTCAGCAGGAGTCACCTGGGTGGAGAGCCTCAGGCTGTGTCACCCTGGATTCCAGGCAGCACCAGGCTCTGTGCCGAGGTGGATGCCGTCAGATCCGTCCTCCACAATGCTCCTCTTTCTCCAGCCTCTTCTGTGAACCTGGGCCTGGCTGACAGTAGCTGAAAAGCAAATCATGTTTGATATCATCTTATTAAAGCAATCTGGAAATTTTTGAGGACTCCAGAGTTCCCAGAAGGACCCAGCATTGCCCAGTGCCAAGCTGTGGCTGTGCCAGGTAGGCCCACCCTGCTGAGCCTCCTGTAGCCCCTGTGCACCAACCCCCTGCTCCCGCCCCTCCCCCCGGACACCCTGATCCCGACCACACTTTGAACTTGCCCCTCTCCAGGCCTTGCTTCTGCTGTTCCTTCCACCTGGGCTGCCGTTCTCCTTCCAGATTTTGCTGGTCTAGAGCTCACCCATTCTCTAAGACTCGGCCCCAATATCACCTCCGCAGGCAGCATCAGTCCCTGCCTCCTCCGGCCCCTCACAGCCCGGCCCAGGTAGCTGGCTCCATCCTCTGACTCGCGTCCCTGTCTCCCCTCCCAGAGCTGGAGTGGCCACAGAACTTTCTAGGAAGGTCGTTGGAGTCAGACAAGACCCACTTCCACCAAGCTGCTGTTCCCACGTTTGTAAAATGGAGCTAGTGATGATGATTCTCTGCGGTGAGGATGCGTGGGGAGAGCTGCTGCCCGGAGCCTGGGTGCCTACCACATGGCCGCCCTGTGCTTGGTACTGGGGACACAGTGGCAGAGCCAGCCCTGCCTGTCCGCATGGAAGGGCTCAAAACTGAGCCGCTCTCATTAGCGCTAGTGGTACGTCGTTACTGTGTTAGCTTTATTGGCGTATTTCCATTAAAGTGCAAAATCTATGTGAGCAAGTAGATGAATTTTTCCATATGTCCACACTGTGGCCCCATGCAGACCCAGTTAGAGCACATGTCAGCTCTCCAGGAGCCCCACCTAGGACAACTACTATTTTGACATTTACCATCATAGATTAATTTTGCCTGTTGTTTGTATTTTATATCAATGGAATCATGCAATCTGTGCTGTCTCAGGCCTCACTTCTTTCACCCAACATTATTATATGTTATTTGTCCATATTGTTGTAATATTAATAATAATAACAATAACAACAATTGTATCCCTCTCTCCAAGGGCCTCGCACATGACAAGTGATTAATTAATTGTGTGTCTTGGTTGAGGGAACTTGACCTGTTCAGGTCTTTTTTATACTAGAATGTGACCTGAGTTGAATCCATTGTGGAAAAAGGCACTGAAGGTGCAAATCAGGGCAGCAGAGAACTCCAGGGAGTTCATTTTACAGGTCGTTGGCATCTGTGGTTTGGCTTGGCTGTTTATAAATGCTTTTGGCAGGATCCTGAGGTCACCCCGGGCTAGTAGCTGTGGTCGTCCCTTGGGGTCACTGGGCTCTGCCCTTCCCCCCTTCCCTGGTCCCCCCAGGGCAAGTACCTGCTCCTTGCCTAGCCTGGGTGTCTCCATCTGTCAATGGACCCCCCCACCCTGCCTTGTTCCGTGTGGTCTGGGGCGGGCACCTAGGAGGTAGGACACACAAAGCGCCCCGAGCTTGGTCTTGAAGGGAGAAAACATCCCTCATCCTGCCTCAAATCCCCCAGGGAGAAATCTCTGGGCTGGTGTCTTAGCCCAGAGGCTCCTAGGGGGTGGGTTCCCATTGGTCCCAGTCACTTCTGTGCAAAGGTGACCCTTGGAGGGACAGGCCATGGCTGCTCGTCCCAGCATCCCTTCCACAGACACGAAACCAAGGGTTGAGTTCAGGCTGAGTGTTTCCTCAGTGAGTGGATGAGGAATGCACTCAGCCTGCACCTATTAGGTGCCTACTGTGTGCCCTGAGTTGGCACTGAGGACCCAGAGATAAGCCAACCTGCCCAGGCCAAGCCACTCTTAGGGGAGGGGTCTGGGAAAGCGTCACCGAGCAGGTGGCTTCTGAACGATGCAGTGGGCCTTTGCCAGGCCCGAGGGAGGGCACTCCGGGCATAGGGAGCAAGGCACAGCAGTGTGACCATGGTCAAGGGCAACGACTTGGCTGCATTGCCGAGAGGAGCATTCAGGAGAGAGGCTTGGCTGGAGCCTGTCCAAGACCCTGCTTGGGGTGGCGCTGGCGAACCCTGAGAGCGCCCTTGGGTGGGGCAGGAACCCGGCTCTAGGCCCTCCCTCCCACCCTGTGTGACCCTGTGCTGGCCTCTGTAAATCCCTGTGGCAGATGGATGAATGGAGGTTGGGGTTCAGTGAGTCAGGGACGGGGGTTTGGAAGCTGCAGTCAGGGTCAGGGAGGCAGCGGCTAGGGTTGGCTGAGCGAGGCCCGCAAGGTAGATCCGAATCGCCAGCATCGCTACTCCTGTGCTTTGGGGCCATTATTAAGTAAAACAAGAGTGACTGGAACACAAGCACTGCGATACTGTGCCAGTGGATCTGATAACCGAGAAGGCTACTAATGAATGGGTAGCATATATATCATGGAGAACTGGACAAAGGAATGATTCACGTCCCAGACAGGACAGAGAGAGACGGCATGAGATTTTGTCAGGCAACTCAGAACTGCGTGAAATTTAAAACTTATAATTTGTTTATTTCTGGAATTTTCAATTTAATAGTTTTGGAATGCAGTTGAACACGGGTAACTGAAAGTGCAGAAGCTGAAACTGAGGATAAAGGGGAATCCTGTATTAGTCATGCTCTCTGTTCTCACACCTGGAGCAGGCCATTCCTGCACTCCACCCTCTGGGGCATCAACCTGTTTCTCTGGCAGAGCCTACCAGAGACTTGGCCCATCTCCCTTGGTTCAACCAGTGACCCACTTGCCAGATGCACTTGTCTCTTTCAAGGTGTCAGTTGGAGTCTCCCCCCCCACACACACACCTTTGCCCTTGTAGAAGTGTCACTGACCAGTTCTTGCCAGTTGACCCCAGAAGAAATGTTCAAGGAGGATTCGTTCTTGAATGGATTCATTTCTACTGGACATTCAATGGTCCTCTCTCTGCACCGCCATGCCCCACCCACAGCTGGAGGCCATCCCCGGCCCCCTGGGATTCCCCTTCCCCAGCCACAGCCCCCGACCTGCGAGCTCTCTCCTTCCCACTGCCAGGCCTTTGCTCCAGCTGTCCCCTGCTCTCCACCACCCCCACTCCGCCAATGGCTACCAGGCCATTAACTCTTTGTGGCATTTGAGCGGTTCTTTTCCTTCCCCCACCTCCCCAGGCTGGGGCTTAGCTGGCACCATGCTGGTGCACAGAGTCCTCTCTGGTCATGGCCCGGGCGCTGTTGCGCCCCTCCCCCCAGATAAAGGATAGGTAGGCCGACGGAAAAGGGGTTAAAATAAGAATTTTAAAAATTATTTTTAAATATTAGTTTCAGGCGTAAAATAATTTCAAAGCGAATTTCTCCGCCCTTCCAATCGCCAGCCGCTGAGACGCAAGACCTGCGATCCCTCGGCACACTACGGCCTTTTTGTCTCGGTCCCGCGTGGAATAGGCGGCCCTCCGGCCTCCGCAGTGTGATTCCCACTGGCTGCCAGCACGTCCCTGCCCCAGGAGAGCCTGGGGGGGGTGGGGGAGCAGGTTCAAGGGCAGGGTCTGGGCTGGGCGGTGGGACCTAGCCTTGGGGGCTGGACTGCTTCCGTGGGCTGGGATTGGGGTGGGGGTGGGGGGCCGTAGGGCAGTGCTCCCAAGGACATAACCGTGAGAGCACAGGCCCGAGGGCAGTACCCAGCTAAGCGCGGGTTCCCGGAGCGCTGGTGGACCTCCTGGCCGGCAGGGGGCGCGCGGGGCGAGGCACTGGCTCCGAGGTGTACACTGGTTTTAAAACATTAGCTTAGCGATCTCATTGTTTTACGTGATCCGCGCTTGTAAAACTCAAACAGAGCAGAAGCATTAAAATAACAAGCCCAGTTCCACAGCCCCACCTCCTGAAAGTAATCGCTGCTTCCCATTGGGAGCATCTTCCCGAGTATCTGCTCACACGGGAACATGTGCCCACACACGCTCTTCACGCTCGCAGACACAGACACATTCACAGACACACGGGAACACCTGGGTTACGTAAAGAGGTTGGTCAGAATACCCTGTGGTGTGGGCGTACTTATGCAGACATATCTCTAGTGATGAATCCATGTGTTTTATTTTTACAGGTTTTGCTGTAAGAAACCCCACTTCCTGCTGCGACGCCATCAACAAGCATTTCACTTTTCCATCCCATCCTCCATGCTGTGGGTGAGGCCCCATTGAAATTGCTAGGGAGAAGGTGCCCATGTCTCAACTCTTCAGGGCTGATGACACTTTGCAGGGTTGTTGGGGTATCCTGGGTGTGGGCGTGGGGTTCAGGAAGATGTCCCGGGCGTGAGGGCGAAGTCAAAGAGAAGAGGGCTGGGCTGGGGCCTTGAGGGGGTCGTGCCTGAGGCCTTTGGGACTCTCCAAATTTGTGTGGGCCACAAACACTGTTTATTCTCTGAAAATACAGTCACTTTGAACTGAAAATAGACCCCTCAGAGACTCCCTCGTAAGGAGAGGGCTCTCCCACACCTGGGTCTTTGGTGTATCTGAACACAGAGATGGGGGTCCATCACTCTGCCTGTGATTCCACCATTAACCTCCCCTCTGTTGAGTTCTGGGGAGTTCTCTTCAAAGCCACCATACCTCAATGGGGGGGTGTGTGTGTGACCCTGATCCCAACAGAGCCCCAGGGGACGCTGACTGGATGACACTGACTTCCATTGTGAGTGGGTGCATGTGTTAGGTAGGGGGAGCTGAGTACCTTCCTGACGTCCTGCCAGCATTTCAACCCTCAGCCTCCTCTGTCCAGGGACCAGCTCCAGGCCCCAGCTCGGAAGGCGTGTCCATGGTTGGTGCCAGCAGCAATGGCACTTAATGGCCTTACATGCCAAAGAACTGAGCTTCAGAACGCATCTCTAAGGCTGTCGGGCCCAGGAGGCTGCCCTGCGGAGGTGCATCCTGACAGGTCCCACAGACTGGTTGGGAGAGAGACAGGAAGGCACTGAGTCTACAGTGTGCCAACAGAATGCCAACCCCAGGCTGCCCCTGTGCCAGGCTGCCACACTGTCACACCTGGGCCTGGGCTGGAGACCAAGAACATTCCAGAGCTTTGATTTGGAAACCTCGCCTCCATAGATGTGGATATCCTGGTGGAGAGCGCACAAGCCAGACAGGCGTGGGCCAGGCGCCGAGCCCGTGTCCTCCACTGCCAAGCTTACAGGAGGGCAAGAACTGGTGGTGTTGCCCAGGAGTAGCGCTGGCATGACCTGGAGAAGGGCCTGACTGCTGGCTTGGAGTGGGCTCCCACTTATGGAGCTGGTACCATGTCCCATGCGCCAAACGTCCATAGCGACTGGTCTTGTTTGTGTGTGGTGGTGTGGTGTGCAGTTAGAATTTCCTCCCCAGAAACAGGGCAGACTTCTCTAACTGGTTTTTATTTTGTCCTTACTTAAGCCACATGTTTGAAAATGACTTCATCAAAGAGGAGTCATGAATTAAGTTTCGTGGTCTGACTCCCTGCTGGTCTGGCTGAGGGCCCCTGGCCAATCTGTGAGCATCACTGGGCAGTGCCTGACTCCCTACAGGTCCCATGTGCACTCCCGACGTCAGCAGCCTGGTTCTCCCAGAGGACCACTGCTGTGACTGGGGGCCTACTGTGTGCCAGGGGAGGTCTTGGATGCTTCTCACACAGGCTCTTGCTCACAACTGCCTTAGGAAGTGAGGTAGCTATCCCCATGTCACAGATGTGGAGACTGAGGCTCAGAGGTGATGTGTCTTGCCCAAGGTCACCCGGCGGGTGAGGGCAGAGCCGCAGTCCCAGCTGTATCTGTCTGTGTCCAGACGGGGTGGTGCCCCGGACAGGAAAGTCAGAGACCACAGAGGTAGTGCCCAGTGTCTAGGGAGGAGGGTGGACAAAAGCGAGCCTCTAGCTCAGGCTGACAGGTCGGAGAAGCTGCTGGGAGGAGGTGGCATTTAAGCTTGGCATGAAGGATTCAGAGAGAGAGGGGAAACGTGGGATAAGAGACTTGAGGGGCGGGGGGGGAGTGGGTGGGAGCAATTGTGGGGTGTGACTGGGGGACCCTGCTCAGGTGCTCAGGCCGATGGGCCAGATGTAGCCACGGGGGCACAGGGGCAGGCTGGGGGTGGACACAGTGGGGGAGAGGCCAGAGTGGGCTGGGCGTGCTGGCCACTCCTTAGTTGTCCTGGGCGCAGGGTCGCTAATGAGAGGTCTGTGGCCAGGCTGACTCTTGTTCTTTTGCAGGTAATTCATTTTGTCTCTTCTTGGAAGCTTTTGGGATTTCGCTCTTCATTTGGATGCTCAGAAATTTCTCTTTAGTGTTTCTAAATGGTGATGTCTGGCTTTTTTATTGTTAGTGTTCATTTTTGTTCACTTTTTTTTGTTTTGTTTTGTTTTGTTTTAAGATTTTTATTGGGGAATTGGGGGATGGGAACAGCGCTGGGGAATTGGGGGAAGGGGAACAGACAAGTTGCTGTCGTTTTGTTCT
>NW_017731393.1:4310582-4346647 GCF_001890085.2 Hipposideros armiger
GGGAACAGCGCTGGGGAATTGGGGGAAGGGGAACAGACAAGTTGCTGTCCTTTTGTTCTTCAGTCTAGTTGTTGAGGATGTTGCTTCACTGGCCCAAGTTGGCACCATCATTGCACTCTCCTGGGAGAGGCAGATCAGTCACCGGCTTCTGGACGGCTGCTCACGGCGGCTGCTGCCTACACACGGTAGCCCATGGCAGCCCACTGCCGCAGGGCCTGCAGCCTATGCCATCCCCCGGCGACTCATGGCAGCGCAGCTCCAGGTTGAGCTGTTGTTCAGCATCTTAGCTGTAGTGGGCAGTGTCACTGGCCCTCATATGTGGTATCGGAACTGGGGCCCGATAAGCCAGCTCTTAACCAACGCACCTCTCAGCCGGCCCAGTCTGATTTTTTTCATATTAGACTGGGGTTATGGTTTTGGGGAGGAAGACCACAGAGATGAAGTACCTTTCTCATCACATCAAGGGTACATACTATTAACACGACTTGTCACCATTGATGTTGACCTGGGTCACCTGACTGAGGTGCATTTATCAGGTTTTTCCACTGTAAAGTGACTCTTTTCCCCCTGCCCCCCTGTCCATACTGTCCTGTTTGGAAGGAAGTCACTATGCAGCCCACGCTTGAGTGGGGAGCTGTGCTGTGCCTCCCCGAAGATGAAATATGTACAGCAATTATTCTGCACAGGAGAGTGATCTCGTCGCGTCCATTTAGTTACTTAATCATTTATATCAGTAAGGACTCGTGGATATTTACTTAATTCTTAGGACAAGTCATTCAATGCTACTTTATTTTGTTGCTCACATTGCTCCAGCTCTGGCCACTGGGAGCTCTTTCGGTTGGCCCCCGTGTCCCTTTGGCTCACCGCCGTCAGTGTGTGTGTGTGTGGGGGGGGGCGGTGTGTGGGTGTGGGGGTGTTGAGCACTTCCATACTTTCTGACACTATAAGATGCCCCTGGCTCATCCTTTATATTTCTTGCTGCAGCCCTAGAATCTGCCATTTCTTCAAAGAGCCCTGGTTCCTTTCCTGGAGAAACCGAAATCACATGTGCTCATAGCTCCTGGGATGTCCTTGCCTCTAGGTGCCCTCAGCTGACAAAGCTCGGAGATACATGTGTGTATATGAACCCGTGTTGCACACCTATATTTCTGCACGTAACTCTTTCTATCTGTGGTAGGCTAAACCTAAGTTTATACTGATGATCCCAACCCTAATGCATTACCACATGGAACATTCTAGCCTCTGCCCCTTGCTTATCGCTAATCTCCCTCCAACCGTGAGACACTTGGCTCTCACCATCTGCTCTTTATTTACTTAACTCTTCAATTCCAGTGTATGTGTAGAGGGGTCCTAGAATTGTTACCTCGTGTGCCCACAGGAAGCAACGTTATCAACCAGAGTCCAGTCCTTCGGCCTTTCTGAAGCCTGACAGCCTCTGCTCGTTTTCGAAGTTACTTACGCCGGCACCTTCTTCTCCCACAGCCTTCAGTGAGGTGGTCCATACAGTTCAAATATGACTGGGTTCTTGTGTCACATTCTGCATTCTGCCCTCAGATCCCTGACTCCTAAATGGTTTTCTTTTTAGTTCTGTATACGTTGAGGTTCACTCTGTGATAGAAAGTTCTATGAGTTTTGACAAATCCCGATGCTTTACATTCACGATTACAGTTTCATACACAATCATTTTTCCTCCTCCTTCAAAACCCCTTGTGCTTTGCTTGTTCAGCCCCTATCCCCAGCCCCAGCACCCTGGCAACTGCTGTTGTGTTTATAGCCTCGCTAGCTTAGCCTCTCCCAGTGTTATATAAATGGGACCATACAGTATGGAGTGGTTTCAGTTTGGCTTCTTTCACTTAGAACTATGCATTTGTGATTCATCCATATCTTTTTGTGACTTGTGAGCTCATTTCTTTTTATCTCAGAATAATATTCCATTGTATGGATGGAGCACACTTTATTTATCCATTCACCTGTTGACACTTGTCTGCTTCTAGTTTTAGGTGATTATAAATAAGGCTGTGATAAACATTCACACGCTGGCTTTCGTGTGGACATGTTTTAAATCCAGTTACGTAAGCACTTAGGAGCCCAACTAGTGGATCGTATGGTAAGAATATGTTTAGTTTTATAAGAAACTGCCAAACTGTTTTCCAAAGTGGCTGCACTATTTTGCATTCCCACCAGCAATGGATGAGAGTTCATTCATTCACAGTTTTCATATGTGAGGCTATGTCCTCACCAGCATTTGGTGTTGTCAGTGTCCTGGATTTTGGCCATTTGATTGGTGGGTAGTGGTATCTCATTGTTGTTTAATTTGCATTTCCCTAATGACAAAGGATGTTTAGCATCTTTTCATATCCTATTTGCCATCTGTATATCTTCTATGGTGAGGGGTCTGTTCAGATCTTTTGCCCATTTGTTAACTGGGTTATTTGTTTTCTATCTGTTCATTTTACAGTATTGTTTGTATGTTTTGAATACAAGTCCTTTATCAGATATGTGTTTTGCAGATATTTTCTCCCAGTCTGTGGTTTATCTTTTCATTCTTTTAACAGTGTCTTTCACTGTTAAAAATTTTTAATTTTAATAAAGATTAACCTATAACTTTTCTCATTCATGGATTGTACTATTGGTATTGTATTTAAAAACTCATCACGAAGTCCAAGGTCATGTAGATTTTTCTTCTATGTGTTTTTCAAGAAGTTTTGTTGTTTTGCATTTTACATTTAAGTCTATGATCCATTTTGAGTTAGTTTTGTGTCAAGTCCGTGTCTAGGTTCATTCATGTTTTTGCATGTGGATGTCACGTGGTTCTAGCACCACGTACTTACGAGGCTACCCTTTCCCCACTCAACTGCCTTTGCTCTGTTGTCAAACATCAGTTGACTATTTGGGTCTATTTCTGGGCTTTCTGTTCTGTCCCATTGATCTATGTGTCTGTGCTTTCACCTATGACACATTGACCTGAAGTATGTCCTGGAGCCTGGTCATAGGACTCCTCCAAATTTGCTTTTCTCTGGAATTGTGGTGTGTGGGCTCTGGATCGGTCAGTTTGCATATGTGAGGCTATGTGCCAGGCTAGGCATTTAGTGCCTCTAGAAACTGGGTAGCCCTGGGAGGGGCCGTCTCTGCCGGGTCAGCAAGGCCCCAAGATGTCATAGCATCCAAATAGCAGAAAGTCAAGAGGCACAAGTAACACACCACATAGGTGTGTAATCAGCACCTCTGGTTTTCTGGCTGCACACCACTGCAGCGCACTGAGCGCCACGAGACGGCTGTCTGTTCTCCTGCGGCTGAAGGTCGGGGCTGTGTCTAGGATTGGGCCCTGACCACTACAGTGGCCCCAAATATCCCTGCACATGTCTTTTGGCGGATATACCTATTTTCATTTCTTTGGGCGAAATCCCGGCATCCCAGGTAGACCCTATGTGGAGTTTTAGGAGCTATTGCTGCAGTTTCCTAAGTGGTTGACCCAAGTTTCAATCTCACTGACACCCCTGAGCCTTTTCAGTTTGCAGACTCATGTCTTTCTTCTGATCTGAAAGGATCCTCACTCACTGCTTAACAAGATTTATTTATTCTTTCATTTAGCAAATCGTTATCAAGGGCACTCCTTTGCCAGAAACTGGTGTAGGCGTTAGGGGTACCAGGCGTGACCTCTAGAGAACAAGACACTTTGGAGGAGGGGACAACCAAGTAAATAAATGCATGCTGCAAAAATTTATTTCGGATAAAGATAATCAGTTACACATAATTAAATTATAATTTCGGTGAAAGACCACGTCTATGAAGACAACAAGGCAGCGCCGGGGGATGGGGGGGGTGGGGGGGAATGTTGCCTCCCCTCCATCCTCTGTCTTGGAAATCCCATTAGACAAGCGTGGGATTCGGCCCTCCTGGTCTCTTTCCTTTCAGGTGCTTCCATTGCAATCGAGGGCTGTGGTTTTTTTAAAACAGGAAATTTGTGTCCATCTCTGCTTTATTTATTTGTTCACTTTATGGATGAAATAGCCTTTTGTGTTTCTTGGGAGTGGTTGTTCTCAGTCCTCAGCCCCACCCTGCTTCTCCTGGAGCTGCTTTCCGGTGGGAAGGTCTTCCCTTCTTTCAGAGAATGACCTCCCTCCAGGTGGGCTGACGCTGGATCGCAGGCAGGGGTGGGAGGGGCTGCAGGGGACGCATTCTGGGCCATTTCCTGCAAACCCCGACAGAAAGAGGCCTTTCTCAGGGGCCGCAAGCCCCCAGCTCCTCACACCAGAGCACCCTGACCGGACCCTTCAGAGAGTCTGCGAACCCCCACCCCGCCCAGGGGAAATGGGGGCGTGGAAGGGTGTGGAGCCCTCAAAGACCGGCTGGCCTCTTGGGGGTCCTCTCAGTTTCTACCTGCAAGAGTCCATTTCAGTGGTAGCTGTTTAACAATATATATATATATATATATATATATATATATATGTGTGTGTGTGTGTATACTCACTCTCGTATATTATAGCTTTTAAAACATAAACTTGATTTTTAAAATACACTTCATGATTTACACAAAAATTGTGAGGCTAGCTTTGAGAGTTCACATAGCCTCCACGCCCAGTTCCTTTTATTTTAATATAATAGTATGGTGCATTTGTTACAATTAATGAACCAAAGTTGACACACTATTATTAACTAAAATCCATCCTTTATTCAGAGTCCCTTGGTTTTCATCCGATGTCCCCATGTCCCCTTTCTGGCCCAGTATCCCACCTAGGACACCCCCTACAAAGGAGTATGGACTATGTATTTTCTTTCGTTGCTGGGATGGGGGGTGGGGGATGCTATTGCATGTGCTCCAGGAAAGCTCACCACCTTGAAGCCGAGTTTCTGTGGTCCAGGCTGACCTCAGGGCCTGGGGGTCACTTGGGAGTCGTGTGTCTTGACATTTTATTCTACTCCCAGGCCTCTCTCCAGCGTGTTCTTTGTCTCGTCCCCTCTTAGGCCTCAGTTTCCCCCTCTGGAAAACGAAGGCATTGGGCTAGTTTCTTCTGTACAGGCTGAGTCCTGAGGTAGAAGGATGAGTGAAGTTTTCTGAGCCTTTTCCTGGGGCAGAGGGAGCTGGCAGGCATCGGCATGTCCCAGCGCTGGGACCCAGATCTCACTGAACACCACGTGGGGGCCAATGCTCTGACCTTGGGCTTTTCAAGTAAAGGTCAGGGGCTGTCCTGCTTTGCTGCTTCTTGCTGTGCACCTTAGACAAGGCCCTCTTCAGTTCTGAGCCTCGGTTTCCCTATCTGGCCGGGCATAGAGCAGATTGCCCTGGGGAGCAGTGAGTTCGTGCAAGCAGGGCTGGGTGCTGCCAGGCTAGTGGCAGTGCTGGGCTCTGAGGGGCCTCCTGTGGGATGAGGGGTCCAGTCTCTGTGTCCGTCCTTTTTCCCACACTTGACTCAGGGGCAGGTGGCTGGCTGTCACAGGATGCCCACACACAGTTGTCCCCTCCCGCCCAGCTCATGCCAGTATTGCCTTTGCCCTGGGCCGAGGGAAGCTTGCCAAATGTACCACACCCCTGGACCGTGGACTTCCAGGAGATCGGAGGGAGGAAGCTCACCATTATTACCAGCCTGCCTTGTAGTTCTTTGGCTGCCAGTCCAGTCTGCTACCTAGGAAGCTCCCAGCACAGGCCAGGCTCTAGTCCTCAAGTACACCAGGCACCCCCTCCAAAGGAGCGAGAGAAACCCCGGAAAAGGTAAACATGAGGAGCCCTGTGCCACCACTCCCTAAAAGCCTGAACTCTCCATTCAGAAAATGTCAGGGTTCTTCCAAGCTTCTGAGCCTCTGCATCTGCTGTTTCTTCTACCACCAGTGCCCTCCCCGTTTTCTAGCTGTTTTGAACTCCTACTCATCCTTCAAGGCCCAATGCAAAAGTCCCCTCTACTGGACCCTCAGTACTCCTCCCACCTGCATCACAGCACACATCACCCTGAGTCACGATGGGCCTCTTACGTGCCTGTGTCCCTGTATTTCCCTGAAGGCAGGGGTGGGGCCAACACCACCGTGAGGTTGTCACAGACACGTCAGCTGCCTTCAGCGTTAATACAATAAAAGACGCTGGTAGAGGAAGAGAGAATTGTTGTAGTGAACCTTTCTTGAACACCTGCTTACTGGCACTGTTGCATCCATTATTCTCTATCCTGCGCCGGCCCCAGTGGACCCTGTCACCGGCCCGTCGGTGCGGCCCGGGCAGCAGGAACGCGAGAGGGTGTGGGCCACAGGGAGAACCGGCGCTCCGGCGAGCCAGGCAGGGAGGGCTGGCGAGCGCGCCTGGGCGTCCTTGCACAACCTGGAGGCCGGGGGCTCTCGCGTGTCGCACGCTCACAGTCCCGTTTTCCCGCAGAGGTAGTTGTGGTCCCGAGACCCGCAGCAGCCGCCGCCAGACCCGAGGTGGCACCGCCCCTGGCCTGGCGCTCCTGGGGCGCACCTGGCCCCGCCTCCGAGTCCCCGCCCCGGGGCCCCAAGCTTTCCCGCGCGGCGCGGGCCGGGCGACAGGTGCAGCGCAGCCGAGCCGAGCCCCGCACTCCGCTCCGCGCCGCGCTCGCTCCCGGCCCCACCATGGGCAACCGCGCGGGCCGCAGCGACTTCGAGTGGGTCTACACCGACCAGCCGCACACGCAGCGCCGCAAGGAGATGCTCGGTGAGCGCGGGCCCGGTGCCCGGCGGGCGGGAGGGTGGCGGCGCCACCGCGCTCCGCCGGCATGTCCGGCCCGGGGTCCCCGAGAGTTCCCCCAGCCCGGGCTGAACCCCCCCCCCTGCGTCTCTGCCTCCCTCTCGGGATCCAGGACCCGAGGACCCGAGCCCGGCCCCGTGCGCTGGGGAGCGCGTCTCAGCCGCTCGGTCCGGGGCAAGAATAGGGGTGAGCACTGGAGCTCCTGGGTCCCGCGACCTCCCAGGGGCCTCCAAGCCCACCCCAAACCCAGCGCAGAGAGAATGGGCGCCCCGAGGGAAGCCAACGCGGAACCAGAAATACAACTCGTAAAAGGCAAAGGTTGTACCAAAGAATGCCGCCCTCTGTCCTGGAGCTTACAGCTCCTTGCACGGTGGCCGCCACTCCCTGTCGTTTAGTATCACGCGAGGTCATTTTCACCCACATGGACGGGATCGCGACCTTCCATGCCAGCGACTTCCCCTGCACCCAGGGTTACGGGATAAAGGGCTCACACCTCCCAAACAGCTTTCACTTCAATAGATACCACCAAACCGCCCCGCCAGAGCCAGGTGGCTTCCAACTGGGTGGACACACTCCTGCCTCCCAGAACCGGTGGCCGCTTCCTCACACCCTCGCTCACACCGGGGGTTGACAAAGCTTTTCATCTTGCCAATCAGATGGACAGAGGCAACAGGCTCATTCATTGTGGGTGTAATTTACATTTACTTGATGATTGATTTCAGTGTTTAACTGACCATTCAAATTTCTTTTTTTCTCTTGGGTTGGCCTTTTGCTTTTATATAATTGTTAGAACTTTATACAAAAGCTTTTAAATCCTTTGTCTTCTATGTTGCAAGGAACTTCCTCCTTTACAATTTGTCTTTTGCTATCACAGAAACGTTTTTTTTTTTTAGTGGCGTTCGAATCGAGTGGCTTTTTCTTCAGGGTTTCCTCTTCCGTGTCTCTCTGACCCGCCGCAAGACTATGGAAATACGCATCCTAAAACTTGCAAGCCTTTCTGACACCAGATGCATTGAGTGGTTCGTGCCTGACTGTACCCTGCCCTGTAGCTGGGGGATGGGGATGGAGAGACCTGGGTGGTTTGTGACTTCGGTGGTCTTCTTCTGTGAGGTGAACAATAAGCCACACTTGTGGTCTCGCCAGTGGCAGCATCCTCCCCGACACCTGTGAATTTGCTGGGGGTGTCGGAGGTGGTCTTGGTGGTCACCTGGTCTTCCCTCCCATCAGAGGGCAGGTATCTTGGCTGCTGCCCCCTCAGTGGGTCCCAGGCAGGGCTGCATTTCCTTCCCTTCCCCTGGCTGTCCCCCACCTTCCCCTTTCCTGACTTACTGGGCACCTGGCCCCAGGTGAAGTCTGGGAGACATCGCAGCCCACAGAGCTGCCTGACAGGATCCAGACACTCTGGGCTGGAGCCTCACTCTCCCAGTCTGCAAAATGGGCCCAGTCATTTTTGTCTGGCAGAGTGGGTATGAGGATGAAAGGAGATCTTGGATGGCAAGGTGCTCAGTGTGGTACCCAGCACTCCAGGACATGGAGGAGGACCTCTCTCTTTTTTAAAAGATTTTTTATTGGGGAATTGGGGGAGGGGAACAAACAAGTTGCTGTTCTTTTGTTCTTCAGTCTAGTTGTGGAGGACGTCGCTTCACTGGCCCAAGTTGGCACCATCATTGCGCTCTTCCCGGGCGAGGCAGATCAGTCACCGGCCTCTGGACGGCCGCTCACTGCGGCTGCTGGCTACACACGGTAGCCCATGGCAACCCACTGCCACAGGGGCTGCAGCCTACGCCGTCACCGGCGACTCCCGGCAGCCCAGCTCCAGGTTGAGCTGTTGTTCAGTATCTTAGCTGTAGAGGGCAGTGTCACTGGCCCTCATATGTGGGAACCGAACCGGGGCCCTCTGGCGTCCCAAGCCAGCTCTTAACCAATGCGCCACTCTGCCGGCCCGAGGATCTCTCTAAAGAGAGAAGCCACATGATTTGAGCCAGGGTGGGGGCCACACAAGTTCTCAAGGAGTGACTCCCCAGGGAGCCTTGCTCATTCCTGTTTCCTCTGGGTGCCGTGGATTCTTACATGTGCATCCAGTTTTGAACTAATGAACTTGGAATGTGCCTCCCTCCCTGGCATTTGCACAAACTGTTCCCTCGCCTGAATGTCCTTCCTCCTTGTTCTGCCCGGTTGGCTCTCGCTCAGTCCCACCTCCTACAGGAAGCCCTCCTGGCTGCCCTCATGGGCCCTGGCTGGGCAAGGGCACTCCTCTGGGGTTCTCAGTAGCTGCAGCTCATCCGATTCTTACCTCTCTGGGGCAGGCTGGCAGGGGTCTAGGGTTTGGCTCCGGAGCTCCTGGCAAGGACATCAACACTCACTCATTAGCCGTGTGACCCCAGGCAAGTCAATAAACAGGTGAGGAAATCGAGGCTTGGTTGAGTTGAAAGGGGTTAATAGCAGTACTTTCCTTGCGGTGTTGTGCAGATCAAATGAGGGAGTGTGAAGTGTTGGCTCAGTGCTCAGTGAATGTATGACAGCCATTACCTCCAGCAGACAGGCCTGGGTTCTCTCCAAGGATAGGGAATGCCTTTCGGTCTCTGCTTTCCTGACACCTGTACCATTCCTGGCCCAAGAGAAATCCTTTGTATAACTGCCCACCAGCATCGCTTTACAAAAAGAGGCAGCAGAATGGGGTTCAGAGAGGAGAGGCGATTTGCCTAGGGCCGCTTAGCTTGGAGACCATCAGGGCCAGGCTGGTATTCATTGGACTCCTGCTCAAGGATGTGCTGTGGCCCCACCCAGGTGGCTGCTGCGCCCATGCCAAGCTGCTGGGGGCCAGTGGGTGCTCAATAAAGATCCTAATCTCGGAGCCAGGACCAGAAATCCTTGCACAGGACTGGCTGAGTGTTCTTTGGGCAGGACCAAAGTCCATCTGCAGCTCCTGCCTGGATGGGGGGGGCATGCTCCCCAGGAAACAGTGTCCTAAGAAAAGGGGGTCCCAAGGCAGCCCCTAAGAGCCGTGTGTCCCAGGTCAGGGCTGAAGCTTCTGTATTGCGAGGGCGGGGACAGCCAGCAAGTCTGGTCTCATGGAGACCAGCGTCTATGCCAGGTGTGGCCCTCCAGCACCAAGCAGGCTTTGGATTTGTCTTTTCATAAACAAATACCTTTGTGATTTTTTTTTGTTGGTTTCTGTTCTTATGAAAATAGGCACACACATGGTAAAAAAAAAATCAAATATTCAAAGGAAAACAAGGAAGTAAGACTCTTGGCAATTGGATTACTTGCTTAGGAAAGGCCCTGGCTGGGGCTTTCTCACCAGCAAGCAGTAAAATCCAGAAAAGAACTTGTAAAATCCAGAAGAGAACTGGCCGGTGCTCTCCTAGGAATCTGTGGACCCTTCTCATCCAGCCAGAGAGATGTGGCTCCAGGGGGAGAGCCGGCGGGCCACGGGGCATCCTCTCCGAGCCCCTCGCCCCTGCAGCAGTCTGTGTGAAGTCCCCACCCTCCTGTACCAGGTAGGCTGCGGGTAGTGCATGGCCTGTGTCCACCTGGCTATGAGATTCCACAGAAGGAGGGGTGCCTCCCTCCGCTCCTGCCCTGAGTAGCACAACCCCCCCTTGAGTCCTGTGGTTGGTCAGTAGGCAAGGGGCTGTGATGGGCATGCTAAGGGCAGTGAGACGCAGCTGAGATCTGAATGGGGGGCGGGGGGAGGCGGGGACAGATAGAGGGGTGCTGGGTACTCAGGCTCACAGCAGCACAGACAGTAGGTGATCACTGAGGGGTTCCTCCTGGACCCTGTTTGACTTAATTATCGTCCCCCTGCTCAAATCCTCCAAGGGCCTTCCTTGCTAAAACCCCTATTTCTGGCCTGGCCTCTTGGGCACGCCCGGTTCTGGCCCCTGCCCTTTCTTCTTGCTTTCTGCTCTCTAGCCACTATGTGGAATGTACCCCATCTGCCCATTTCCTACTTCATGGGTTTTGCAAATGCTGTTCCCTCTGCTTGAATTCTTTTCCCTTACTCTTCAGCTAGCAGACTCCTATGCATCCTTCAGGTCTCAGCCTGAATGTCCTTTGCCCAGAAACACTCTCTAACACATACACACACACTCTGCATGCTGGTAAACATTCAACAATTGAGTCTCTGGAGGGCACATAAAGCCCTGATTTGTAAATATTTCCATCACGGACAATTTAAAGCGACCCACATGTATCATCACTGAGCATGGAGTTGGGAAGAGAGCAAGGAACACATTGGGTGCTTGCTGGCTGGCCTGGGTGTGACCTGATGGCCCACACCACCGCCTACCTGCCCTTCTAAGCTCCTCCTCCTCCTCCCTGATCCTCTGCAGGGGGCTGGGCACTTTTACCTGGAGGCCTTTGCCCCACCTGTAATTCTGCCTTGATTTGTGGGGTGATTGCTTTAATGTTCTGACTCCCCCACTCATCTCTGAGCTTCCTGGAGGGCAGGGCCAGGCTCACCTGCACCGCAGCCGTTTCCTCGGGGTCGTGGCATGCCTGTGGCTTCCCGGAGAGGCTGAGTGAACCCATGAGGCAACAGGCACGACTGCAGCTCCAGCCCAGGGCCTCGCAGGAGCGCCGCTGGGCCGCTCTCCCTCCCGCAGGGCTGCACCGGCCACTCCAGCTCTTTGCCTGTGGCTTCACCCTTGCCACCTGGACAGTTGGGAGATGCCACCTTTTAGGGACCTTCTAGGTCTCTTTTAAGCTGATTAGTGGGGCTGAGTTTTTCTTCCTGGGTTTCACTGCTTTCTTCTGTGGCTTTTCTACTTGTGCCCTTCGATCCTTTTCCAGCAGAGTTGCCCTTTTTCTTGATTTGCGAGTTTTGTATCCATGGCTCATGGTAGCCCTGCCTTTGCCCCACAGGTAACCTCCCCACAGGTAACCTTTCCTGGTTTGTCCTTTGTTTTTCCACTTGGGTTCTTTTTTCTTCCCCGCCTTTCCCCCTTATGGATATTTACATGTTTTATGTACAGCAGGACCCTGGGAAGTTCTCACTTGCTCACAGTTACCCAGTGGGTTGGGGGTGGGGGCAGGACTAACCCAGCGCGGTGCGGCCGGAGCCTCTGCTCCCGTCTGTCCTCACGTCCTGACACATGACTCATGGCAGGTGCCGGCTCACATGCCCCTTCCAGCCTCCATATTGATGGGTGTGCTGTGCCCCCCACCTGGCCTCCCTTGTTCTTTACTTTGTACCAGCTTTTATGAGGTATGATTTACATACCATAAAATCCACTCATTTGAAAGGCACAGTCCAGTGATTTTTAGTAAATTTACATAATCCATTTTAGAGTATTTCCATCACCCAGAAAAGATCCCTTATGACCGCTCCACAGCCCAACGCCCACATCCCTATATCCAAGTCCTTTCTGCTTCGAGTTTTAGCTGGAATGTGAGGGGACTCTGTGTGTGTGGTGTCCTTCTCTTGACACGTTCAAGCTAGGACACACAGTCCGTGCCCCCACATGTGTGGCACTCCCCGCCCCTGCGGCTGCTGGCTACACACGGTAGCCCATGGCAACCCACTGCCACAGGGGCTGCAGCCTACGCCGTCACCGGCGACTCCCGGCAGCCCAGCTCNCCCGCCCCCCCAAGCCCGGGAACCTCTCCCACCTCTGTGATCTGGGGCCTGCCTGCCACGGACCTTCAGCAAATATTTGTCAATGAACAAACAGCAGGTTTAGCGAGAGGCAGGTGGGGAGGCAGAGAACAGTGACTCCTGAAGGCACTTTGGGCCACTTTCCACATTTTCTATGTCGAACCAGGTCCGCAAATACCAACCAGACAGGGTTAGGCTTGCCTTTTGGCTTCCAAACTGAAAAGGCGGGGGCGGGGGTGGGTAGAGATTGAGCTGTGAGAAGGCGGTTCAGGCCCAGCGCTGCACAGAAGCCGTTGAGGAAGGGGGGTTAGGAGGCTTTGGGTGCTCGTGTTAGGAGGAGGGGTTGTCGGAGGTAAAGTTACTCGCCTGTGGGTGCGCACAGGTGAGGGGAGGAACGCTGGGCTCCTGGTGCCCTACACCCGGCAGCTCGTGTGCGACAGGGCCAGCAGGAGCTGACGTAGGAGCTGGAATGTTTGAGACTCAGGGACGCTGAAGTGATGGAAGGCAATGACAAGGCCCCTCCCCCACGCCCAGCCAGCAAGACGGGCATGCGATGGCCTTTGGGGGCTGTTAGGAGCGTCCAGTCCTGGGTGGTGCCAGGCCTGGTGCAGGGAAGGGTCCAGGGTAGAAGGGGGAAGAAGACTCCACTGCCTCTGGGAGCCGTGCTGGAGACCAGGGGGAAGTGACTTCACGGCCAGCCTGTTGGCAGGGGCTGCGGGAGGCTCAGCAGCTGGGAGCAGAAGTGTCTGCTGTGGGGGTCACTGGCCACTCGTGGTCTGTCCTGAGGCTGTGTGGGGCCACTGCTCACTTGGTTGGAGCCCAGACAGCATGGCTGCCAGGTGAGGTGAAGGCTGGGTGGAAGGCTGGTGTGCAGACAGCTGGGTTCTGTTGGCTTCTTGGGCAGAGGTGGCCTGCAGTTCCACGATGTGGGAACCCCAACTTCCCCCAGCCTCTCCCAGCACACGAGGGCTGTCCTGCCATTCAGAGGGGACATTTGCTCCCATTCAATGAGGGAGTGTGAAGGGTTGGCTCAGTGCTCAGTGAATGTATGACAGCCATTACCTCCAGCAGACAGGCATGGGTTCTCTCCAAGGACAGGGAATGCCTTTCGGTCTCTGCTTTCCTGACACCTGATTTGTGGGGTGATGGCTTTAATGGTCTTGATTGGTAGGGTGCCCTTGACTGAACCTCTGAAACAGCCTGTTCCATTGCTGGGTGGCTCTGACAGGAAGGGTGCTACAGCTGGATACCCTCTTCTATCTTCAGCCACTGGAGAGATGTAACTGTACCCTGAAGGCCGGCGTCCCCATGCCAGGCGCATGTCCTCAGGATGGGGGCTGGGGCGATGCTCTCAGGTGCTGGCTGAGCCCCGGCATCACCATGAGACTCAGTCTCATTGTAAATGGGACATGGCCACTCCTCCTGGCCTGGCAGGAGGGACCGGCTATGGGGGCCTTGGCCTAGCTGAGCCAAGCTGTCACATCCTTGACAGGGCACAAAGGGAGAGTGACTTCCCAGGTCACTCGAGGAAAGAGCTGCCAGGCCTTGGCCTTGGCCTGGCCGGTGCAGCCGGGGCCAGCCTCTCCGCAGGCCGGCCTGAGCCGGGCAGGAGGGGTGGACAACGGAGGCCCTGGAGACCGGCACTGCCTCTCCCGAGGAGGCCCTGGGACAAGCCCCGTGCTTGCTGGCCTTGGATTTCCCATCTGTGCGTCATGGTGTTGGCTCCACCTCCGAGGCCCCGTGTGCTCCGCCCAGGGACAGGGCAGAGCAGACCTTCGCGTCTGAGGCCCCAGCCTTGTCCTTCCCTGCCCCTGCATGGAGTACCAGCCTCCCCACCGGCCTGCTGGCCCCCTCCTGCTAAGCAGCTGGGAAGTTTCTAGAAGGCACAGATGCCTTGACCCAAGGCACTCACCCCGCCCCTCTTCTGCACGGTCTGGCTGCTCCTTGGCAGAGAAGGCCTTGGCCTGCTTGGCCAACCCACCCTCATTGTTGTATCCTCTTCTGTAAAACAAAATATAGAAAAGTACAAAAAACACCATAACAAACATCCACCACCCAAAATAAATGCATTCAACATTTTATCACATTTCCTTCAGATCTTAACAACTAAAACACTTTTGAGACCCAGCCAGAGCCCTCCACGTTCCCCTCCCCTGGCCGGCCGGCCCCTTCCTGGGTTCCCGATCTGCTTGGGTGTCCAGTCCACCTCGTCACTCTCAGCTATGGTGACGTGTGTGGTTCACCTGGGTGCGGCCTGGCAGCTGCTTTGACTTCTGGCATTACATTTGTGACCAGTGGAAACACCTGCTCTTTAATTTAGGCTTGTGGCAAAGACCCCCACTCTCTCTGAGAAGTCTCCCCAAAGCCCCCTAGGCTGTGGGGAGGTTGGTCTGCATGCCCACAGCTGGGCCAGGTCTCAGAATGATCCTCGAGGGGTGAATCTATCCCGGCGTCACTGCCGGGAGGCTTAATGGGCCGTGGAAGGAGGGCAGAGGGAAGACGGCACGAAAGCAGGAAGTCGGGGGGTTGGGCGAGCATGCAGGTGGAGGCCCGGGAGGCAAGGCCTACTCACCATGTTCTCTCCTGGTCCCACCTGCAGCCAAGTATCCGGCCATCAAGGCCCTGATGCGGCCCGACCCTCATCTCAAGTGGACGGTGCTGGGGATGGTGCTGGCACAGCTGCTGGCCTGCTGGCTGGTGCGGGGGCTGGCGTGGCGCTGGCTGCTCTTCTGGGCCTACGCCTTCGGCGGCTGCGTCAACCACTCGCTGACGCTGGCCATCCACGACATCTCCCACAACGCCGCCTTCGGCACGGGCCGCGCCGCCCGCAACCGCTGGTTCGCCGTCTTCGCCAACCTGCCGGTGGGCGTGCCCTACGCCGCCTCCTTCAAGAAGTACCACGTGGATCACCACCGCTACCTGGGCGGCGACGGGCTGGACGTGGACGTGCCCACGCGCCTGGAGGGCTGGCTTTTCTGCACGCCGGCCCGCAAGCTGCTCTGGCTGGTGCTGCAGCCCTTCTTCTACTCGCTGCGGCCGCTCTGCGTGAACCCCAAGGCCCTGACCCGCATGGAGGTGTTCAACGCCCTGGTGCAGCTGGCGGCCGACGCCGCCCTCTTCGCCCTCTGGGGGCTGAAGCCCGTGGCCTACCTGCTGGCCAGCACTCTGCTGGGCCTGGGCCTCCACCCCATCTCCGGCCACTTCGTGGCTGAGCACTACATGTTCCTCAAGGGCCACGAGACCTACTCCTACTATGGGCCCCTCAACTGGATCACCTTCAACGTGGGCTACCACATGGAGCACCACGACTTCCCCAGCATCCCGGGCTGCAACCTGCCCCTGGTACGTGGGCGGGGGCTGGGGGCCACTTCTGGCCTGCTTTTCCTCTCATGCTGGTCACTGGTGCCCACGTTGTCAGCTGTGGCCCCCAGGGCAAGGGGCAAGGGGCAAGGCCATCTATCCAGTACAGGCCAGTGCCCGGCTGGAGAAGGAGGTGAGTTCAGGAAGGGCAGGGGCTCAAGGGGCATCTACAGTTTGGGCCACTTGGTTTAATGAAAAGCAGTTGGAGCCCCGATATGTACTGGCTGTGCCTCCTTGGGCAAGCCACTTGCCCTCTCTGTGCCTCAGCTTCTTTTGTGACATGGGATAGCAGTAGTGACAGAGCATGTGCGCCACCTCCCCTTCCTGGCTTCTGACACCCTGTACCTGCCCTGTGACTTTCCAGGGGCCCCCACATGGCACAGAGAGGAAAGGGGGTGTTTTGCCCTTTGTGACCCAAGGGTCTTGGCCTCTGCTGCAGGAGACGTGGGAATGGAAGTTCTGGAGGAGGAGTGGGGGGTAAAAGGAGGTACTGGTCTGTCTGGGTGAGTTAGAAAGAGCTCAGGCGCCCTGAGGCACAGGGGGTCAGAGGCAGCAGCGGGGTCTCCTGTGTGTGCATGAGTGTGTGCACGCCTGAGTGTGCCCTGTATGTACAAGCATGTGTGCATATGCTTATGTGTGCGCACGTGTCTGTCTGGCCTGTGTGACTGGAGTCGGGCAGCCTGTGTCTGGCCCTGGCTGTGCACACCCTCCTCTCCCACCCCTCCTTCCCTCTCAGCCCCTCCCTCCCCTCCCCGCTTGTCCTCTCCTGCTGAAGGTACTGAGATCCTGCTCTGTGCTGGGTACTATGTCACTTAAGCCTCAGCACAGCCAACGCAGCAGGTGCCCTCATAGCACATCACCCCCATTTCACAGACGAGAAGGCAAGGGCTCAGAGCGGGGAGGTGCCTGCCTCAGGAAGTGGCAGAGCCAGAATCGGGACCCTAGTAGGTCGCAGAAGTGCTTGCTTCTGAGCAAAGTGAACAGCTCCCTGCTCACACCTGTGCAGGTCCCCTTGTCTCCGAGCCCCTTCAGCTCCACAGCAGGCCCTGAGCTCCGATGTGTCCTCCATGGGGGAATGGAGGGCTTCCCATGCACCTGGCCAGCAGGGGAGGTGATGGTGCCCCCGCAGGTGCTGAGGCCTGGGGCACTTCCTGGAGGAGGCGGGCTGACGGTGTGAGGTGCAGAGCTGGAGGGGGGAGAGGGGTGCAAGATAGGCATCTGGGAAATAAGTACTGCAGCTGGGAGGAGGGCGGTGGCGTGGGGGGCGTGGCGGGGGTTGAGGCCAGAGGGGTTGGCAGGCTGGGGAGCAGCATGGACATGACCATGGCCCAGCAGGACTCAAGCCAGGCTGTGCCTCAGAACTCTCCGGTACTTAAGGGGAAGACTCTGACCCACCCTGGGCTCCTGCATCAGAAACTTGGTGAGGGCTCTGGGGAGGGGAGGGTACATTTTAAACTTGGGGCTGGGGGCTGAGACACTGATGGTGCCCTGAGCTAAGAGCCAGCAGCAGCTACCTCCTGCCCTGCTGAGCTGGATGCGGGCACCACGGGAGGTGACAGGGAGGTGCGTGTGTGCACATGCTCGCGTGAGTCTGTGTGCCTTGTGCCTGTCTGCACAAGTGTGTGGCTGAAGCCCATCTGTGCCAGGGCACAGCCTCTGACCGGCCCCCTCTCTGCAGGTGCGGAAGATTGCACCCGAATACTACGACCACCTGCCACAGCACCACTCGTGGGTCAAGGTACTCTGGGATTTTGTGTTCGAGGACTCCTTGGGGCCCTACGCCAGGGTGAAGCGGGTGTGCAAGCTGGCAGAGGAACGCCTGTGAGCCTGACCCACTGGCGCCCGAGTAGATGGACCGTGCTGTGCCCTAGCGGGCTGGCTGCCAGGCCTCACCCTGCCCCACCCACCTGCCACAGAGCTGGCTGTCACCGTCCCCCTATCAGCCTAGTGCCCAGAACTGGTTTGGCTGCATTTAGTTCCCGCGCCCTGGGCTGTCTGTCCCCTAGACTCCAAATGACCACGCCTGGGGACAGGGGCACAGGCTATAGCCTGGAGAAGCTTGGTCTGCATGTGGACTTGCTGTTGACCTCAAGCCAGGCCTGCCCTTTCTGGGCCTCGCGGGGCCTGGCCCTGCCCCGGGTATTGTGGCCAGTCCCCACGGAGCGGATTTCTCTGGTGTTCCCATGCCCTAAATTAAGTCAGCGTTGTTTTCATATCCAGGGATGTGCTTCGAGGGGGTGCTCTCAGCTGCAGCCTGGGCCTGAGAACGAGCCCCCCCCCCCCCCCCCCCCCCCCCCCNTTCCAAGTCCGTGGGAAGGATTCACGGAGTCCTGCATATATGCCCACGCTGGATAGACTCTGGTGGTTGGCAGTATCCCCCCCGCCATCCCTGGAGGTGGGCCCTAAGTTATGCCCCTCCTGCTTCCTGCCCCCTGGGGACTGCTGTTGCTCCCACACTTTGGTCTCAGGCAGCATTCCCTGAGGGCTCTGCCATTGGTGGCCAGCCTTTGGGGGCATAGGCAGCTCCATGTGGCCCCAAAGCCCCTCATTACCAGCCTTCCCGCTTCTGTACCCTGGGGGGGCTGGGGGCTGCAGACGTTGCCTCCCCTCGGCCCATGTTGCCTGCTCCTGCCGTCGCCCCTGCCCCAGGCCTGCCGAAGTCCTGTTCCACCGTGAGCCCTCACCCCTGCAGGAAGGCTTCACTGAGCCCCAAGGGGGTTCAGGCTTGACTCTGTGGGGTATGTCTCCCCCACCAGCTCAGGTGTGGGACTTGGGATTCTTACAGAACAGGGGCCACAGGCCATACGGTGGGCGGACAGGTGACTGCCGAGTCAACTGTAGCCCCCAGGGAACCAGGCTGGTGCCCGTGGTGTCTCTGTAAAGGGGGACACGGCTCTGTCCTGACTGTGGCGGGGGCTGATGGCACAGCTGAGACTTGGGAAGCACCGTTCTCATCAGCCCCTTGGCTCCCCTACCCTCAGGCCCCGAGCCTGCAGGGTTCCTGGACTTCGGGATACGGAAGGCAGCTGGAGAGAGCAGTTCAAGCCGCCTCGGCCTGGGGCCAGCCACTTAGATCTGCGCCTCGGGCCGACCGCCTAACGGGTACAATAATCCTCCTCCTTTCCTTGGGGTTGTTGGAGACAGTGAGCTGAAGTATGTCCAGAGCATGGCCAGAAAGGTCGCCTTGTCATCAGCCAGACTGGGCCTGGGGGCCAGGGGCTGGGCACACTGTTGTGTCTGTGGTGGCTGCGGGACGGTCCCAGGATGTGAAGGCCGACTCCACCTGCTGGGCCCTCGCTCCCGGCCCAGGAGCAGCAGTGGCCGAGGCCGAGTCAGGCCCTCCCTGGCTACGATGGGGAACTTGCCTGGCCTGAGAAGGGCTGGCAAGTGCCTCAAGGGGGCATTTGGACACCCCTGCTGCCATGGGGGTGGGGGCTCGTGGTCCTCTCAGGAAGACGCAGCGGGAGGCGGGGGCGGAGTGGAAGGCAAGGCCTGCTCTCCATTTCTGCACTGCCAACCCAGCCCGCTGAGGTGCCCATCTGCGAGGTGGATGGGTTGGCCAGGACTTTGGCCCCACTGATCTGAGCACACACGGGCTCCCTCTGATATCCAGGCATGGGCTTGCCACTCAGGGTCCATCTCCCCCGCCCTGGGGGGGGGTGTTTCCAAGGCCTCCCCTGGACCCGAGTGCAGCCCCGCTACTGACCCAAGGCCCCCGTCTAGCTCCTACTACTCCTGCCACCACTGTCGCGGGCCCTTCCCCCCAAAGAGGCATCCCCCAGCCAGGAGCGACCAAGAGCCGGGCATGTGGACAGGAAGCGTTTATTACCACGTGGACAGACACTGCGGTGCGTGACACCTTCACCACCAGGCCGCTGTGGAAGGAGCTTCACGTGGACAGCTCCCCCATGCCAGCCAAGGTGCTGACAACGTCACCCAGGAGAAGACTGGGGAACCATCTAATGAAGCGCATGATTTGGGGCGTCTTCTCTATAAACCAAAAGAAATGTACACTTAAATAGGCAAATATAAAATACAAAAAAAGGCGAGTAGACCTGGTGTGTGTCAGGTAGAATCTAAAAAAATCCAGGAATTGAGCTTTTTCCTCATTTTAGTATTTTATCTCAGGCTAAGACTTTCAATGAAGCAAGTCTTAGCTTCAGCGTGCGCTGGCGTGTGCTGGAGGCCTGGGCCGGCTGGGTTCCTCACTGTCCTCGCCGTCGGGAGGACTGCGTCTCGCGTGGCGGCAGGGCCGCGTGCACTAGGAGGTGCTGATCCCACTCAGCTCCTGCCTGATGGCTGTGGGACAGGACGGGGGACACAGGCTCAGGTCCTTGCAGGGCGCCCTGCCTGCTGCCTACCCTAGCCCGTCTCCTGAGAGCCTCACCCAGGTTCCCAAGGGTCAGGGCACAGACTTTGGGGTGACAACCAAGCCCTTGTGCGTCTCAGTCCCTTGAGGGCGGAGCTGCTCCTCCCGAGCTGAGGGGGCGATGACCTGCCCAGACCCGGAGCTGGGGAGGGGCCCTAGGCTGGAGGGTATCCCAGTCTTGCCTGGAGGACCTGGGAGGCCCTCCCCTGACGTGGCAGCAGGAAGTCCCCGGCGCTGAATGAAGCCGACGCCCCTGGACTTCTGGCCTGAGCTCTTCCCCCACCAGCGAGGGCCAGGGGCTTCCCTTGCTCTTCTCCCAGCTTCCGCCTGTCCCTCCAAATTTGGGCCTTTCCCCGGACAGACCCCACTGGGCCTGGAGCCAAAGGCCAGGAGAAAGAGCCGAGGGCTGGGCATTTGTCAAGTAATAAGGGGTGTTTCTGGGAGCCCCCAACTGCCCACGCTTCCCCACGGCCCGCTTGGCCGCCCGCCTGCGAGGCAGCTTCCACATATGGCTGCCCCGATGGCAGATGGGGAGACCGAGGCCTGGAGACACGTTTCCCAGCACACTTTGCTCTGCAGACAGGCTGGCTGGGCAGCCCTGCTCCCAGCCGCACAGCAGCTCTGGCCCTGGGGGCCACAAGGGCAGCCCCTTCTGGGGGACACCCAGCAATAAAGCCGAGTTAATAGCTGGCTGTGTCTCCCTTCTGGCTCCAGCTCTGTCTAGGCTCTTCATTCATTAACTCCTTATCTCCCCAGCGCAGGCCTGTGGGGGGACTAGACAGGAACTGAGTGCTCTCTGCTGGGACTAGAACAGGGTGTGGCTTGGTCACCCAGCTCTGGGCAGGGGACCGGGGGTGTGGGCACCTCAGGCAGGCTCCCACCCTAGCCTCTTCTCTCTCTCCAGTCCAGGCAGCTCTCTGCCACCAGCCCCCAACTGTGACTTCATCATGCCCCCAACCCCCGCCTTTGGTGTGTGTGTGGGGGGGTCCAGGAGGCGCCTCGCTGCTTTGTCCCAGGGCTGAGCCAGCCCTGCCCAAACCTTTCCTTTTCCTCTGGCTCCAGATCTGAGCAGCTGTCAGAGGCTCTGGTGGGAGCTGGAAGGACGGACATGATGCGCTGTGACAGGCCCTGCCCTCTGGAACCAGAGGCTCTTTAGGGGGAGCCACCTCCCTGCTGCCCCAGGGCCATGCAGGCTGTGAAGCAGGTCAGGCCCATGAGCAGTTCTGTAGCTTCTTGGAGCCCCTAGGCCCCCAGGAATGCAGTGTCACCCTCATAACTTCAAACCCAGTGATCGGACGTAGCAGAATCAAAAAAGGCAACCTAGTCTACAGACGCTGAAATGGACAGCACATTGAAGCTGCTTTGACTGCCCTCAGCTCTGGGCGCATTCTCGATCACACCTCCCCTCCCATGCATTGGGGGGCGTGGGAGAGGGTAGACTTAGGTGTCACACCACCAGGGAGGTGTGTATACTCGGGCAAGTCCCTTAACCTGTGTGACTGTTTTCTCTGCTAGAGAATGGGGAGGGTGCCGTGGGCTGTTAGGAGGAAGCGTGAAGCCTTCTGGGCCCTGGTGCCTGCCCCATCCCATCTCCTGAGCCCCACCCCCACCCTGGGGTGATGCCCCCGGCGGGCCCTCCACTCACCATCGATGATCTCGTCCTTCACTTTGTGGAGCTCTCGAACCACCTCCTCCAGGATCTCCTGGGGGAGCAGAGACAGGAAAGCTGGCCTTGTCGGGCGGTGAGCTGCGGGGGCAGGGCCATCCCGGCCTCCCTGCAGGACCACAGCCCTCACCCATGCCCCAAGCCAGGGGGAGGCTGGGGTGCGCCTTCCACACTTCAGGTGCACCAGGCCGGGAGTGCCCGGCGGGCAGAGGCCATGCTTTGTTCTGGCGTGGCAGGGGCTGGGGACAAGTGCTGCAACCCTCTTCCCCTCAGGGACCGAGACAGTCCCTGCCTCTGGCTCCTTCTGGCCTCGCAGGGAAGTACACACTCACCTGTTTCATCCGGTCTAAATCGAAGGCGTCCAAGGCCACATCATTTACACTTCCTGCCGGCTTCACCCTGGGGAGAGGACGGCAGGGTGCGGTAAAGAGAGGTGGCGGGCCTGGCAGGTGCCAACCACGCTGGGGGACTGGGTGTGAGAAGGACAGCCTCCCGCTCAGGGGCGAGCACTGCCCCCTTCCCATCGTCCCTTCTTACTTTTATCTCTGGCCACTGTTTGCTACCTGAAGAGGATTCTAATGCCCCGCCTCCACCTCGAGGGTTTCATGGATACTGTGACCGTATTTGCCAACCCAAGAGTCAGGACGTGGGGTCCCCAGGGGAGCTGTTGGCTGATTTGAGCTCACTCAGCGTTACCTGTCACACACTGCCTCCCCTGGAAGGCAGACAGCACGGGTAAGCTAGTCCTCGGTGTGTGTGGGGCGGTCTACGTTCCCGGCTAAACTGAAGCTTGGGAGAAACTCGTACCAATGGCCGTCAGTACAATGCAAAACACAAACCGTCCAGGAAACACTCAGCCCAAAGGCACCCACTTCCGACAGAAAACTGCTCCGAGCCTAGCTTCTTCAGAAAATGTCCTTGGATGCAGTTTTGCTCTTTTGAGACAAAGGTTTCAGTTTCAGGGACTGTACATCTTTGAAAAGCTTCTGAACCAAGGCTAGCTGGTTTGAAATTTAATGTCCTTTGCACAGACCTCTCTCTGGAAACCCTGGCAAAATGCTCGTCTAACCACCTTTTCGAATAGGACTGCAGAGCATGCTTTCCAGATCTGGTGTCTCTCCCACATGGAGAGAGAGGCTGGTGGGCAATGCCGTGGCCCGGGTGTGAGGGGGGTGCCACGTGGACCTGGCAGGGCCGGCATGGCTGCGAGGGCCGCTGTGCAGGGTAGGACCACCTGGTGAAATTGAGGGCTGGTGCTCTCCACAGCGAAGGACTGTAAGCATGAAAACGATGGTGCTGGCGCAGCCACCGTGGAAAACCGCACGGCGGTGCCTCAGAAAATGTATAAAAGAGCCACCGAATGAGCCAGCAACCCCACTTCGGGGCAGGAATCCAAGGCGGGTGAAATCGCTGTCTCAGAGAGAGCCGCGCCCCCACGCTCACGGCAGCAGTGTTCACGGCAGTCAAGACCTGGAAGCGCCTAAGTGCCCATGGACGGATGGATGCAGAGAAGACGTGGTACACATAATGGACGGTATGTATGTATCACTGTCTAATGGAAATGACTCGGCCATGAGATAGAAGGAAGTCCTGCCGTTTGTGGCAACATGGATGGACCTTGAGAGCATTATGCTAAGTGAGATAAGCCAGACAGGGAAAGACAAATGCTGTATGATCTCATGTATATGTGGAATTGAAAAAAACAGATTTACAGAAACAAACGCTAGACTGGTGCTTGCTAGGGGCTGGGGGGTGAGGGAGATGGGTGAAGGTGGTCACAGGGCAGGCATCCCAGTTATAAGATGGCTATGTTCTGGGGACGTGGTGGCGGCATGGCGATGACAGTTAACAATATTGTGTGCTTGAAAGTAGCTAAGAGAGATCTTGAAAGTTCTTACCACACATACAAAAACAGGTAACTATGTGAGGTGATAGCTGTGTTTCTTAACTTGATTGCGGCAATCATTTCACGATACATGCATGTATCAAATCACCATGTTGTGTGTCTTAAACTGTGTATAAATGGGAGATGTCAATTATATCTCAATGAAGCTGGAAAACCCCCCACTGAATATTATATAAAAGTTTAGTGGTCCAAGGCACAGAAGTGGATTTAAAAAAAAGAAAGAAAAAGCAAGTGCTCCCACACCCCTCCTGGATGGTGAGTCTAAAGAAGAGGCCAAATGTGGTCCTGAACGAGTCTGCAAGTCATTGTGGGCCCCAACGGGGAAAGAGGCCTGGCCTGAGCACCCGGGGTCTGTCACAACTATCCTATAATCCTGTATGCTGAGGTCCCTGTTGCAACAGCAATTTTCTGGGTCATCGGGGCAAACCGCTTCACCTCTCTGCACACACTTCACACTCCAGATGGGAGCACGGACCTGCTCTGTGAGCTCAGCAATGCGACTGCCTGACAAGGACCGTTATTACACGGCCCCAAAAGCCGCCTGTGAAACTAGAGAACAGAGCTGTCTCAGAGCTGGAGAGCCCCATTCCAGTGGGAACGCCCTTGACAACGTCCTTGCCCTGTGAGGGACACTTGGCAGCCCATCCTTGCCCCAGCAGCACAAGTGGCTAGTTGGGCTGACAGAGCTGCAGGCTCAGCCCTGGGTGCCTGCCTGCCCCTGGGCCCCGTTTCTGTTCCTTCCCTTCACAGCCACAGCGAGCCACAGTGCTAATCCGTCATGGCGCCCTGTGTTTACAGCTCATGGACTGGGGCCCTACACAGAGAAGAAAACCCAAACTTCTCACCACGCGACTCCTTCCTAGCCCTGTAACCTCACCTTCCTCTGCCCTTCCCACTTTCTAGCACATGTCAGCCACACGGGTCTGCTTTCTGTTCTTTAAACTTGCCTGGTTGGTTATAGGCTCAGGGCCTCAGCACTTCCATTCCTCCAGGCTAGAAGGCTGTTCCCAGCCTTCACAGGGCAGGCTCCTCCTCATCCAGGTCACCCCAGGTGCCACCTCTGAGAGGCCTGCCCAGCCCACTTGCTAAAACACCTCTGTCCCAGCGCTGCCTGCCCTGCGACCCCCTAGGTCTCCTCCAGGGCGTCTCTGAGAGCCCACAGGCCTCCCCAGCAGAGAAGCCAGATCCTTGCAGGCAGGGACGTGCAGACCCCAGCCCAGGACCTGGCAGACCACAGGCCCTGGGAGAGGCCTGGCTGTCCGCTGACACCGCCTCCCACTGGCTAAGAGGCCTGTGGTAAGAGGTGCTGCCATTCAATTTGTGGCGGGCAGTGGAGACGTTTCTAAGTACGGGTTCTAGAAGCCTGCAAATTCAGGCCACCCTTGGCCTGTGGTTACGATGTGGCTGTTTGTCTCTGACTTTTGGGGCTGCGTCAGTTTCAAATATCCTATCCTGTTCCCACACCAGCTTTTGGTTTGGGAAATACGGTCAGCATACCTTGGGGAAAACAGGCTGTGTGTGCTGTGTGCAGAGGAAGGACAGGAGGCTGGGTGCTGGGCCGGCCCCGGGATTAGCAGTGCCGTGGGATGGTGAGCACTTCCTGTGCCCGTGTTGCCCACACAGCTGTCCACACGGCTGTTGTGACACAGAGGTTGACAGGCCTCTTCACCGGGAGGGGTGGAGAGGCTTAGAGAGGTCACACAATGTGTCATTGCTGGGACTCGATGCCAGCTCCACTCCCTGCCTCTCTGGACAGGTCACTGCCCTTCCAGGCCTCAGTCTTTCCCTCTCTGAGAGGAGAGGAAGGTGTAGGCCTGCACGATCCCTGCCGCCTCCCAGCTCTCCCTGTCCCCAGGTCCGAAAGAAGAACAGAGCACCCTTTCCCAGAGCAAACTGTTAGATGACAGGACATGGGATGGGGTCCAGGTGTTAGTCAGGGGCAGGGGACCAAGGAGGCCCCAGAGACGGGGTGTTCGGTACCTAGAGTGAGGCTGCGACTGAAGGGGGCTCTTAGCTTCGGGGCTCTTTGCCACGGACGGGGTTCTAGGGCAATGGAACGAAACAGACACGTGAACTGGAGTGTCGCCGCCTCAGCCCCACCGGCCTCGCGGCTGCGGCCTCCCCGGGCAGCTCACCTGGACAGTAATGAGGACACGGGCTTTTCCACTGAGTTGCTCCGTTCCCAGGGCTTCCGGCCAGCCTCTGTCAATTCATTTTATGGACGAAGAGTCTCAGGGCTGAGAGGAATCCCAGTATCCCCCATCCCTGGCAGGAGGCCCCCCAATGCTGCAGGTGCAGAGCGTCTCTGAGCGGAGCTGAGGCCTGGTTCCTTATTCCCAGTCCCCTTTGGCCCTGGCAGCTCTTGTAGGGCTGTAGATGGCAATGCTGTCACCTGCGTCTCCCCCGCTCAGGACACAAGCTCCCGTTCCCTGAGTCCAGTTGACCTTGACTTGGGGCCTGGTTTCGAGTCCCCTCACCGTGGAAAGTCCACTCTCCTTGGAACGTGAACCAACCGGTAAGGGAACCTCAACTATGACTTCCAGAGTCGACCAGTGCCTCCAGCAGTGGGCTGAGCAGGGCAGAGGCGCTCTGTCCCCCCTGGACACGCTCAGGCAGCCTGAGGGCCACATTTGCTTTTGGGGGCCAGGCTCCTGGGGCCCCATGTGCACCCACTGTCCGCTGATTCGCTGGTCTTCCCCACACACTACAGCTGGCCCTTTCCCATCCTGGGCTCGAGGGCTGGTCTGTCTTTCCTTTCTCTTTTTTAGGTTAAGTGGTATTCAATTATAGTTCATTTTACATCAAGAGATTTGTCGAACTGAATTGAACTCACTGACTTTGCTGGATGAGCAGAGAGGCAGAAGGAAAAAACCCCCAGGGCAGCAGGACGGCCCCGAGCTGAGCCCAGAGACTCTGAGGCCCGACCGAGGATCCCAGGCAGATCTCCTGAAAGCCACCGCCTGGGACACACGCTGGGCCCGCAGGCATGAGAGCTGGGCCCAGTTCCAGGCTGTAGGCATGTGGGCTTAGCAAACCACTTGACCACACTGAGCTTCAACCTGCTAAACTGAGAAAACGCCCAGCCCATGCACGGGGACGGAAGATGTTCAGTCATTCACCGAGTCCCCAGCACACCTCTGAGGAAAGGGGAACACTCCAGCAGAGTACCAGGCCAAGAGGCCGCTGCAGGGGCGGAGCCACGCCAGCCAGACAGTGGGGGTGGGGCAGCCTGCTTCCTCCCTGCCTCTCCTGCTCCTGCCTAGTGGATGCTCAACACATGACTACTGAGTGACTGAGGGACCAAGCCCAGCGTGGTCTTCCCACTGTACACCTCTAGTCACTCCTCCAGTCACATCCCCGTGTCCCGGAGCTCAGACTGTGGGATTTCTGAGCAGGGATCGGCTCTTTCTGGTGGAGCAAGACTCACTGGTGAGCACTGCCACATCTGTCATAGTTGGCATTTTGCAGGGGGACATGAATGTGACTTTTATACATTCCTCTTTAGGGTCCTAGCCCAAGGTCAGGAACCTGATCCCAGGCCAATCTCCTTCCACTTGAGAGGTATAGGGGAAGGAGAGGGCTGGGCGGGTGGCCTTTGTGGTCTGGCCAGCTCTGGTGCCGCACAAGGCAGGTCGTCCCCTGAGATGCCAGCACTTCTGAGTTCCTGCTGGAGCTCAGTGTGAAGGTCATACTGAAATCTGACCTGGGCTCCTTGGAGCAGGGACTTCTGCAAAGGTGGCAGGAACCCTGCAGGTGCAGACCCTGACAGTCTCTGCTTATCCGTAAGTAAAGTGGAGGGATCAGACGGTGGTCCTGTAAGAGCCCCTCCTGCCGTGAGACCGCGCCCGGCGCTGGCCAGGACGGGAACTCTTACCTGAGGTGTTAGGCGGCTGGCTGGCTGCTCGGGTCCCTGGAGACGGAGAGGTGCTGGGCTCTTCCTAAAATGGGAGAGAAAGGCTGGGCCGTCAGTCTGCTTACAAAGGCTGGCTGGCAGGGGCAGGGTTCCTTTGACCGGGTCATCTACACAACCTCAGTTTCCCATATTTTAAAGAACACATGTTACTTTTTTTTTTTTTTTTAAGCTGAGCCATCCTGCTACCTGTTGGCAGCTCAGCGGCTGCTCAGCTCGGGCTGGACTCGAACCGCTGTTGCTCAGAGCTCACACTCTTGAGCGAGCTCTTAACCAACTGAGCCACTCGGCCGGCCCTCACATGTTACTTTTATAAGCAGCAAAATAATGGATATTACTAACAAATGAGAACCCCAAATCCTGGTGGGGAGCTGGTCTGGCCCATGGAAGTCAGGGAAGGAGAGGGCTGTGGAGACGCAGGCTCCTGCCGAGCAGGCAGACTCTCTTTAGGGTCCCACCAACCCAGGCCATGACCAAGCCTGCTGTGGGCCCAACACTTCCACATCGCATGAGCACCTCAAACGGGGCCTGAGGTCCTGGGGTGTGCCAGCACTGTCACAAAGAGCTTCTGCTCCATTGGCCACTGTGACGGGAGGAGCCCGACGGGACCCACCTAAGGGACCTCCCTGCTCTTGGCCTGGCTCCTGTGTCTGATGGCTGGTGTGAGGATCAGATGTCTGGGTGACCCTACAGGGTGCTGTGCAGCTGGATTGGCTGCCGGGCTGGGCTCTGGGAGCCGGGTTCCGTTGGCCCTGCGGGGCAGGGCAGTCACAGCACAGCCCATGTCCTGCAGACGTGGCTGTGGAAGACCGGGCATGCTTCTCTTCTCTTTCACGAGAGAGGAAGTGGTGCGAAGCCATTCCGTTATCTCTAGCCCAACCAGCCCACAGGTTCATGAACGTTGCTGCCAAAATGAGTTCTAAAATCTAGGTCTGTCCTCTCTAGTCCTCTGCTAAAAGTTCCTGACGGCTGGTGGGAGGCAGCCTGGCAGATGGGCAGGCAGAACCGCCCCTGGCCGTCTCGCACACCCCTGCCCGGGCCCATGCTGCTCCGGTGCCGGCTCTCTGCTTTGGTCTCTGGCCTGCAAATTGGGGCTCATCTTTCAAAGCTCAGGGGGCTGTAGGCGGAGTTTTGGGACTTGCCCCTTGACTCCCGGGCCCAGTGCTCCTTCTGTCTCTGCCCTCATCACTTTCTTTGCCAACAGTCTGCTTGCTGTGTCCTCTCCCTTAAGGTCAGAGGCCACACCTTATCCGTCACTGGGTCCCTAGCACATGCACGGCCTGGCCCATGGTGGGCTCCAAAGAGCCCTCTGCCAGTCGCACAGCCTGCAGGGCTGCCAGGCCGGCGTGCCATGGGGCATCAGTGGAACTGGTCCCTACAGCGGTCACAGAACTGGCCTGTGGCCATCAAGTGCCAGAGCGCCTGCCTGAGCATCTGATTCCACACTCGAGGCTCCTTCCTTTTTAAAAATAATGCTTGTGGGCCGGCCGAGCGGCGCATTGGTTAAGAACTGGCTTGGGATGCCAGAGGGCCCCGGTTGGGATCCCACATATGAGGGTCAGTGACACTGCCCTCTACAGCTAAGATGCTGAACAACAGCTCAACCTGGAGCTGGGCTGCCGTGAGTCGCCGGCGATGGCGTAGGCTGCAGCCCCTGTTGCAGTGGGTTGCCATGGGCTACCGTGTGTAGCCAGCAGCCAGCGTGAGCGGCCAGCAGCCGCCGTGAGCGGCCGTCCAGAAGCCGGCGAATGATCTGCCTCACCCAGGAAGAGCGCAATGATGGTGCCAACTTGGGCCAGTGAAGCAACGTCCTCCACAACTAGACTGAAGAACAAAAGGACAGCAACTTGTCTGTTCCCCTTCCCCCAATTCCCCAGTGCTGTTCCCATGTCCCAATTCCCCAATTAAAATAAATAAATAAATAATGCTTGTTTGTTCTCCACTAGTTATAAACCTAGTCTATGTTCAGTGAAGAAAATCTGGAAAGTACTGAAAAGTATGAAACAGAAGAGCTCCCTTTCAGTGTCTCACCCACATCGCTCTGGTCTGGAGCTTTTCTAGCCCTGCTCTTGGGAGAAGCAATTGGGGTGTGTAAGGGGCCTGCTGACCATGTGTGGGACCGAGGCAAATGGAACTAGCAGCAACCAGGAGGTCCATTAGAAAAAGAAGGAAAAAGTGGGGGGTCAGAGGACGAGAACTGCACCCATGGGGCTGAGGTGTCTTCCAGAGTCCCTGGATTTTGGGGTCTGGGCTAGAAGAACCAGCACCAGTCTAAGAGAAGCAGCACCGGCCTGAGAGCTCTACCGCGGCCGCCAAAACCTGGCCACATCTTGTGATACCTGTGACTGTCCTGTGGCTCCTGTCACACAGGCCTCTGCAGTTTTAGACATTCGTGGACGAACTCCATACTCTACGCAAAAGGCATGAGGACAGTAGGTTACACAGGCCTGGCCCCCATAGGGCTCACAGCGAAGGGTGAGTCTGAATAAGCAACAATGCAAGTGCTAAGGTCCCGAGGACAAGCAGATGTGTGTGGGGCTAGGGATCAAGTCATGGGGAGCCCTACCCAGCCTAGGGTCTGGGAGGCTGCTTTTCAGGGAGTAATGTTAACATAGAGGAGTGCAGGCTGAGGAGTTAGCAGTGGGGATGAGGGGACTGCACGGCTCAGGCATGGGGATCAGAGGACGGACGGGAAAATTGGTGGGCAGGGCTGGAGCCCAGGGGTCAGAGTGGCTCAGCCCCGCACTGCTGATGGGGAAAATTAAGTCAGCAAGTGCTCGCTGCTGCCTGGTGATTGTATTTCTTCTGTCTCCTTCTGCTACTGAGAGACAAACTGCATGCCATTTGTAGGTAAGGTCTAAGCCTAGCCATTTCAACAGGACTCTGTTGTTACAGAGAAAAGAGTGAGGCGCCCTGAGTGGACGCGATGCTTCGAGCCTGTGCAGCCACACTAGCCTCTAGGACATCGTAGGATGAGAGCCAGAGTCCCCATTCCTCCACCCAGCTCACCAGCAGCGCTTGCTGGATTCGATGGGCTCAAGTGGAGTCTTTAAGAGCAGGAATAATTAGAAATAAAACCCGCCTGGTATTCCAGCAGGTGTTCCTGCTGCACTGCCCTCCGATCCCCAAATCTGAGGGGCTGGGGTCTGTGTGTGGCCCTCTGCGCCCCAGGCTCCAGGCTTCTCCCTCAGGGCACTCTTGGGCCGGATCCTGCTTTTTTGCCTTTTATCTGAATCCCCTAGGAGCTGCGAGATCCAAACGGGGGCAGTGTCTGCTAGACGTTCAGTGAACACAGGCCTGTCACCCTTGCTGTTATTGTGATGGACCTGAGCCTTCCACAGGCTCTCCTGCCCCCCCCCCCGCCCCCCCGCCATCCCTTGTATAAATCACCTGGGAAAGTATCTATCACATGTATGTCCAAACCAGGTGCACCTTGGTATCCCAAAGGTGTGGCTTGGGGCCAGAGAGCCTTCCTGGTCTATTCACTGGTGGGATGGGAGGGTGGGGGAGGGGGCTTTTGCTCACCGTTTGGCTTTCGTCTTCCTTTTTATCAGCCGGCTTGTCTGTTTGGGAGGCTGCTTTTCTCCTAACACAAGAAGAAGATCCAGATCAGCTCCTGAATGTTTTCCCACCAGTCCAGATGCCCCGTCTTTGCCGGACACAGCTTGGTCCTCAGAGCATCCCGTGTGGGGGTCTGACCCGTTTTGTGTGACGGACGCAGCTTGTCCAAGCACCCGTCTAATCTGTGGCGATGCTGGGTGAGTGTTCAGGCCTTCTGTGCTTGTCCCATGACCCTGGACACAAAACTGTTCTGGGCAGAGAGGATGGGGGCCGAGGGACATAGCTATCTCTGTCTGTGGTACCTGAGGGTCAGAAGAAGTTGGTCTGCACCCTGTCCGGGTTCCCTGGGGGCCTGGCTGGCAGTTATTCTTCCGGGCCACATGGGATGGGAAAGGTGCCCTCTGGGCTGTGACCTGTCACAGCCAGGACTGTGGGGTCACTCTGTCTGCAGGATGACCCGCCTGGGTGAGCGGACCCCACCACCTGTGGGAGGGAGGAAGGGCCTTTTTCTGTCGCCCCAATCTGGAATACCACTGACAACCTGGACATGCTCAGAGAAGGACAGATTTTCAATAGTCTGAATTGATGCCCTCTGGTAATTTCAAGCTTTTCCCCCACAGGTATGAATTCTCTTTTCATAATACTCTTATTTTTTTAACCTTAGTGGTCGCCTATATCTGGCTAACTCCCAAATCTATCCACATCGGCCCTTAATATTCTCCAAAGACATGCCTTTGGGCATCTCCAGCTCGGTGAAGCCTCCAGCGCACAGAACTGAGGCCTCGTGAACTGAGCTCCCCATCAAGAAGAAAGCTGGCCTGATGAGTGGCCAATGGCTGGCTGTCATCAGCCTGGCGACAGGCCCCACGGTAGCCTCCTCATCTCAGGAAGAGCTGGTCTACCGGCCTATCGCTCCTCCCAAACACCAACTTCTTCCTCACAACAGGCAGGCGGTCAATGCTACCTCTACATTTTGGTTTGAATTTGTCTTTTCTCACCATCACTCCTGAAACCTAGTGCAAGCTGCCATCATCTGCTCCTGGACGACTGCAGTGACCACTCTACCACTCTGCCCCATGACATTCTACTCTACCTAGAGCCAGTGTTTAATTTTCAAAAGTCCAGAGCAGGCCAGGCTCTCCCAGCCCCGCCAAGTCAGCGAGCTAAGTGTGTGTGCAAGCGCTCAGCACACAGCAGCCCTCAGCAGTGCCCTGCCCCTGGACTCCACTGCCGGGCACGGCCTCAGCCATGGCCGCACAGGCAGCGGGCGGAGAGTCTGCAACACGTGCCCGAGAAGCAGCAGTTGGCGAGGGCCTTCTTGCTGTCAACTCCACGCAGCACCCATCCCCAAGGCGGGTTTTTCAGAGCCCCTCGGTGAATCCTTGCTGAGCTGTGCAAAGGCTGCGTGTTCTTGGTGGGCCCGGATTGTCCAGCAGCACCTGCGCGTCTCAGTTACCGGCTCCTAGGGAAGCCGCCTGTTCCTGTTCTCAGGGACTTCCTCTCCGTGTGGTCTGAGCCATCTAGGCCAAGCTGTTATGGTTAACGTGCTGGTTTTGGACTCGGGGAAAGTGTGAATATTTTCTTTTTGAAAAGCGTGTTCTATTTTATGAGGCCCCATTCCCTTCTCTGATGGACTGCAAAGCGCTTGCATGATGACACTCTTCCAGCCTCACTGGTCAGTGCTCTGGGCGCGAGTCAGCCCTCCCCGGCGTGTCAACACTGCCCAGTGCACCTCGACATGCTCTTCTCTGCTTCCTGAACCTGTAGCATAGTTCTCGACCTTCAAGGCTGAGCACATGTGGAGCCTCCTCTGGGAAGCCCTCCTGGCTCTCTCCCCCAGTGAGCTGTCTGCTTTCCATGTGCAGCCCGTCACCCTGCACATCTCTGGTCGCTGTATGACAGCTGCTCACGTCTGTCCCCACTGTTGGTTATCTGTGGAGGCTGTGGGTCACCCTCCCTGCTCCCTCTCCCACTTGTGGCAGGTTCCCTTCCGTGTGTGCAGAGGCCCTGGGCAGGAAACGTGGGCTCTGCCCCTGTTCGTTGCGGGCCTTTGCTTCCACCTCATCGTCACAGTTGTGTGCATTTAAGGAGGTGAAACGGCGTCACGTGAAGGCCCCGGGCACACAGAGGGCTTGCAGGCAGGAGGGGTCATGGCTGGAGTAAGGCCCCTGCCCTTGCTTTTCTCAGAGCACAGGAGCATTCTGACAGGTGTGGCCTGCTGCTGGGCCCTTTGGTGCCTAGGTGAGCCATGGCACTAGTCACCTGTGTTAGCACCTTCCTACCACCACGCCACATTTACAAGTAAAATCAAGCTTTGCAACCTTTCCAAGAAGTTGTGTGAGCTCTCCAGCTGCTCAGGTTTTAGCTGGGGGAACAATCCAGAGCCTGTGACAGGCTGCAGGCCTTGGGCCAGCTGGAGCCACACCTGCAGGTATGGACGGGGACGTGGGTGATGCGTCACTGGGCCCCACGGTGCAGCCATGAAGTGGATGCAGCTGTCCTTCCGTCTCCTAAGGGTGACGTCCTCTGGCCTCCTGCCTCCTCCCAATTCCGTCTCCTGTGCCCTCCACCATGGCCCCTTCATCACTCACAAGGCCACTCTGGGCCACATCTTATTTACACTGGGGTCCAAAGTGCAGGGGATACTCTTTTTCCCTGAATTTATCTCTGAAATTACATCCAAATTTCTCTCTGCTCAGGACAGGGCTGGTACCTGATAGATGCTTCAATAAATTCTTGTTAAACTGAAATGAAGATGGATTTAGAGTTTAGGAGACTCCTTTTGCTTGATGCCTCAGGCTGACCCCATAAGAAGGGAAAACTTGATTAGCAGTCCCTTGCCTGCCCGTACCCTGGTGACAATGGGTCCTGGGGCCAGGCAAGGACTGTCCTTCGATGCCAAGGGACAGGAGCATCCTGACAGGTCCGGGGAAGCCCAGACACCCACCTCTTTGCCAGCAGTTTGTTCATCTCTTCCATGAGGCCTCCTCCTCCACCCCCACTGCTCGCCCGGTTGGCGTCAGACTTGGAGGTCCCGCTGGGACTCGAGCCTCCAGACGCATCTTCTGGCTGAGGGGACAGGGTGCAGCGTTTTAGTCTGCTGTCTGGAAGGACGCTACTTGAGGAGATGGAGGATGTGTGGGAGTGTAGACGTGGAACTCCCATGATGGCAGTGCCGGGAGAGGCCCAAGGGGTCATCTAGTCCAATCTCCCCCCGCCCACAGGGTACAAAACCAGAGGGACCAGCCTAGCTGGTCACAGTTGGCAGCTACCCCCAGGTCTACTGGTGCACAGTCAGACTCTTGCCAAGACCAGTGTGACATGAGGGAGCGTAGAGACAACTCTTGGGAAGGAAGCCGCACTCCCTACCAGAGGGGTTAGGGCCACACTCAGCCTCCCTCCGCAAGTGCCACCTTCCAGGACGTATGCTGACGGGCTAGGGAACGAACACTGAGCCCTATGGGGTTGGTTTCGTGATACAACATTGATGGAGCGATGGACTTAAACTCAAGACCCGCGTCCTGAGTCCAAACTCTGACTTAAACAAGCCGTCTAAGTTTCCTCATCTAAGGGGGAACTATTTTTTGTGCCGCTTGTGAAGGTCAATGTGAGGACCACCTTCTGGTTTGCACAGCGCCATCCCAGACGGTTCTCACGTAAAGCGACCAGCACAGGTGTAGTCTAGGGTGGGGAGGGCGGTGCTTCACTCAGTGTCTTGCAGATGAGGGCAGGCTCTGTCCAGTGGGCAGTTAGAAACCACTCCCCCAGTCCATCCTGCCGGTGCCAGGGACACTTACCCGCTGGACTCTTCTTAGCTTGGCCCCTGCCAGGGCGGCGGCCAGGCCTGACACGGAGCTCTCGTCATGGCTGGTGCCCTGGGCTCCTCCGGCTGGCAGTGGGGGTGGGGGAGGGGGAGTGGCCCCCGTGGGTGGAGGTGGGACAGGGGGCGGGGGTGGGGGTGGAGGCCCACTACACGAGAGGGGGGCGCTGGCTGTAGATGAGGGGTGCCCCGGTGGGAGGATGGGTCCTGAAACGCAATAGTGGGGCTCAGTCAGCCCCCAGCCCCCAGGTGGTGATTCCTTGGGAGAGAGGAGGGACCAGGGCAGCCTGCTCCCCTGGGGGATGAGGGGCAGCTCAAGGTTGCCTCTTCCGTCTCCCCCGGGGGTGAGCTGGGCCCTGGTCCAGTCACTCCCTATGCTTCTCTCCCCAGCATTCTGGACCCACATACTTGCTTAACATCCCTTGAGCGTAGCCAACTTTCTATTGCACTTCTCATGGGTTTCCAGTGGGAGAGGATCATTGGTGGCAATTGTACCTTTGTTCCTTCTGGGTACCTTGTACCATCCTAGGCATTAGCAGACACTGGTCCCTGAGATGCAACTGTGACTGGCCCTTGGCCTCTGGGGACTGTGGCAGGTGACTGCGGGTTGCAGGGCTGACCCGGGCATGTGTCGGGGAGCAGTGCTGAATGCTTGGCAGTCCCCTGTCCCCCATCTCCCCTCTATGCAATGCTGGCTGAGCTTCCACTGTGTACCCAGCGCTGTGCCCGGCCCTGGGGAAAAGTCGGCCACAGGCTCTGCTCATGGTGCTCGGGGCCTAGTGGGGAAACAGTCCCCAATCCCACAGGGGAACGCACAGCAGTAGCTGTGGCAGGTTGACAAGTGCTACCCAGAACAGGCACTTGATGCCACCTTGGCATATAAAGAGGGGCCAGGAGTCCATGTACGATTTCCTTAGGGAAGTGACAGAGAAGCAGCAGTGACGTTTGGTGAAGGAGGGAGAGAGTCTGAGGAGGGAGGAGAGGAGAGGAGAGGAGGACAGCAGGGGCAGGAGGTCGGGGAACCAGGCCCCTGTGCCCGCAGGCTGCGCCAAGGAGCCCCGGCTGGTCAGAGTGACGGAGAAAGGCAGCCATGGGGCTGGCCGAGTGGCTCAGTTGGTTAAGAGCTCGCTCAAGAGTTTGAGCTCTGAGCAACAGCGGTTCGAGTCCAGCCCGAGCTGAGCAGCCG